>NW_006784811.1:586540-587787 GCF_000442215.2 Lipotes vexillifer | reverse complement strand
CCGCCTCCCTCACCGCGCTTCTCGCGGTCTCTGACATTTAGCCTCCCCTCCCCCTCACCTCTCTGTCTCTCTGTCTCGCTCTCTCTTCCTCTCTCTTTTCTCTTAGTCTCTCTCTCTCCGTTCCTTCTCAAGGAAAGAAGGAGCGCAGTCTGGGGCGCGCAAGGACCAGCGGTGGCTCTGCAGTCCTTTTTGGAGGTGTCCCTTGGCAACTGAACCTGGTGCTGGGCTCTCTGGGCCTGAGGTCCGACGGCCGCCAGGTGACAGGCGCGCTCTCCAGAGGCCCCTACCTAAGGGGCGGTGCCACTGGCAGGCGCCCAGCCCCCGCGGCCCGAGACCCCGCCCCCCGCCGGGTTGCCGGTTTCCAGTACCTCTATTTTAAGGTACAAGCACAGCAGCGGTGGCCTCAGTCCCCGACAGCAGTGCTTTGGCTCGTGTGCCTTCCCCACTTCTCCTAAGGGCCTTGCCAGCATGGGTCCCTGGCCCGGCTCGCCGCTCGCCGCCGTCCTGCTGCTCCTCTTTCGTGCTGGCAACGTGCACTGCGACACTCCTGCTAACTGCACCTACCCCGACCTGCTGGGCACCTGGGTCTTCCACGTGGGCCGCAGCGGTTCTCAGCGCGAGGTCAACTGCTCGGTTATGGGTAAGCCGCCGGCGCCCTTGGACCCGCTTCCTTCCTGTGCCTACCCGGGGCTCCTTCCCTTCGGTCCCTGAGCCCTTCTTCCTGCAGCGCCCCCGCTAGGGGGAGGCCAGGAGGTCCTGGCTGGACTTGGGGTCCATGGGGGGCGTGCCTTCTACCGCTCCAGGGCAGCGACGATAACGTGGAGCTGCTGAGATCGTCTCACTTCGCTCGGTCTTGGTTATTCCCTGGCCCCCAACACTTTTTGCAAGAACTTTTCCCCCCCCCCTTGATTTCCGTTTCTTGTTTTGGGGTTTGTTTGGTTTGTTAAAGAGTTGAGACCCTGCAATCTTATCTCCCCATCCCACCTGCAGTATTTTATTGTGCCAGTGAAAAATGAGCTCAAAGACTCTTGAGAATATAGCTTTTAGTTTCCTTTTATTAGGTTGTGGGAAAGAGCCCTTAAGCCCAGAGATTTTTTTTTTTTTTTTTGCGGTACGCGGGCCTCTCACTGTTGTGGCCTCTCCCGTTGCGGAGCACAGGCTCCGGACGCATAGGCTTAGCGACCATGGCTCACCGGCCCAGCCGCTCCGCGGCATGTGGGATCTTCCCGGACCGGGGCACGAACCCG
>NW_006784811.1:576423-586310 GCF_000442215.2 Lipotes vexillifer | reverse complement strand
ATTGCAGGGGGGGGGGGGTAGTGATACCCACCAGGGTTTTTGGCCTTCGCCAATCAGAAATTGACTACAGGCCAGACATGAAATTCAGGCAAGGCTTTATTGGGCCCCTGCTGCAGCAGGGCTAGTGAGAACAAGTAACAAGCTTGTTCCTTATATAGGGTGAGGGTATGGGGTGTGTCCAGTGGTGCGGGGGAGGGCTGGCTTGGGTGGTTTGCCCACCCCTCTGGGGGTGTTGAGTACAGGGGGCATGCGCAATACCCAGTGTTTGCTCCGGTCACCCAGTTTTTGCTCAGGGCTCTTCAGAAGTGGCAGTTAAGTTTTTTGCTTTTTTGTATCTTTTTGTCCATAATGGGGCCCAACTGTGCGTGCACGCAGTTATTTTTAGTCCCATATAGATTCTTTGTATTTTGTTGCTGGAGGAGGTTTGTCCAGGTGCAAGCATTGCAGCACTTCAGCAAAGGGTCCCAGGTCCCAGCCTGTCTCAATAGTATATAAAAGTTTTGTGTTTTTTTTTTAATACCTCTTTGGCCAATAATTATATTTTGAAATGCCCAGAGCCAAGCACAGTGCCAGGGCTCATGGAAGGCTCTCAATAAATATCTAGTGTTTGAACACCCTGGAACATTCCATATACCCTCAGATAACATGGCTATCCCAAGGACAAAGAATTTAGTGAAGGGAGAAGAAAAAACACACAATCTTGGGTCAGGAGAGGCACTCTCGTTCTGCCCAAACCTTTACCACACTGTGGCTTGTGCAGAATGAGTGAAGCTCTCAACTGCAGTTTCCTTGTTAACGGAACAGAGATTGCCAGGTCATCTGTCACTAAACAGACTTACTCAACTGTCTAACTCCAAATGACTGTGTGGTATTTCATAGTACTGGGCATTATAACCATTTTCTCTTTTAAAAGTTGAACTTGGAGATCCAAAGCAGAAAGGAGATCAGGATTTGCAGTGTTCTGTCACATGGAATCTCCTATTTCTGAGCGTTAATCTGAAACATGGAAAAATTGTCCTAAGTGTGGAAACCTCCAGATTGGACACAGCAGAACCCTTTTCAGGCAGCCTCTCTGCCTATATTCCATACCTTTGACCTTAATCTAATCAATTAAAGACACCCGCAGATCTGAGTCCCCACTTTCTGGAGGTTAAAAGTTTAGTTCCATTTGGCACAAATTAGCTGTATAGGATAAAAACCTTGAGTTTGCTGAATACTTTGAAAGGATTCAGATTCTGAGGTTCTGAACTGTACAGCCATTTAGAAGAAAGATATCCATCCCATTCCTTCTCTGAAGAGATCATTTCCTTTGTTCTTATGATCTGGTAGCAAGTCTTTTTATATTTCCACTTTTTGTTTACCATTTTGTCTTCTCATTTCTGCTGGTCATTTTCAACATACCCCATTTCTCCTTTTCTTCAGTGGAAAAATTTCTTCAGTGTTTGGATGCTCTGGGAAGGTAGTGGCTGTACTTTTTGGGGTCTCTCTGCCTGCTGGGCTACTTGACATATCTTTTGAACCTTTGCTTCACATTCTTGCCTGAGACCCCTCTGGGATTATACAGAGGGAGGCAACAAAACGGGAACTCTGATATCTTCACAAGCCAGATCCACCCACATTCAGTAGTGTGAAAGGAAAGCAGCTTAAAAATAATGGAAACTATAGAGGAGCTTTTACCTCCCATTGAAGTCCACATAATTTTCCTTTGTTGTGCATTTTCTTTTCTTTAGGACCACCAGAAAAAGAAGTAGTGGTGCACCTTAAGAAGTTGGATACGGCATTTGATAACTTTGGCAATTCTGGCCATTTCACCATCATTTACAATCAAGGCTTTGAGATTGTGTTGAATGACTACAAGTGGTTTGCCTTTTTTAAGGTTAGTTTTGTTGGAATATACATTCATATTTTCAATGATTTGATAACTGAAGCTTCTTCTAATGAGGAGACCCTCAGTATTTTAATTTTAGATTAAGAAGATAACCAGAATTGACACCAGTTTTCTGAAGAGAAATTAGATGGTGTAATTTTGCCACTTTATCTAAAATTATAACTTCAGTAGGTTTTAAAAAAAACACACATGATCTATATTTGAGTATGTATGATCCATCTCTATTTAAATTTACATTTTGGTAAGTATGACTAAATTCTTTATTTTCTTTATAACTACACCTTTATTTCTAATTGTTGCCTTAGTCACTTGGCTTTGTACTGAATCTGTTGGAAAGATAGGGTTTTTATGATTATCTTGAGGTTATTATACTGTCCCTCTTATCATCGTTTGTTAGCTTTGAGAAATTGACCTAAATGACTCATTGAAATAGTATAATGTACTAAATATATTAATGTGAATAATTTATTTGACTAAAGTGGGACAGAGATGGAGAGCCTTGGAGTTACTCCTTGGGCTAATGAAAGCAGAAGGTAGCCTAGCCAGCCCAGCTTGTTTTCTTCTCTCACTAGGGAAGAACTGTTGTCCATTCTAACGGTCTTACACATTGCTTCTAATTGCAGACACACTCTAGGGTAAAATACTTGAGCACAAATTGCAGTCCATCCCAGATATCCTTCTGAAGTTGGAATGTTTCCTATTAGCAGGGTATTAAATGGTTTAAGTAAACTGAATACGCAAACCTGAGACTAGCTATTTCTTATTCTAAATAAAGTATAAGTAAAGACAGTTTCTCATGGGTTAGTGTCGGTAGCCTTTAAAACATCTGGTAAGAGTTGGCCGATTACAGGAATTTGTGGGAAGGTGAGGGAATGATTCTGTTAAAGATGATGAAAGGCAAAGCACCAGCAAAAGACTAATTTCTAAATTTATTGTGATTACTCATGTGGGTTGTGGCTTAATCACTAACTAGGATATGTTGTTAACATCTGAGCCAACCAAATTTATAAGAATAGTAATGCCCAATTTTTTTTTTTTTTTTAAACTACGAGGACCCCTTCTTAATTGAAAAAAGAAAAGAGAGATGGGAAAAGTTGTCTCCCCTCACCTGGATTGGCTGTCTGATATTCAGCTGCTGGGAACCAGTCCATCCATGCTGGCCATTGAGGGCCAGCAGTCTGTTTTATTAGTTGAAGCCCATGCTTGACCAGTTATTAAATATTTTTAAATATCACCCCTAGATACTATGTATTTTTAAAAATCATAGCAGTATCTTTATGAGTTTTAAAAATTGTAGTGTATATGCAATAAATGTGATTCCATCTGAATATAATTCTTGGTCTGCATATTGATGAGCCTAGGGCTTTGTAGACCTCTTATAGGTACTCTGTTACAGTCCTTCAAAAGTTCTTTGCCTTCAGGTGGGGAGTGAATCGCCTGTGGAATTGAGGCACAAGGAAAGAAATATTCAAGACAGTTGTTACCATGTACCTTCCTCCTTCCTCCACTTCTTCCTCTTGCCCCTCCTTTTTCCCACCTCTCCCTTCCCCTTCTCCTTTTGTTGATACAAAATAGGTAATCGATATTTATTTAAAACATGAAAATGAAGTAGAATTCAGTTGAGAAATAGGTTGCATAAATTACTTAAGTACAAGACAGGGTGTAGTGTATAAATAGATGAGTGAATAGTTTTACCCATTTGGCTTAGAAGACTTTTCATTCTTCACTTCTGTAGAATTGGAGAAACTGGTGGTGGAACTTCTAATGACACCATTACTTACCTGAGACATAATCAGAAACAGGCAAGGGCAGTTTCCCTCCGGTAATATTTTCCCATCAGTCTGCTCTCAGCTTGAATAGGAGTCCGGAGATGGTGGGGACAGAGGGAATGGCTGGTAGCTGAATGAGGAATCGGAACACTTCTTTGTACAGTTGACCCTTAAACAACACAGGTTTGAACTGCGTAGGTCCACTTATACAGAGATTTTCTTTTCAATAGTAAATACTATAGTAAATATATACACAATCGGAGGTTAGTTGAATCTGCAAATGGGGATCCAAGCTCTGTTGATTCCTTAGATGTGGAAACCCGTATATTGAGGGCTGACTCTAAGTTATAGGTGGGTTTTCAACTACTTGGAGGATTGGTGCCCCAAACCCTGCGTTGTTCCTTTGTTCAAGGGTCAATTCTATTTCTCTTTAAGTCACAGTATAAGCAAATTTGGTATTTTTCTGTAGCCTCAGAACATTAGTTTCAGATCAATAAAGGCTTTTTAAAGCCAAATGAAGTTGTAAGTGTTCTCAACCATACGTGGGAAGAGTCAGTGTATACACTGTTGTAGAGTAGAACCCTACCTGATCATATGCTTCTGGACAACATTCTCTTATTAGGAATAAAAGTAGAAGAGTGTTCTTCTGCTACTGATTTCAGTGTATTTTTTTAAAGTGTCCATTTGACCAGAACCATTATCAGGACCATGTTTTCTTTTCCTCCTAAAATATCAGCCACTCTGGTCAGTAGTTAGATCATGTGATAAGGATCATAATTTCAATAAGCAGAGCAGAATGTACACAAGATACTTGATTTAAAAATTTCTCTGAACACAATCAAGTAGTTCCAGATAAACATATTTTGCAGAGTGATAAAATGCCATGTTCTTTTAGCAAATCCAACTGAAAAAGTAATGGGGAGTAGCAGAGTTTAACAAATTTAAGAAAAATGATAAAGTGGAGTTGACTTTACATAATAGAGCAGTCAAACACTTTTGGAGTGATACTCGTTAACATAAAAGGCTTGCTGGATTTTACCGTAAGCCTCAGGGTATTTCCTACAGTGGTGCTGGGGAATCCATGCTGGGTGTGTAACTCAAGAAAGCTCACCTATTTAATGAATAAAGCATGTGAGATTTTTTTCCTACAGATTTTAGAAGTATCTTTTAAATGAAAAATAATTTATTTTTAAAAAAGAAAAATTATCAAAATATGAGCAGTGTTTTACTATTCAAGTTTAGGTGCCTTATGTAAACTACACCATAATCCACTCAACCTACTGCTATTGCAGAAATATCTGACAAATTTTTGCCATTTAGACCCTCCACTGTTATTCTACAAATCAGTTGGATTTCCAGGAGTCTCCCTTAACTCATAGCAGACCCTACCACTTGTTTCCTTTTGCCCTCTTCAGATAGGCTTTCATGAGGTTGTTTCTTAGAGTTGTTCCTGCTAGTTTGCTGAGCGGGTGTTACATGCAAGGTATTCTATTAGGTTCCTGCTCCGCCTTCTGTTACCCCAGATCAGCCTGCAGCTCAACAGAACAGACAGCTTCCACATCATTCTCCCTGCATGCCAACTTTGGAGCAGTTGTGACACCACTTTTATTGCTAGGAACTTGCTTTTATTAAGTTCTGCTTATTCAGGCCTCACCTGGAAAATAAGCAGAATTTTTCATGAATTAAGGTTCTTCGACCTTTTTTTCCTTGGTTTTAACTGCTTAAGAAATTGGGAGTGGAGTGGGGATGATTTTTTGTTTTTTGTGTTTTTTTTTACGTAGGACTTCAAGCTAGATAAAAGCTTGGAAGGAAATCTTGACGCTGGAAATTTACACATAGTTTGAGTTAGGCAGGAAGCACTAGGTTTATATTTTTGAAAGACACTTTTTTTCTACTCAACTTCCAGCATAGATTCAGTTATCAGAAAACTTTGGCGGGGTTACAAACTCACATGAATTTAGGGCTCACCCAGGCAAATACCTAAGCATTTAAAACAACTTTTGTAAAACAATAAGGAGTTATTCAACCTATGGCAAAATGGAAACTTTCCTAGAGACATTCAGATTCAGTTTTCCTTTAAAATAATGCGCTGGCCAAAATAAAAGACCATCTGCACAAGCCAGTTTCTAAGACTATCAAATTTTAATAGCATTACCATTTGATTATAATTGGCACACTCCAATAAATCTGCACCCTTTAAAAGTACCTGCAGATGAAAAACAACCAACCTCTTATATAGAAACAAGCAATGTAACAAAACAATGTAAAGGATGTTTGATTATGGCTGACTTTGTGATGGGTGGGTAAGCAATTGTTTTTTTCTTCTTTACACTTGTGTGGAATTTGTTCATTTTTCACCATGAGCAGGTATAAAGCTCCTCTACACCGTCCTCTACCGAATTGCCAAGGGAGGAAGTGGTATGAAACAAACTCAGCTTCAAAGAATACCCTCAAGTTGCATAAGCTTTCTAACCTTTTACTGTTTCTCACTTTACTTTCTCTGAGGCTGTAAAAGGGGGTAGTAGTGAATGAACTCAGATTTTATTTTGAACATTAAGCTACTCAAGGGCTGAAGAAGATACATAGAAGGGAAACTAGACTCATTAGGCTGAAAACTGAATTTGGGGATAGTTAAGCAGACTTCACTGATTTCTAATTGAGTTTTTGTTTGGGACCTACCAGTCTTTGTAGAACTATAAGCTAAAAACACTACCGTGAGTATTTCTAAAGCAGGTTGGTACTCAAAACAAGAACAGTATGTTGGGAAATCCATACCAGAGGATTTATTTACCCATTTTGTGTGCTAGTGACTTACAGATTTCAAGCTTGTCACAACAGTTAGAAATGTGAATCATGTGTTCCTACAGTAAAGGATTTGGGAGTCTCGTGCGATTTTTCTGTTGTGCCTTCTGAGTTCATTTTTAAGATATAACAAACTTTCAGAATATTTGTTACTGGGATAGATTTACCTGTTTTAATACAGATTGAACACACCAAGGTGAGTTTGTCTTTTTTTAAAAAAATAACTTGATGTTTACTTTTAAAAGTGTTAAAATTGAGGAAAAGAGTCAGAAATTAAGCACTTAACACATGTCTGGCTATTTGTTTTCTTTCATGATGTTGCTTAATCTCAACGTAATGACTCAGTTTTCCATTGTAAACCCTTCGTAGGATGTCACTGATTTTATCAGTCAGTTTTTCATGCAACTGGGAACTGTGGGGATATATGATATGCCACATCTGAGGAACAAACTGGGTGAGCTCCATTGAAATATTTTTAACTTTCTTACTAAAAGCAAGCTTCCCTCCTCCTTGGTGGCTTATGAAAATTAATGTTTATTTACTCATCAGGGAGAGGAAGATGGAGAACAGAGAGATTATGGTTTTCTTACAGATTTCTTGCTTGAGCCTGCTTATTTGCTACTGCTTATCTGCCTGTACTATTTATTTTCATGTTAGTATGTTCTGTTTGCACACATCAAATTAGCTTTCTCAAGCATGATGCTCATAACGTAAGTGGACATGAAACCAAAAAGATAAAGACCCAGTTAAGGAAAGGTTGGTTCAAATTCAGTTCATATCCTTGAAGTAGCTATGCTGCCTGAGGTTGCTCATTCTTTTCTAAAAAGACTCAAGAGGGACCCATGTGAACCATGGCATTTTAGTTGTCTTCCAGTAGAGAAGGTGGCTCTGCCAGAGAAATTGATGTACCTGTCAGTCATCCCTTTGAGACATCACCTATCATTTTTTAAACTGGTTCCTTCTCACAACAGACTATTGACTAGGGAGAATAGGATCTTTTTCACTCTGTACATTCTCCTCACACTTTCAGAATCGATGTTTTAATCAGTGCTCTCTCTGGATCCATAAATTTAGATGTCTAAAATTGTGATGGAAAGATGGGTGGTTAGAGAGAAAAAGTTAATAGGGACTTACCCTCCCTTACATTTCATATAACAGATTTTCCCCTTTCCCTTCCTCTTTTACTTAGCTCTTAAGTAAGGAAGTGAGATATGAAAAAGGGAACTGGGGCAAGTGTTGAAAGCACCATAGCCTTATCCTGTATCAGCGTTTTTCAAACTGTTTAATGGGCCAGTGGTGGCCCACACATGTGCCAGGAAGGAATAGCTCATAAGTTGTATCACTTCCTCTTGTTAAGCTTTAAAGGTTGTTCTAGGCAGCCACTAATAACACATCAAAGTGAAAATTAGGGCTGAAACCAATAAGCTCTTTCTTCTGAATTTATTTCTGTTAGTTGAGTAAGTGTAGACTGCCTTAAATAGTTTTCTTTCAGAACTTCTCACAATCTTTAATATACTCTGTGGTGGTAGCTGAGGAGGGAGATATAATAGGTCTTCTAAAATAAGTTTACCATTATTTCCTCACAAAAATTTAAGGTATTCTCAGAATGCAGTTTACAAAATTCTGTCTTAAAACTTTCATTCTTTCTCCTTATTAGGGAGATGCTTCTACCAGCAGAAAAGACTGACCCTACTATTTGATCTGTAAATGGGATAAATAGCCTTGTACCTAGAAACATTGATCCAAGTAGCATTAAGCCTACATTTAGAATTTGTAAGGTGTATATATGTTATTATGTCTCGATTGCTAGATTAGCCTCTTTCTTAACTACATTTCAAAACTATATTAGGCTTATTTGGTAGCACTTAATTTAAAATGCATCTGCATGTGCTTCTTGAGCATGTTGGCTGCATGCACCATATGTGTTGCTTAAGCATTCAGCTTTGGAGAATGGCGGCTTTTTTGAATGTCTTAAATAGCATGAAAAAATACCTGCATCTGAAATACTAAATACTAGTATTTTTTTTTCACTTAAAGAAGTTAATATGTTTAAATTTTTAAGAGACAGTATGATCCTTGTTGGCTTGTAACTCTAGTTTTTATTGTCTTTTAGTTATTAAATAGAGCATCTGTTGAGGGGCTTTTTTAAAACCACAGCCAAAAACAGACTTTGGGGCTAAGAGGCAAGAGGCAGAGCAGCATGCAGCAGTGGACCTACCTACCTCTAACAGCTAGCAGAGGCCTCTAGCAGCTACAGTCCCTTTTGGAGTCTTTATGTGCATGTAACATACAAAGGAGTCCTGGTAACCTACCTCCAAGGCAGCTGCCCTCCTGAACACTTCCTTGGAAAGCAGCAACTGCCATTCTGGAATGTGAACAACCAAAGACCAAGCAGGAAAAAGAAAAAAAAATCTGGAAGTCTTAGGTGGCTTCACCATTCAGCCTTTGAATAAAAGGAACAATATGCAACATACATTTCTTTCTTATTTTCTCTTTTGAAAACTCTTCTGTTGAAATGATTTTTTCAGACTGCTTTTAGGACTTGACTTATTTTGTTTTATTTTGTTGACAGTGCAAATTTTACTCACAGTTTAAATGAACTTCCCAAGTGCCTTCTCTTTCTCTAATTATCTTGAGGAGCCCCAACACCTATTATAAGAATAAAATGAGGCTTCAGAATATCTTGAGATGCACAGATACATTATGGGTGGGAAGATGGTCCCAGGGGGACATGTTTGGGGGAGGAGGCTTTCTGAGATAAACCAAACCACCAGAGGGTCTCTTTCTATAGATCATAGATCTGCAGTACCCCTGTCCAGAAAGATGGTATGATTAATACATTTTTTTTTTGGTGTTTTTTAAAATTAGGTGCTAGCCTTGTGCTAAGAACTTGACATGCTTTACGTTACAAAAATCTCATGAAGTAGATATTACTAGCTTCAATTTTCAGATAGGGAAAAATTAGTCTCATACAGTGCTTAAACTCACACAGCTTCTAACTGTAGAATGATACGGGCTATTTGTCAAGTTTGTTTTTCACAAACAAGTATTGGTACTTGAAGTCACATTTGGGGTGGGTTTTCTGGTGAATCCTAGTCTGTAAGCATCACAGATGTTAGTTCAGTGCACTGTATTGGCTCTTGTTGAAATTTTAGAAGAATTGGCTCGAACCTTAGATTGCCTTTTACCAAATGAGGCTACTGACTTGCTTTCGTAAGCCCAGGTCCCTTATTCAAGACAAAAATTTACTTTCTCCTTCTCTTTATGGTTCTCCAAATTGAAGGAGAGTTTTGTAACCTTCAAGTTAAGTACCCTTGCTAAGTTTACTTTTGTTTTTTTAAGGTTTTTTTTTTTTTTTTTTTTTTTTTTGCTGTATGCGGGCCTCTCACTGCTGTGGCCTCTCCCGTTGCGGAGCACAGACTCCGGAC
>NW_006784811.1:574916-576214 GCF_000442215.2 Lipotes vexillifer | reverse complement strand
GGTCCGCGGGCCTCTCACTGTTGTGGCCTCTCCCGCTGCGGAGCACAGGCTCCGGACGCGCAGGCTCAGCGGCCACGGCTCACGGGCCCAGCTGCTCCGCGGCACGTGGGATCCTCCCGGACCGGGGCACGAACCCGCGTCCCCTGCATCGGCAGGCAGACTCCCAACCACTGCGCCACCAGGGGAGCCCAAGTTTACTTTTCTTAATTACACTATTGTCCAAACTGATTGCTGTCTTTTAGGTCTTTCCTGCTAATTAACAATGGACTAGTCTCCTCATTTGTTTAGAGCTGATTAAACATCAGCCTTGGCAAACCAAAAATGTGGGGCTACACCTAATTCTTATTATCTGGGAGGACTTTTCTGCATCCCTTGAATTGCTTCTTGAGTGGAGGAGTCTTTCTCTAGATAGTAGGTTGTCATCATTACTTTATTGGTTCAGATAATTATTTGTATCATTTGAGAGGCACTGGTCTGCTGTTCTGGGAAGGTTATATCTTATAAAAACTAAATAAGAGTACATCCTACTGCCACCTGGATACTTTCTTCTATCCTGATGATGATTTTTTTTTTTTGCGGTACGCGGGCCTCTCACTGTTGTGGCCTCTCCCGTTGTGGAGCGCAGGCTCCGGACGCGCAGGCTCAGCGGCCATGGCTCACGGGCCCAGCTGCTCCGCGGCATGTGGGATCTTCCTGGACCGGGGCACGAACCCATGTCCCCTGCATCGGCAGGCAGACTCTCAACCACTGCGCCACCAGGGAAGCCATATCCTGATGATTCTTTATCACTCAGGATCTTGATGCCACCTCTGTGAAATTCCCCAGCTTTCTCCCTTACTGGGAGGAATGCTCTTATTTTGGTTCCAATTGTACTTTGCAGGTATCTCTGCCCTGGCAGTACTAACACTGCTGTGAAAGGAATGACTTGATAGCGTGTCATCTTCTTTCAGACTGAAGATCTGTGTATCTTCAGCACCTAATGCATGTAGAACTTTATCTTGGAACTTTAGTTTGGAAAATTATCCCCATTTCTCTTGTCTTTTCAAAGACTTCAGAAGTAATGCCAGCTTACAAAGAATTAATTCTATAGGGTTCTAGAAGCCCAAATCAGGAATGGTACTATGTTTATATTTTTGGTCCTCTGTTCTAAAAATAATATTAGCTTACATACTTACAGGGCTCTGTAAAGAGTTGTGTATTTTCAAACTGATTGTCCGGATGTAAATACTGACAAAGCAACCAATGTGTATAAGAATATATTTAGCAAGGCATCTAAAATCACCCCTACTAAAGTGTTT
>NW_006784811.1:550927-574906 GCF_000442215.2 Lipotes vexillifer | reverse complement strand
CCCCCCCCCCCCGTTTCTTTGAGTATCTTTGCATCTAAATGTTTGTTTTGATTATGGAAGAGAAAACTTGGGTACAAAATTGCAGGTATTTGTGTTAGTAGGCCCCATAATAGATTACTGTTTAGCATTCTCTGTTGTAATTGCCTGTTTGTCCTTTCCTCTGGCCTATAAACTCCTTGAGGGCAATGATCAACGCTGTATTAATGACCATTTTATTCCTTATGTATAGTTCAATATGTGATAAATAATAGGGCTTCAATAAATATTTGTAAGAGAAAGAAAATTGAGTAGTATACCATTGTGTTGTTCTGTTGTTTTATTGTTGTGTTTCTGAAAGTATTTTTATCTTTGTGTCCTTAGAGGCTATGGTGGACCCTCAGGCCATAGTTGTTGAATGACTTTGTAGAAAACAGATGAGACTTTAACATTTTATTCTGCTTATATATTATATTTTAATTTTTGTGTGACACTGTAGAGGCTAAGATAAACCTCAGAGTTAAAAATAGTAAAGTTCTAACTTTCAGAATTACTAAAACGTAAATTAGCTGGAGCTTTATCTGTGACTGCAGTGGTTCCCCAAAGCCTGGATAACCAAGGACTCAAACTAGCCTAGGGTGCTGTGGGCTGTGACCACCCCCCCACCCCCCCACTTAAGAAGCACCGGCTAAAGGTTAGAGTCGATGAACTCTAAGATTTCTAACAACCTTACAGTTTAAGAGATTATGAGCAAATAAGTGAGGAATGAGCCAAGGGACTTTGCCTACCTTGCTGGGTGTCAAATTGCTGTTTTCTTAACTAGTTCTGGAACATATGTTTTGGTTTAAATGGAACATCTTTTCAGCCCTGGAAATAAATTTATGGTCCTCCATTTTCGTATGTAAATCTGATTGCCGGTTCCTTCAGTAAAATGCTGGAGGTTATTTGGTTGCAACCACTGCAGCAATTTCCTGGCAGTTTCACAATTCATTAAAATTCAACTTTTTAAATAAATGGTTAAGTCTCTTGAGTGGGCAGAAAACAAAAGCTAATCCTTGAAATTGACAGGGAAGTTTGTTTCTGAGGTAAGATGTGACACTCTTGGTTGGGTTGGAAAAATATCAATTTAGGAAAATATGCCTTGTTCTCCTTTGTTGCCATCTAATGGCTTCATTCACACTCCACACCTGACAGCAGATGGAAGCAGTTAATTTGCACTTATGTAGACATGTACAGTAAACAAATGGCAAAAAATTGAATAAACACTCTTTGTTCTTCAGTATTGCTGGAATGTAATCTCTCTATATGTATGGTGTATCATCAAACCATTTAACTTCATGCAAGGTGTTCTTTTCTGAAATGGTGAATGACATTGATGGATTAGACCTAGATGTCCAATTTTTAATAGGTATTCCACAGTATGTATACATACATTTAAAAAATTATATACATGCACTACTATACTAACATGTTTGCTATCGAACATGAAATAATATTAAATGATTAAATATTTGATTTATTTATTGTCACAAAAACATGTCCTGCCAAAATATATCTCATTATGATATTCTTTGGAAACAATGTAAAACTATGATTCATTATCATGATTTTGTTGCCAAAAGCAATGTAAGGATTTCTGTTACCCATCATTTTTATTACTGCCAATTTTCAACATTTGGAAACAATTTTCTAGTTAAAATGTTTCAAGTAAAGAATTTTAATTTTGACACATTTTGTTAAAAGTATGAAAGTGTCACTGGTAGAGTTTAGAAGAATTACTGTTTGGTATTTAAATGATGTTTGGTGTTAAATGATGACAATTTAATGGGCAAATTTTAAAACGGAGGCATTTGCTTTATTGATAAAACAGATTAAAAAGTGAATACCGCAACGCTGGAACCATTTCAAAACATGTTTTCAAAAGCTCATACCAGGAATAGGGCAAATGTAAGCTTTGTTATTTTCTTATGTTTTCTTATATTTACATCATTAGTATTTGCAAATCCTTTGCAAGGTTTCTTTGCAAGTATTATTTTAAGCCACATGTTCATTTTGTGCGAGTTAGCTTAATTATATCAGATGTACATAAGTGAGTTTAAGCAGGCACATGTAAAAGGGAATGTGCTGTGTCCTAGCCATCTTTAGGCAGCATACTGCACATAACAGGTGAACATCTGACATTGGAACTGAGTGGGGTTATCAGTGTTGCTTTGTATATTAAATAATAATGGAGGTTGGTTTTCAATTTTATTTCTATGCTACAAATAGAAATCGAAATTATAAGATTTTTCTTTCTAATAGTTTAATGGATTGTCTTCTCATTTTGGAAAATCACTGGTTGACAGGATAAAACCCATATCAACTGCTCAGTTAACAGTTTGGGCTAGAGTATAAGTTCTTTGACAGCATGAGTGAAGTCTTAAATGGCTTTGTATCCCATGTGGTAACAGTTGGTAGTGTTTATATTGTTACTTGTTTAATAACTTTTTAAACTCTTCAAACTTCAGTGTCATCCTTATTCTCAATAGGAATCCAGTGAAGTAGAGATCATTCCCATTATCAGCTGAAGAAACTGAGGCTCCTTAGTTGCGACTTGCTCAAGGTTACATAAATGATAAGTGGCAGAACAGGGATTTAAAGGGCAGAGTCCTTTTTCATTAAAGTACATTTTTCTCATAGCTAGTGCATTACATAAAGGAAGTATTCAAATATTTGCTAAGTGTAATCAGGAAAACAGTGGAACAAAAGGTATAAGTGATTTTTTCCCCCTCTTAGTGTCAAAAAGCAGTTGAGAAAGAGATCCGGGATAAATAACTTAAGTTCTAAAATATCCCAACCTTTTCTTTTTCAGTTGGTTAACATTAGTAGGTAATTGGATGGAATTGGAGAATTGATAAAGTGAATGAGAAATTGAAGACAGGTGGTTTCAAGAATGTTTGGCAACCCAATGTTAATCTTGAAGAGGCAGATGGAGAGTTACTGAATCCTAGTAGTTTTCTAAACCCAAGTGCTAGGGTTTGGAATTCCTTCAAATTTTATGCATTTATCTATTTGTTGCAATAGAAATTGGCATAAATGAATAGAAACTTAAATTATGCCATCTGTGCAAGGCAGTATTCAAGAGACTGATGTTTATATAAATAAAATAAATGAAAAACCCTTAGAAAAAACATTAAGCTACATTTCAAGCTGGATAGTGTGGCCAAAACTTCAACTTCTTAATTGGTAATAATGTCAGAAATCACAAAAGATGTATTTTACAATAGCAGGAAAAATGACAAACATTGAGAACATTCAAATCAAGAAAATAATGGGGCACAGTGTGTGGTCCTCTCAAATTAAGGTACTGAGTACGGCTTCTGGGGGGGTTTAAATATCTCTTTTCTACTAAGTTGTAGCTGTCCGGCACAGTGGTATCACAGTCCTGTCCTACCTCATAAGGTAATTTCAGGTTCTAAAAGAAGACCAAATTATTTTAGACTGGGAAAACTACAGAATAAAATAAAATAAAAATTTTAAATGGAAAATAATTCCATCAATTTAATGTATAAGAAGTGGTACATAAATGGATAGCATCTCTTGGTAATTTGCTTAAGTAAAAACAGTTGTAGTGTTTTAGGATTATTTAGGGTTACTTAGAATGTATAAATATTCTATGTAAGTAAGGAGTATGTCTAAATTATTTACCTGGCTTTGTGAATAAGAAATAAGAAATCCACAGATGTAAGGACTGTAGTTAGGAAACTTGAAGAGATATTTTGGAACTTTCAGGTCAACTTAAATTTACAAGTAGGGAAGCTGAGGTTTGGGGAGGAAAACTGACATTTCTGAAGTAATAGAAGTCAGAACTTGGGTCTCACTTCTTTTAATTATAAATTTCTTTTAATTATAAAAGTGTAACTCTTCTTTTAATTATAAATTTTTCTAAGTTTCTTGTGTTATTGTTTAAATAGGACTTGGCATTTGTTGTTCTTTCTATTATTCATTTATTTATTCACTCATTCAGTAACTAATTGCTTTCTAGTGCCAGTGTCCTAGTTAATGAATAAACAAAAAATCCTCTTCTCACAGTGGTTACATGGAAAGAACAACCCTCACAGGCTCTTAGGAAAATTAAATGGGTTAGTATATGTAAAATACAACCTATGAGGTTGAGTCTGTTATCATCATCCTGATTTTATAGATGAGGACATTGAAAGTACAGAGAGGGTAAGTAACTTGTTCAGGATCACACAGCCAGTAAGTGGCAGAGCTGGATCCAGTCCAGGTAGTCGAGCCTGCAGACCACGTCCTTTACCTCTGCCCTGTATCGAAAACCCTTGACAGAAAGGGTAAAAAGACTGGACTAGCCAGGACAACATAGACACCTGAATAGTGGGAAATCACCATTAGGGCTACTGGAGAATTTAAGTGACCCCCTAAAAAGGGTCTTGGGCAACAATTTGGATCTGACTAATGAGAGCCAATTAATTTCCAGCTTTTTTTTTAAAGGAAATAACGAATAAAGCAATGATTCTTGTAACCTTTAAACTCATATTTTAATTCTCTCTTCTCTAACTTTGCAAAGTCATTTTTTTTTTCCCATGAAAAACATAATGCCTATTATCCCGAAAGATCATTGTGAGGCTTACATGATAATAGATGAAAACCCTTTGCAAATTGCTTAAGCACTTCCTGCATGGTTTCTAGGTATCTCCTTTCCCTGTTTTTGGCAATTGACCTGTATGTTTATTTCTCTAGCACTTTGTGAGAAGACAAAGTGTATGAAGAAATGTTGCATGGTATTTGGGAAGAATGCTTGGTTATAAATTCTAGTTCAGCCATCTCTTTTAGGTCTCTTTTTTTGTCCCCCGAGACTGTATTATCTTTATGTTCTCTTGAACCTCTAAGATTTCTGAGTAATCTGTAAAATGTTTATAAAGTATGATGTGATAGGTAAATGTTAAGGTCCTGTAGTTCTGTAATATTGATGGTGAAGGGTATAGAGTTGTTGAACAAATATGCTTTAGCACAGTCGGTCATGCTTCAGTGATATTTTTCCCCCTCCAATCAAAATAACAAATCAGCCTTTCCCTCCCAGGGGAAGTTCATTTGGTGTTAGCCATCATGCTTATAAGTTGTGCCAACTAGGTGAACAAAAACTACACTGATGAGAAACATGGGGTCCATTTCTTCTAACTTGAATGCCCCTGACTCTTTTGGTACATTGGGAAAGTCATTTCATCTGTGATCTAAATTTTCTGCTTAGGTGGGGAAATTTCCCAGGCTTTTTCAAGCATGGTTAAACTTGCAGGACCACATGATTTCGGTTCAAATAAATAACCACGTTATTTACATGTTTGTTTATTTCGTTGAATTCCCAGCGTCTTAAGGTCTGGGGCTGCATCAATACATACGTGCATGTGTGCCTAGCACCTAGCACCTAGCATGATGCCTGGGAAGTATTATGTGACCAGTAAGCATTTGATAAATAAGTGAAAGAACTTAGCAAAATACAAAATAGGTTATATAAATCATGGTTTTTTTCAGGAAGTGTAATCATAATCCTAGACAGGTCAGAGTTAGTCTCTAGCAACATCTGGACCATCCTTCGTAGGTGTCCTCTTCTAGGGCTTTGTAGGCTATGTTTCTTATCCTTAGGAAATAGGAATATTTTTTAAAGTGATGAATTTCACGAAATGTCTATAACTATCTTCATTTTGTAAATAACCAAGAAAATCCCACCCAAAGATCATTTTCACCTTTCATTTTTTAAAAATCATATTTCATAAAAATTTTACTTATTTGCACTCCACTTAAGTACTATCTTGTAGTTTTTTCCTCTTAATACATCATAGGTTATTTTTCTTTCTTTCTTTTTTTTTTTGGCTGCACCGCACAGCTTGTGGGATTTTAGTTCTCCAAACGGATGGAACATGGGCCCTTAGCTGTGAGAGTGTGGAGTCCTAACCATTGGACCACCAGGGAATTCACAGGTTTTCTTTTTTTTTATTGTTCTATACAGAGAGATCAGCAAACTTTTTCTTAACAGGGTCAGATAGTAAATGTTTTAGGCTTTGTGAACCTTATGGTCTCTGTGGGAGCTCCCCAGTCCTGCTGCTGTAGCACCAAAGCAGCCAGAGAGAAGATATTCAATATGATAAACAAGTGGGTATGGCTGTGTTCCAATAACACTGTATTTATAAAAGCAAGCAGCCTTCCCTAGCCTCTTCTACAGTAATGAACATCTTCCTGTGTTTAGCCTTTTTTTTTTCATTTATGTGTATTTGACAATTTCTACAAGGTAGCTCTGAAAAACTCTTAAAGCCTTGTCAGACTGCTTTCTAATAACAGCAGTGGTGGGGGTGAGCAGTGGCCTACCCCCAGCTGGCCTGTCTGCATCATACGAGGTTGCCAATATCGAACAGTTTTTGATTATAAAAATAGTAGTTACAGATAGTTCAGCATAATAAATATAAACTTTATTAACCTTTTCACGCAACATACCCTTCAGTGTTGCAGCCTGGTCATGTCCTAGGCCTTTATTTCAGTGTTCCTGTATCCTGAGTTGGGGCTTTAGCAGGGAAATGAGGAGTGGTGAGCCAAACTCATGCTAGTGGAGATATTCTTAGCCAGAGGTAGGGAGACTGGCTTCACAGTGTTATGAACCACCAAGGAAGAAGCAAAATGTACATATGAATAGCCCAAAGTAACTTATCTTTTGTGGCAAGAATCCCAGGATTCAGACCTAGCTCTTTTGAATTCTAAGGCCATACATTTTTAACTCTATGCCTCAATATGATTTGAATTCAGAGTCAGATGCAGTAAGATAGTTTTACCTTTAAGAGTAGTTTAGCCTACACATTCCTTTAAACTTGTGGTTTGCAAACTATAAGTCTGTTTTTGTAAATGAAGTTTTATTGGAACACAATGTAGTTCATTCACTTATGCATTTCCTGTGTACCTTTCACACTGCAGTGGTAGAGTTGAGTGATGATGACAGAGGACTGATAACCTGCATTTACTGTTTGGCCCTTAAAAAGAAGTTTGCCACCCCCTCAGCATAGGTAAAGTAGCATCCATTATATTAGATTCAGTCCACAAACTACATCCTAAGGGCCAAAACCAACCGTGTACTTTTGTAAAGAAAAGCATTGAAACACAGCTGCTTGCCATGCTGATTTGTGTGTGTTGCCTTTGACTGCTTTTGTGCTTCTGTTCCATTAAATTAAGTCAATGCCTGAAATTGTCTGTATCCAAGTCCCTTCATAAAGAAATTTAGCGTGCGTTATTTTCCTTTCTTCCTCCCATGCTCTCCGCTCTCATTTTAGATTATATATCCTTCCTCCATGAGTACATGTTATAACATGAGGGTTTTTAGGCTCTGGAGCCAAAGCATCTGAGTTCAGATCCTAGATCTATCACTATATACAGTTGACCCTTGAACAACATGGGTTTGAACTACGTGGGTCCACTTATATGCAGATTTTTTTCCCATAAATACGTACTTCAGTACTACATGAGCCGAGGCTGGTTGATTCCTTGGAAGCAGGGCCCAGGATAGGAATGGCTGACTATAAAGTAATATGTGGGTTTTTGACTGTGGAGAGTCCGTGCCCCTGCGTTGTTCAGGGGTCAACTGCAGTTATTTTTCAGCGTTAACATCGACATAAGACAACGGGCCATATTAGTGAAATAAAGTGGAGAGAATATTTGATAATCAGGTTACTTTAACTCCCTCATGATTAGAATATGCTAATAAATTGGGAGGTTAACAGAAGAAAAAATTTTATTTTTTTGGAAAATTTTCACCATATGTTCTTGTATTTTGCTGGAATATATCTTCTCTGAGTGGAAAAGTATAGTGTGACAAACTGAGCAGAATTTTGTTTCTGCCACTTTACAGCCCTGTTACCTTAGGTAGGGGCTGCTTACCCTGTCTGAGCTGAACCTCCACTTACTCACTGGTAAAATGGGATTATTGGTGCCTGTCTCCTCATAGGCTTAATGAGGCTAACTTTTGTAAAATGCCTGGAACGGGGCAGATGCTCTAAAAATGTTAGTTTCTTTCCCTGCCTTTCATTCCCCAGAAGTGTTTGTTGTGTAAATTTTGCTTGGTAATCAGTAATGCTAATCGTAGAAAAGTTTATTTCTCTTCCTTTTCTAGAATAGTTCGCAAACTGAAATCTCTCAGTTTTTGTTTTGGTTGGCAGTGGCTGGTCCCTAAGATGAAACGAAAAAGGGGCATCTTTACTGTGAAAGGGAGACAAGGAAACAGACCTGAGAGAGGAACACAGATTCACTTGGCTTTTCCTTTTCTTATTTGATTGCAGTATAAAGAAGAGGGCAGCAAGGTAACTAGTTACTGCCATGAAACCATGACTGGCTGGGTGCATGACGTGCTGGGCAGGAACTGGGCTTGTTTCACAGGAAAGAAGGAGGGAAATACCTCTGAGAATGTGAACGTGAACACAGCACACCTTGAGAATCTCCAGGAAAAGTGAGTTGTCGTAAATGAAAGATACATATAGTTTTTTATAATATGTATGTCTGTCTTAATTCTTGGAAAATTTAATTTGATTATATAAAATTTATTTGACTTAGAAACATAAGCCATGTTATGTACAACTTTCCTGGAAAAATACATTGAGTGATAGAGAAGAAAGTAGTTTTTCAAAGTTCTTCAAAAGTAATGGACCAATGATAGCTTTAAAGAATATCTATATAAAGGGCCACAGAATTGCAATGACTTATACAGAAAAGTCATTTTATTATTGCCATGTAATAATATGTTGCATACTACTTGTAGATACGTATGTTTATGTTGCAACAAATATAGGTGATGCTAATTGAACATAAGTTTTAAACAAGGAAATAAATAACTGAAATTAAAGTTCTTAGTATTTATGTAGCATATTAGTTTCCTGGGGCTGCCATAACAGAGTACCACCGAACGAATGGTTTAAGCAACAGAAACTTATTTTCTCACAATTCTGGAGGCTATAAGTCCAAGATAAGGTGTCAGCAGGTTTAGTTTCTTCTGAGGCCTCTGTCCCTGGCTTGCAGATGGCTGCTCACTGTTGTTCTACATGGTCATCCTGTCTGTGTCCTCATCTCCATTTCTTAAAAGTACACCAGTCATATTGGGTTAGGGCCCACCCATATGGCCTCATTTAACCTTAATGTTCTCTTTAAAGGCCCTGTCTCTGAATACAGTCACATTCTGATGTACTGGAGGTTGGAACTTGAACACATGAATTTGAGGAGGACACAATTCAGTGTATAACTTTCAGTTAACGTTTTTGTTGAGTTAGGTCCAGTGTAAGTAACTATGAACCACACAAGAGATTTCAGACTTTTATTAGTTTGGAAGGAAAAGATAAATATTAGCAGTAGCAAATTTTCTGTTTTGTTTGGTTGTGAAATCCACTGAAAGTGTACATGAACAAATCATCCAAAGCCAGACCACACTGGCAGTGAATGACTCTGCAGCAAAGAAGGTGGGGGGACATGAGTTCAAAGAGGACAAATCGCACTTGTCTGGGGAAGTACTCCCCAAGATTTAGACCAATTCATCACCTCCATTTTGAACTTAGCTTTTAAATTGCTTTGTTTGGATTGATCCTTGAGCAACACATTTCCTATGAAGCTGTTCACTTTCACCCTACTACTTAGGATATACTGTGTACGATGTACTTTTCTGACATTTCAAACATTGCCTCATTTAATGAAGCTACTAACCGGAGTGCTCAGAATCTATGTTGCCTCACTTGTAAAGTAAGCATTTAGGACTAAATTACCATCAAGGTCTCTTTCAGCTCTTAATGATCTGATTTCAAGATAGACATTTACAACTTAAAATATATTCCTGTGTCTTAAGAAACAACAACTGTAACTGGCTTTTGTTGTGTGTTAGTGTTGTCAGAAATAGAATACAGGCAGTTTTATAATCTATTTAATAAAGGTACCTCTCTGGTTTCACATTTTGCAACAAATGGGAAAGGATTTTGATAAAAACATTAAAACATTATCAATGTGGTTGCACATTTTTCTTATTATTTTCAGTGCTCCCAGGTTTTTTGACTATATCAAAATACTCCCTCTGCGAACATCTAAATTAAAAGAGAAAGAAAAGTTCAAAATATGCCTAACATGTTACTCAGGTTACATATATCTTGCTTTGCATAATTGAATGTTAATGAAAATCTTGGGTAGTGAGTCACACTTAAGTTACAGAATGTTATGTATGTATGTGTGTATGTATGTATGTATGTATGTATGTACGGCTGCATTGGTCTTTGTTACTGTGCGTGGGCTTTCTCTAGTTGTGGTGAGCGGGGGCTACTCTTCGTTGCGGTGCGTGGGCTTCTCATTGCGGTGGCTTCTCTTGCTGCGGAGCACGGGCTCTAGGCGCACGGGCTTCAGTAGTTGTGGCTCGTGGGCTCTAGAGCACAGGCTCAGTAGTTGTGGCTCACGGGCTTAGCTGCTCCGGGGCCAGAATCTTTTTTTAGTAGAAATAACATGAATTCTGTTAATTCCTAGCACCTGGCACATACGTGAGATACATGTTTAAGTTAAATGAATAATCAACTCCCTCAGTTCTTTTGCTTTGTAAACATGCTCTTGGTGTGTTAGACTTGTTTACATCTATATCCAAGCATTTGGCATCAGGTAAACCAGTGTCTTTCAGATTTTAATGTTGCTGTGAATCATCTGGGGATCTTGTTAAAAATGTAGATTCTGATTCAAGTGGCCTGGGTTGGATACTTAGAGTCTGCATTTCTAGCAAGCTTCCAGGTGCTTCTGCTGATACTGGCTCAAGAACCAAATTTAAGTAACAAGGATATAAACCAAATGTCCCTATAGAACCATTTTTTTTTCCATCATGTGGTTATAATGCTTGCCATGCTATATATATATTGTATACAGTTTTGCTGTCCTCCCCCCGCCTTTATTTTTTATTATTACAAAGTTTAAAAGGTACACTGTAGAAATTGTAGAGGGTAGGGGAAAGGTGATGATCCTATGTCACCACTCAGAGATAACCATGGTTGTATGTACTTATGGTATAAATATAAATGTTCACTTTCACAAAAATTGATTAATTCTATATAAACTTCTTTGATATTCTGCTTTTTTGTTTAATATAGTGTGAAGTCTTCCATATCACTAAATAATCTTCCAGATATTTTTACTGAATAAACTATATAGCAAATGAGGTACCATTATTTATTTAATCCATCCCTTACCTCAGAATATTTATGTTTATAATCTATCACTAGTATAAAAATGTTTCACTGAACATCCTTATACATACATCTTAATTCACTTGAACTTTTATTTTCATAGGACACATTCCAATTCTAGGCTCTTGATACAGATATAGATGTAGAGATATAGAGATTGACATATCCAGTTGCCTTCCTGAAAGATTATACCACTTTCCACTCAGGCCCACAGTATAAGAGTGCCTATTTTAATGGGATCTATTTACATCAGAAAAGAGTGTATCTGAAGCTGTCTTACTTTTGCTGGCAGGTATTCTAATAGGTTCTACAAATATAACCACAACTTTGTGAAAGCTATCAATGCCATTCAGAAGTTTTGGACTGCAACCGCATACATGGAATATGAGACTCTTACACTGAAAGAGATGATTAGGAGAGGTGGTGGCCACAGCCGGAGAATTCCAAGGTAATAAAGCACATCTCTTTATCACTAATAAAGATATTTGTATCAATTGATATCCTCCTCCCTGGGCTGTTCATCATTTTATTGGTCATCCTAACTTAGACTTTTTATGTTATCTTTTCTCTGACCATCTCCCTTTCCTATTCATACATATCGGATGTTCTCCAAGCCCTGTTTATGGGTTTTGCTTTCACAGCATCTGCCATTTCCTGTATTCTCTTTCCATTTTCTACACTTTGGCTTAGGGCTTTGTCATCTCTATCCTGTATAATGGATCAGTCTCCTGCCTTCTCTCTCTTTGGTTCCTACCCCTCCCTGTCCCCACTCTTAGCCATTCTATGAAATACTGCCTGTTACATCTTCTTACACCCAGCTATGATTGGGTTACTACCTATTGTCTAATGAATAAATTTAGCCTGGTAATCAAAGCCACCTAAATTTGCCCATAACTGTATTGACTACCTTGACCTGCTTTCAAATAATATGACAGAAAATTCCTGAAAACTTTCACCTACCTCCATTCATGACGCTCCCTTTGCCTCAGATACCCCTGAACTTACCTATAGAAACTGTCAAATTTGCCACCTGTAAAAATCTCAAAATCCTTTTTCTGTTTTTAGGTTCAGCAAAAAATATTCCATATTTATCAATATACCTCTGCTACCTTCAGCCAGAAGTGGCATTTCCCATCTTTAGCTTATATACCCCATGGTGTATTTCTTATGGAAAATTATACCGTTCTTTGAATTTTTACAGTCAGGAATTTGGTAGATTTATTCTCTCAAAACTATAGCTGGATTTAGCAGACTATGTAGTTTCTCTCACAGTTCTACCCATATCTGAAAAGAATCTTACACAGTGTTTCTCAAAGTGTATTCTGAGGAATGACTAGTGTATGAGATGCTCGGGTTAGTCGAAATTGGGAATGGGGGCATATCGTATTCCTTCTCAGATTCACTAAAGTGAAAGAGCCATCCTGTATCTGTGTGAGACGAGAAGTTGAGACCTGTTCAGTAACAAGCCAAAGGAGAACCCAGAGGAGGTGGGGTCAGCACTGGAGCCTAGGGAGACTGGGACTCCTGTCTGGAAGATTGAGCCTCAGACCCAACTGCTTTGCCATGTGTCAGGTGCCATGTTTCTGAAGAACTCTTGTAGAAAAACATATTGTTTATGGACATCTGAGTCCAGAGCTCTCTGCAGATTCTTAAAAGAATCTGGACCCAAATGATTGAAAGCCAATAATGTATAGTGTGCCTGTGATGTTTGTAATTCTCACTTCTCCATCTCCCTGATTTCTCTTTCACTGTCTTCATTCTCACACCACTGAGCTTTGTTGTCACACTGCTTTTGTTTTATCTGTGTGTGCACTGATGGACAAACACTGTGCGTTATAGGATGTTAGGAAGAAGGAAGTTAACAATTGCCTGTTTTGTGCTAGATAGTCACCTAAATGTATCAGCAGCATATTTAGTCTTAATGACATGGATGATGATGATGGCGGTGGTGATCATCCTAATAGCTTAATAATTTAGTAAGGACTTATCAGAGGCAAGGCCATGTTTTAAGCACTTGTTAATCATTATTACTTTGAATTTTCATGACAGTCCTTTGCGGTAGGCATGATTGTACCCATCTTAATAGGAGGTGATCATAGTTTTGTGATGTCAAGGTCTTTGACGAACGTTACACAGCTAGTAAGTGGTAAAGCCATTTGTGGCCATCTTTGTGTCTTACTTTCATCTGTTTGTGGAGCTAGTCTGCCTGCTTCTACTTAGATCTTTTATTTCCATGCCTTCACTTCTTTTACAGCTACCATCACCACCATCTCCAGAGTCAAACATCAGTAATTCCTCTATTTTCTCTAAATCCTTTGTAGGCCATCTTCAATTTCTCACATCTGCTTTCTTGACTAAAATCTATTAAAAGTAAGAGAATGCAGCTATTTAGGCATACTAAAATAAGCAGTGGCAATATACGAAACCAACATGATTTCACTGGGGAAAATTATTAGATCCTGAAAAAGAAATGGGTAATTTATACAACTTAGTTGTATAATTGCCACATTGTATAATAGACACATTTTTGTATGATAGACACATTGAAACACTGCTAGACAAGTGCTCTTTGGATCTGAATCTACATTCTAGCCAGCCAGGTGGTTGAAATCATGGAATCATCCTCAAAGGAAAGAATATATATTGACATCAAATGTCTTTTTCCATCCTAGGCCCAAACCTGCACCAATAACTGCTGAAATACAGAAAAAGATTTTGCATTTGCCAGCATCCTGGGACTGGAGAAATGTTCATGGTACCAATTTTGTTACTCCTGTTCGAAACCAAGGTAAAAAAAAAAGTCTGATTTTTTTTTCATTAATTCATTCTGAAATATTTATTGAACATTTACTATGTTCCAGGCTCTCAGATTTTGGGGATACAGAGGTGAATAGGTTATGATCCACTTTAGTAAAGAAATGGAAAATATATAACTAATGAATACTCATTTCTTTTTGTGTCCATGACAGACTTTGGTAGTAGATAATCTCTCCAGCAGAGCTCAGCATTTCTTCAGTGTCCTTCTCAGTGTGTTCCAGGTAGCTAATGAAATTAGAGTGATACGTAAGCCAAACTCATTTGCCCTCCTAATCACAGAGACTTGTGTAGAAACAAAGAATTGCATGCAGCCAAAATTGGTCTTCCTTCTACAAGTGGTTTGCTGGAATCCTTTTTTTTTTTTTAAATTGAAGTATAATAGAGTTACAATGTTCTATTAGTTTCAGGTGTACAGCAAAGTGACTCAGTTTATATATATGTATTCCTTTTCAGATTCTTTTCCATTATAGTTTATTAAAAGACATTGAATATAGCTCCCTGTGCTATACAGTAAGTCCTTGTTGTTTATCTGTTTTATATATAGTAGTGTGTATCTGTTAATCCCAAACTCCTAATTTATCTCTCCCCTTTCCCCTTTGGTAACCAGTTTTTTTCTATGTCTTTGAGTCTGTTTCTGTTTTGTAAATAAGTTCATTTGTATCATTTTTTAGATTCTACATGTAAGTGATATATGATATTTGTCTTTGATTTACTTAGTATGATAATCTCTAGGACCATCATGTTGCTGAAAATGGGAATATTTCATTCTTTTTTATGGCTGAGTAATATTCCATTGTGTATATATACCACATCTTCTTTATGCTGGAATCCTTCTTTACTACCTGTCTGCCCACTCTACCCCTTTTTCCTCCCCCATCATTTAGTCTTTAATTACTATAGGAGCCCAGAAAATGAATCCTTAAATTTTTTTCTGGTGAAGCAGATTTTATGAGCTGTGTGAAGACCTTTCAATTAACTTTACCCCAGGATAAGACATATAATGGTAAGTATTAACTCAGCTTCCTGAATGGTGGGCTGGAGGCAGAGCCCAGGTTTATCAAAATTATCACTGTAATTGCATTTTATGTTATTTTTGGAAATTGGATACAGGATGAGTAGATTTAATAACTTTTCCTCTCATAGCACTTGAGAGCAAATTATCTTATCCTAAATTTTAGCCAACAAATGATTGGAGAATCATTTATATAATACTCAGGTTTATTACTCCTAAGCTCATTTTGAAGATAATTACAGTACACATGACTGCTTTGTTACTATAAAATGGGCTTAGTATTTACTGTCTGGAAACATTCTGATAACACCCAAAGATAAATTATAAATTTATAACACCCAAAGATAAATTGTCCTTCCCCTTTCCTAAAATTCAATGCTAAACAGCCTCTCCCACTTCTCAACATTCACCACCAACCCTTCAGTTCATCCTGACTGAATTCTTGCAAAGTGTTCTGAATATATGGAGCTTTGAGCAGGTCTTACAGCAACAATGTTCCTGTCCTTCATCTGACACCAGAGGTCTCATCTCTTTCTCTTTCCTTTGTACCAGTTATTCTGAGATTCTTTGGCTCTAGAGAAAGTGTGGGTCCTGAAATCCATCCCCACCTTGTCTGGAGATAGCTTCCTTGGAAAGGAGGATTGGAAATGAGAGAAATTTGAAGGTAATTGAGAAATGAATGGAAAGTCGATAAAAGGTTTGATATTAAGAGAGGATTAAAATTTATTCTGTCATCAAACAGGTTTCCTATCCTTATTGGAGAGGAATAAGTAAATACTGCATGTCAAGTGTTGGTCATTGAGGGCTTGGCACATGGTTGTTTCTACTGTGTTGCAGTGTTTATAGAGTATCTAATATTTTAGGAATTTTCTTTTTGGCTGTGTTGAGTCTTTGCTGCTGTGCATGGACTTTTTTAGTTGTGATAGCGGGGCTACTCTTCGTTGCAGTGTGCAGGCTTTTCATTGCGGTGGCTTGTCTTGTTGTGAAGCACCAGCTCTAGGCACGTGGGCTTCAGTAGTTGCAGCACGCAGGCTCAGTAGTTGCGGCACGCAGGCCCTAGAGCGTGTGGGCTCAGTCGTTGTGGTGCACGGGCTTAGTTGCTCTGCACATGTGGGATCTTCCCGGACCAGGGATTGAACCCATATCCCCTGCTTCTTAACCACTGCGCCACCAGGGAAGTCCAGGAATTTTCTTTTAATGGCTGAGGATATAAAGACCAATATGACATGGTCCTCATCCTAGAAACTACAGTTTAGCAAGACCTGCAAGCAAAACATTAAAATACAGTATAATAACTGCTTTAACAGGGCGTTTTTAAAATTCTTTAGGAAAACGTTGAAATATTTAGTTCCACTCACTTCACAAAATATATGATTGACTACTGATGAGATAATTATTCAGGGGAAGGAAATTAGACTTTCTAAAGCTATATCCTTTGACAATGGTTTTCTTGTGGCTTGGTAAAAGGTATTGTCATCTCTAATATTCCATATCCTTTGAGTGTTTATAAATATGGTTTGTACAGACATGGGCAATTTAAAAACAGAGGGCTTTGACAGATTAATTGCTTTTAAATTGATCCCTCATCTGTAGTATCTTGTTAGGTGTCTGAGAAAATAATGTGCTTAGTTGTTCCTCTTTTGATTTCTTTTTGGTTTTCTGTACTTTAGGTTGGGAAAAAAATTATTTTCTATTCCTACTAACTGGGCTACTTGGACATTTCCACTAACTTAAATACACCAGTGTTCTATATAACCTAGAATTCAAAATTACCCACAGTTAAGAGAATTCACAACTTTTCTCTATTTGGAGAGCAAATCAAGATGAATGAAAAAAAAAATATGGCGGGGGTGGGGGCAAATTCTTACCTTTACGTGTGTTAACATCTCTAAGCACTAGCCATGTAGCCAGGATTTACTTTGATGTGTGAGAGGGAAGAGAGCTCGGAAGTTGCAAGAGATGGACTTTCTTCATTCTTCTCCCAGCTGTGCTGTCTTTATTTATTATTGCATCTTCAAGAGAGAAGGGGAGTGTCTTTCAGGTCACATTAATTAGGAAATGCAGAGGGTTTTCCTAACTTTAAAATCTAGTTTGTTTAAGTCTTGTTCTAACTACTGTTTATATTAAAGCTGGAAGGCAGGGGCCTTAAACTGCTCCACCCTATTCCTTTTACGCACAAGATAAAAAGAAATGCCAAAAAAGGTCAAGTGACTTGCCCAGAGTCACACAGCTGAGTGACAGGGTGGGAGGGAAGGGAAAAAAAGAATCCTGGCAACTTACTCCCAGTTCAGTGTTCTCTCCACTGTTAGAAGTTACAGCTGAATATAGTTAAACCGTCTGACAATCACATACCTGTTGGAGACTGTGGAAATATGATTACCGTAGAGCTCTGTCTGGATCGTCTCCCCTTCTTCTTTATTGCCCTGTAGTCTTCTTAAGAGAAAATGGTCCTTTTATTTATTTTTCTTGTTTATTTATTTACTATTTGTTTATTGAAGTATAGTTGATTTACAGAATCTAGACTCTGGCCCTGACCTCCGAAGAGGCATTAATTACATTGGCAGCTGACCTTCTGGGAACATCAAGGGCTTGAGGAAGGTTATCTCCTTTCCTCATTCCTGTGATTTCTCTGTTAACAGAGGACATTCTGAGCCCTTGAATGTACATGTGGCCTGTCCCTCCCACAATGCTGGATGGTCAGATGATGAGGATTTAATAATTAATACCAAGAGAGATGATTTCTGTGGCTGCCCTGGGCCAAGAATGCTAAATGGCCAAATTGGGGCCATTTCTAGACTCTTGTGACGTTATTTATTGAAAGATCCTGATGTCTCAAGAAAGGAACACTGACCTTGGCCATTTACTGTCACTCATCTAGTTCTTTGACATTCTGTCATTTGAAAGAGGAGTCCTGAGGATAGTATTATTTGGATGGTTTTGAAAACAAAATGTGCACATTAATTTCATTCTCTCTAGTAACTAGAAGACAGGGAAAGGAAATTTGAAAATTCTTTAAAGTAGATACTGATCTATAAATGGAAAAAGACAGTACTCTGCATTAGGAGACATTTAGATGCTAGTACCTGCCACCCTTTAGTTTTGTGACTTTGGACAGGTCATTGCTTCTTTTTGAATCTCAGTGTATGTATTATTGAGTAGGTTGTACACTGGATGAATCCCAAGGCCCCTTTCCAAATGCTTCTCTTCTAATCTTCATAATTTAGGTGATCCCTCAGTGGCAAAAGCAGTATGGATAAATCTGAGATGTTTACGGGGAGAATTTGGGGGACCATCAGAATGGTAGCAGTTACAGGGTGATAGGGCTCTAATGGACTAAAAGTAAATATTAACTGTTTCCACTGAAATAACCTTCTTTCCTGGATATAAATATGTATCCACTTATTCATAATTTGACTTTTCTTTCTACAAAGATGCACTGAGTTCCTTCATTGCATCAGGCATCAAGGTGAAGAAAACAGATTTCCTGTAAATACTCAAAGAAATTCACAATTTAGTTTGAGGAAAACGGTATTAAGTAATTCAAGTAGGCTTAAGAATGTTGGAGGCTGAGCATAGAGTATCCTGGCTTTCCTTTGTACTCAGGGAGGGACATGAATGAACAGTTACCTGGAGAAGAGAAAAACGGTGCCCCTCATATTTTTAATGGACAGTGTTCTTAATACTTTTCGGAGGAAGACATTCACTAACTAAATTCAGACTTATTAAAGAGAACAAAGGCAGCATTCTCTTTATGTAGAATGAGTGTTTTGAATTGCAATATTGTCTGTTCCTTCGTCTTACTTTACGTGCACAAGGGAGTGCTTACCATTCAAGTAATTTGGTAACTAATTAATATTAGTAACTTGAGTAATAGGTCAACTTCATTTAATACCAGTGTCTCAGGTTTGGTCCAAGCATATCTCCATGTAGAATTTGTATCAGTGGCAGAGGTGAAAGAGGCTGTATCATAATGGGGATATTAAGTTATGCTCATTTCTTTCTAGAATTGTAACAAGTGGAAATCCCAGTTTTGTTACATACATTCCATATTTTATTCTGTGTATTTCTTCTACTCACACATATTGAAGAAACAGATAAAAATATTTTTATATAAATTACCTCATAATACAATATTTTTTCTTCTCTTGAGGCAGAAACTATATTCCTAGCATATGCTTCCTAAGTAAATTTATTTTGTCTTGCCAGAGCATTTACATATTAAATAAAGCTGTTTTCTTTTCCCTTCTCCCCTACCTCCATACAGCTACTTTTCAATTTATTTTCCATTTCACTACCTCCATCTGCTTTATATCTTTACTTCCTTACTGGCCACCTTAAATACCATATCTATCATTGTAATTACTCTCTTACCTCCTTGGACTTTGTTGTATTTTGCCTCCTTGACCCAGGTTGAATCCAACTCTCTACTATAATACACCCATACCTGAGCCATTATTAGGGTTAATTCCACCCAACAAGGGCTTTAGAAAATGCCTCTCTGGAGATATTTAAAAGCTTAGCTTATATGTATCCCTCCATTATTTTCTCTCAAGTTGATGACTCAGAATGTTGCAAATGTAAATCATTTCCGCATTATTAAGAACACTGCCAAATGGAAGCAACCTAAGTGTCCATCGACAGATGAATGGTTAAAGAAGATGTGGCACATATATACAGTGGAATATTACTCGGCCATAAAAAGAAACGAAATTGAGTTATTTGTAGTGAGGTGGATGGACCTAGAGACTGTCATACAAAGTGAAGTAAGTCAGAAAGAGAAGAATAAATACTGTATGCTAATGCATATATATGGAATATAAAAAAAAGGTTCTGAAGAACCAAGGCGCAGGACAGGAATAAAGATGCAGACATAGAGAATGGACCTGAGGACACAGGGAGGGGGAAGGGTAAGCTGGGACGAAGTGAGAGAGTGGCATGGACATATATACACTACCAAATGTAAAATAGCTAGCTAGTGGGAAGCAGCCACATAGCACAGGGAGATCAGCTGGGTGCTTTGTGACCACCTAGAGGGCTGGGATAGGGAGAGTGGGAGGGAGACGCAAGAGGGAGGAGATATGGGGATATATATATATGTATAGCTGATTCACTTTGTTATACAGCAGAAACTAACACACCATTGTAAAGCAATTATGCGCCAATAAAGATGTTAAAAAAAAATAATATTGTCAAATGCTTTGCAGAAGTTAGGAGGTTTTTGCCCCCCAAAATATTTTCAAGGAAAGCCCCATATAGTAATGTTTGCCTTTTGGTGAAAAAACTAAAATCTTGATGTTTGCCTGTAAGGTCAGTAGCATTCTTTGATTGAATCTTCTTTATTGTGCTGATCCTTATGAACAAAAACCGCAACACTCAATATAAATATATTAATGTATGTCATGCATTTAAGGTTTCTTTGATTCTTTTTGAGTGTGTCAAAGGTCTCTTGGGTTATATATCCTTCTTTTCTATCACCAGGGTCTTGTGGAAGCTGCTACTCATTTGCTTCTATGGGGATGATGGAGGCAAGAATCCGTATACTAACCAACAATACCCAGACCCCAATCTTGAGTCCTCAGGAGGTTGTGTCTTGCAGCCAGTATGCTCAAGGTATGTGTTGTATTTCAGGCACTGTTTTTAACCTGTGTGTAGTTTGCCATTGTTGGCAAAGGCATAAGGATGGGATAGTAGAGCGATCATAATGTCTTCTGTCAGAAAACCTGGGTGCAATTCAAAGAAAGATAGACAACATGAAAAGGCAGAGGGCTATCTATGTACCAGATGAAGGAACAAGATAAAACCCCAGAAAAACAACTAAATGAAGTGGAGATAGGCAACCTTCCAGAAAAGGATTCAGAATAATGAGGGTGAAGATGATCCAGGACCTTGGAAAAAGAATGGAGACAAAGATCGAGAAGATGCAAGAAATGTTTATAAAACACCTAGAAGAATTAATGAACAAACAAACAGAGATGAACAATACAATAACTGAAATGAAAACTACACTAGAAGGAATCGATAGCAGAATAACTGAGGCAGAAGAACGGATAAGTGACCTGGAAAACAGAATGGTGGAATTCACCACTGAGGAACAGAATAAAGAAAAAAGAATGAAAAGAAATGAAGACAGCCTAAGAGACCGTGGGGACAACATTAAATGCAACAACATTCGCATTATAGGGGTCCCAGAAGGAGAAGAGAGAAAGGACCCGAGAAAATATTTGAAGAGATTACAGTCAAAAACTTCCCTAACATGGGAAAGGAAACAGCCACCCAAGTCCAGGAAGCACAGAGAGTCCAATACAGGATAAACCCAAGGAGAAACACACTGAGACACATAGTAATCAAACTGGCAAAAATTAAAGACAAAGAAAAATTAGTGAAAGCAGCAAGGGAAAAATGACAAATAACACACAAGGGAACTCCCATAAGGTTAACAGCTGATTTCTCAGCAGAAACTCTACAAGCAGAAGGGAGTGGCATGATATACTTAAAGTGATGAAAGGGAAGAACCTACAACCAAGATTACTCTACCTGGCAAGGATCTCATTCAGTCTCGATGGAGAAATCAAAAGCTTTCCAGACAAGCAAAAGCTAAGATAATTCAGCACCACAAAACCAGCTCTACAACAAATGCTAAAGGAACTTCTCGAAGTGGGAAATACAAGCAAAGATAAGGACCTACAAAAACAAACCCAAAACAATTAAGAAAATGGTCGTAGTAACATACATATCAATAATTACCTTAAACGTGAATGGATTAAATGCTCCAACCAAAAGACACAGGCTTGCTCAACAGATACAAAAACAAGACCCGTATATATGCTGTCTACAAGAGACCCACTTCAGACCTAGGGACACATACAGACTGAAAGTGAGGGGATGGAAAAAGATATTCCATACAAATGGAAATCAAAAGAAAGGTGCAGTAGCAATACTCATATCAGATAAAATAGACTTTAAAATAAAGAATGTTACAAGAGACAAGGAAGGAGGACACTGCATAATGATCAAGGGATCAATCCAAGAAGAAGATATAATTAATTATAAAATATATGCACCCAACATAGGAGCACCTCAATACCTAGGCAACTGCTAACAGCTGTAAAAGAGGAAATCGACAGTAACACAATAATAGTGGGGGACTTTTAACACCTCACTTACACCAATGGACAGATCATCCAAACAGAAAATTAATAAGGAAACAGAAGCTTTAAATGACACAATAGACCAGATAGATTTAATTGATATTTATAGGACATTCCATCCAAAAACAGCAGGTTACACTTTCTTCTCAAGTGTGCATGGAACATTCTCCAGGATAGATCACATCTTGGGTCACAAATCAAGCCTAAGTGAATTTAAGAAAATTGAAATTGTATCAGGCATCTTTTCTGACCACAATGCTATGAGATTAGAAATGAATTACAGGGAAAAAAATGTAAAAAGCACAAACACATGGAGGCTAAACAATATGTTACTAAATAACAAAGAGATCACTGAAGAAATCAAAGAGGAAATCAAAAAATACCTAGAGACAAATGAAAATGAAACGACTATCCAAAACCTATGGGATGCAGCAAAAGCAGTTCTAAGAGGGAAGTTTATAGCTATACAAGCCTACCTCAAGAAACAAGAAAAATCTCAAATAAACAATCTTACCTTACACCTAAAGGAACTAGAGAAAGAAGAACAAACAAAACCCAAAGTTAGCAGAAGGAAAGAAATCATAAAGATCGGAGCAGAAATAAATGAAATAGAAACAAAGAAAACAATAGCAAAGATCAATAAAACTAAAAGCTGGTTCTTTGAGAAGATAAACCATATTGATAAACCATTAGCCAGACTCATCAAGAAAAAGAGGGAGAGGACTCAAATCAATAAAATTAGAAATGAAAAAGGAGAAGTTGCAACCGACACCGCAGAAATACAGAGCATCCTAAGAGACTACTACAAGCAACTCTATGCCAATAAAATGGACAACCTGGAAGAAATGGACAAATTCTTAGAAAGGTATGACCTTCCAAGACTGAACCGGGAAGAAATAGAAAAAATGAACAGACCAATCACAAGTAATGAAACTGTAATTAAAAATCTTCCAACAAACAAAAGTCCAGAACCAGATGGCTTCACAGGTGAATTCTATCAAACATTTAGAGAAGAGCTAACACCTATTCTTCTCAAACTCTTCCAAAATATAGCAGAGGGAGGAACACTCCCAAACTCATTCTACGAGGCCACCATCACCTTGATACCAAAACCAGACAAGGATGTCACAAAGAAAGAAAACTACAGGCCAATATCACTGATGAATATAGATACAAAAATCCTCAACAAAATACTAGCAAACAGAATCCAACAACACATTAAAAGGATCATACACCATGATCAAGTGGGATTTATCCCAGGGATGCAAGGATTCTTCAATATATGCAGATCAATCAATGTGATACACTATATTAACAAATTGAAGAATAAAAACCATATGATCATCTCAATAGATTCAGAAAAAGCTTTTGAAAAAATTCAATAACAAACAAAAGTCCAGAACCAGATGGCTTCACAGGTGAATTCTATCAAACATTTAGAGAAGAGCAAACACCTATCCTTCTCAAACTTCCAAAATATTGCAGAGGAATGAACACTCCCAAACTCATTCTATGAGGCCACCATCACCCTGATACCAAAACGAGACAAAGATGCTACAACAAAAGAAAATTACAGTGCTTCCCTGGTGGCACAGTGGTTGAGAGTCCACCTGCCGATGCAGGGGACACGGGATCATGCCCCGGTCTGGGAAGATCCCACATGCCACGGAGCGGCTAGGCCCGTGAACCATGGCCGCTGAGCCTGCACGTCCAGAGCCTGCGCTCCGCAATGGGAGAGGCCACAACAGTGGGAGGCCGCGTACTGCAAAAAAAAAAAAAAAAAGAAAAAAAATAACAGACC
>NW_006784811.1:530924-550762 GCF_000442215.2 Lipotes vexillifer | reverse complement strand
TGAAGGAGAAAAACCATATGATCATCTCAATAGATGCAGAGAAAGCTTTTGACAAAATTCAACACCCATTTATGATCAAAACTCTCCAGAAAGTGGGCATAGAGGGAACCTACCTCAACATAATAAAGGCCATATATGACAGACCCACAGCAAACATCATTCTCAATGGTGAAAAGCTGAAAGCATTTCCTGTAAGATCATGAAGAAGACAAGGATGCCCACTCTCACCACTGTTATTCAACATAGTTTTGGAAGTTTTAGCCACGGCAATCAGAGAAGAAAAAGTAATAAAAGGAATCCAAATCTGGAAAGAAGAAGTAAAGCTGTCACTGTTTGAAGATGACATGATACTATACATAGAGAATCCTAAAGATGCTACCAGAAAACTACTAGAGCTAATCAATGAATTTGGTAAAGTTGCAGGATACAAAATTAATGCACAGAAATCTCTTGCATTCCTATATACTAATGATGGAAAATCTGAAAGAGAAATTAAGGAAACACTCCCTTTTACCATTGCAACAAAAAGTAAATTACCTAGGAATAAACCTACTTAGGGAGAGAAAAGACCTGTAAGCAGAAAACTCTAAGACACTGATGAAAGAAATTAAAGATGATACCAACAGATGGAGAGAGATACCATGTTCTGGGATTGGAAGAATCAATATTGTAAAAATGACTATACTACCCAAAGCAATCTACACATTCAATGCAATCCCTATCAAATTACCAATGGCATTTTCCACAGAACTAGAACAAAAAACCTTAAAATTTGTATGGAGACACAAAAGACCCCGAATACCCAAAGCAGTCTTGAGGGAAAAAAGCAGAGCTGGAGGAATCAGGCTCCCTGACTTCAGACTATACTAAAAGCTACAGTAATCAAGACAATATGGTACTGCCACAAAATAGAAATATAGATCAATGGAACAAGATAGAAAGCCCAAAGATAAACCCACACACTTATGGTCAACTAAGCTATGAGAAAGAAGGCAAGAATATACAATGGAGAAAAGACAGCCTCTTCAATAAGCGGTGCTGGGAAAACTGGAAAACCACATGTAAAAGAATGAAATTAGAACACTCCATGACACCATACACAAAAATAAACTCAAAATGGATTAAAGACCTAAATATAAGGCCAGACACCATAAAACTTAGAGGAAAACATAGGCAGAACACTCTATGGCATAAATCACAGCAAGATCCTTTTTGACCCACCTCCTAAAGTAATGGAAATAAAAACAAAAATCAACAAATGGGACCTAATGAAACTTAAAAGCTTTTGCACAGCAAAGGAAACCATAAACAAGACGAAAAGATAATCCTCAGAATGGGCGAAAATATTTGCAAATGAATCAACGGCCAAAGGATTAATCTCTAAAATATATAAACAGCTCATGCAGCTGAATATTAAAAAACTAAATAACCCAGTCAAAAAATGGGCAGAAGACCTAAATAGACATTTCTCCAAAGAAGACATACAGATAGCCAAGAGGCACATGAAAAGCTGCTCAATATCACTAATTATTAGAGACATGCAAATCAAAACTATAATGAGCTATCACCTCACACCAGTTAGAATGGGCATCATCAGAAAATCTACAGACAACAAATGCTGGAGAGGGTGTGGAGAAAAGGGAACCCTCTTGCACTGTTGCTGGGAATGTAAATTGATACAGCCACTGTGGAGAACAGTGTGGAGGTTCCTTAAAAAACTAAAAATAGAACTACCATATGACCCAACAATCCCACTACTGGGCATATACCCAGAGAAAGCCATAATTCAAAAAGATACATGCACCCCAATGTTCTTTGCAGCACTATTTACAATAGCCAGGTCATGGAAGCAACCTAAATGCCCATCGACAGACGAATGGATAAAGAAGATGTGGTACGTATATACAATGGAATATTACTCAGCCATAAAAAGGAACGAAATTGGGTCATTTGTTGAGACGTGGGTGGATCTAGAGACTGTCATACAGAGTGAAGTCAGAAAGAGAAAAACAAATATTGTGCATTAATGCATATATTTGGAACCTAGAAAAATGGTACAGATGAACTGGTTTGCAGGGCAGAAATTGAGACACAGATGTAGAGAACAAACTTATGGACACCAAGGGGGGAAAGTGGTGGGGGAGGTGGGGGTGGGGGTTTGATGAATTGGGCAATTGGGATTGGCATGTATACACTGATGTGTATAAAACTGATGACTAATAAGAACCTGCTGTATACAAAAATAAATAAAATAAAATTCAAAAATTCAGGAAAAAAAAACCAATCCTGGGTGCAACTTCTGGCCGTATCACTTATTATCGAGTGGTTTCTCATGGAATTCACTGTACCATCCAGCAACATGTCAATAATTGCTATATTTTGAGTAAGCACTGGCTCTTAGGAGCCTCTTACATGCATTACCCAACAGTGCTCAAACCCTGAAAGAGTAGCTGTTATCCTGTTTATAGACAAGGAACAGACATGAAGTTGTTCTATAGTATTTTCTAAGCATGAATCTCAGTCCCAAATAAGGTCTCATTCTGAAACCTAATTCTTATTAAAATCATACGAAACTGGTTTCTCTGCAGAAGGATTTAAAAATTGTGTACGTAGGCTTCTAGAACAGGCTATACGTAAGGTGTGTAGAAAGCCCGGCTGCCGTTGATTCAGGGAGAAACATTCTCATCGTAAAGTTTTCTGCTGTCAACCCCAGGTTTGGCTACTAGAGACTTTCTCAGTTCACCAGTGAAACTGCTGGTGAATGATTGTCAGTGAGCCTTTCCTTCTTTCTGAAATACTTATTAAACTCTGACATTGTGACTTTTGGGCCCTGGGGACTCTGAAGTATCGAGAGAGTCCTTACCCTCATGAAGCTTACAGTTAAGTGAGGAAAATAGAAATTAAATAATTACAAGAACAATGAAGAAAGAGGGTTCTGGATGTGTATACAGGCATACCTCATTTTATTGTGCTTCTCAGATACGGCATGGTTTTTCGGTTTTTTTTTTTTTTACAAATTGAAGGTTCGTGGCAACCCTGCGTCGAGCAGGTCTGTCAGTGCCATTTTTGCAACAGGATTTGCTCACTTCATGTCTCTATCACATTTTGGTAATTCTTGAAATATTTCCAACCCTCTGCCAGCAAAAAGCTTGTAACTCATTGAATGCTCTGGTGATGGTTAGCGGTTTTTTTTTTTTTAGCAATAAAGCATTTTAAAATTAAGGTGTGTGTACTGTTTTTTAGACAAAATGCACACTTAATAGACGACAGTAGACTGTAAACATAACTTTTACATGCACTAGGAAACCAAAACGTTTGTCTGACTTTATTGTGATATTTGCTTTATTGTGGTAGTCTGGAACTGAACCTGCAGTGTCTCTGAGATGTGCTTGTAATAGGGCCAGGACTGGAGGAAGGATATGGGGACCTAATTTAGACTTTTCTGCAAGAGGCGGTCAGAGAAGACTTCCTTGAAGAAGTGTCTGGCTATTTAATAATGAAAATAATAGCGAACTTTTATTGCTTTTACGTGAAGTAATTCATTTAATCCTACAAGGAAGGTGCTATTGCTATCTATATTTTACAGATAAGTAAACAGAGGTACAGAGAAATTATCAATTCTTAACCCAGTTTTGGATTGAGCCTATATCGTCAGGCTTCAGAGCCTCCCACTTAACCACGAAGCTACCTTCCATATGAGGTGCCGAATAAATGTCTGTCAAATAGATGGCTGATGGATGGATGAATGAAGTGGTATTTAAGCTGAGAAACAACTTCTAGGGGTGACATAAAGAATAATTAACAGCGTAGAAAAGAAAAAATATGAAATGGGACAGTTTCTTTTGTACCCCTTTCTAATAGAGGGTAATAATAACTCTGTGTGTTGTTCATCCTCAGGCTGTGCAGGTGGCTTCCCATACCTCATCGCAGGAAAGTATGCCCAAGATTTTGGGCTGGTGGAAGAGGCCTGCTTCCCCTACACAGGCACAGATTCTCCATGCAAACTGAAAGAGGACTGCTTCCATTACTACTCCTCCGAGTACCACTATGTGGGAGGTTTCTATGGGGGCTGCAATGAAGCCCTGATGAAGCTTGAGCTGGTCCATCATGGGCCCGTGGCAGTTGCGTTTGAAGTCTACGATGACTTCTTCCACTACCACAAGGGGATCTACCACCACACTGGTCTGAGAGACCCTTTCAACCCCTTTGAGCTGACCAATCACGCTGTCCTGCTGGTGGGCTATGGCACTGACTTGGCCTCTGGACTGGATTACTGGATTGTTAAAAACAGCTGGGGCCCTGGCTGGGGTGAGGGTGGTTACTTCCGGATCCGCAGAGGAACCGATGAGTGTGCAATTGAAAGCATAGCACTGGCGGCCACACCAATTCCTAAATTGTAGGGTGTACCGCCCAGCGTTTCATACTGATACCAGCAGTCATGAAAGGAAACTGACTTATTCACAGACTAGAGACTTTTACCGTATTGCTACTGCAATGTCAAAAGGTTGCAAATAGATTGCTATGAAGATTTGTGCCTTTAAAATTAAAGCTGCCTTTGGGCTTCCCTGGTGGCGCAGTGGTTGAGAGTCCGCCTGCCGACGCAGGGGACACGGGTTCGTGCCCCCGGTCTGGGAAGATCCCACGTGCCGCGGAGCGGCTGGGCCCGTGAGCCATGGCCGCTGAGCCTGCGCTTCCGGAGCCTGTGCTCCGTAACGTGAGAGGCCCGCGTACCACAAGGCCACAACAGGGAGAGGCCCCCGTCCCAAAAAAAAAAAAAAAAAAAAATTAAAGCTGTCCTTGACTGTAATATACTTTCCCATTGAACACCAGCCTGCTTTTTCCTAAGTATTCAGTGAAATGAGGTTTTTTATGGATGATGGAGAACTATGAAGTAATGGGTTTTGCTAATCATTTGTGATTCAAACAGATGCTGTATTTTTAAAAGTCTATGTGAATGCACAGGCCTATTTTTAAATTGTAAAAATCATGAGAAAATATGGCAATGATTATTAAATTTAAAAATTTTTTGTAAATATTCAGGTGATATGTATCAGGAAATTTATGTGCTTAAGAGAATTTTTAATCTTGACTCCTTCAGTTGTATTTATTTCTCTCACTTATGTAAGTACTTAAAAAAGGAAAATCAGGGTATTTCAACTAAAAACAACAAAATTATGAACGTTTACAATAGGGGGTATACTCAGTTAATGTCTAGTGAACCCTGAAATTATCTTCTGGACATTTGATGAGACAGAGATTATAAAGAAAAGATACAGGAGTTTTGATAAGAGTCTGGTTATTGGTTAAACCTTCTTATGGTGTATCTTGCATTTGGAAGTTTTGGTTAGCCTTCATTGGCTGAGCAGTAATAGCCTAATTAGTGGAATATTAGCAGTTTATATTTGGTCAGATCTTTGGGATCTCCAAGGGATATTTCACAGTGGTATGAAATCTCCACACTGAGTAAACAGATAGGATCCATTAGAAATAATAGATTAGGCAAAATTAGGCAAATTAGAGCTCTAAACCATAATCAAGAACTACAAGTCTTTTAGAGCTGAAAGGGACCTTGAAGATGGTTCAGTGTAACTTCCTCTTAACCAGAAAAAGACACTGAGGCTTATACAGAGGGCAAGTGACTCATCCAAGGTCACACAGCTGGTAAATGATGAGTCTAGATTAGAACCTAGATTTTCTAAGTCTGGTTCTCCTTGAGTGACTTAGACACTGAATCTCTGTGCTTTCCACCAGAGTATCCAAAATCACCAGGGATACTAGATGCATAGTTGGAAATTTCACATTGACATGTTGAGTCTCAGTTTTGTCTTAAACCTCATGTACTTTTTGTATTGCAATTCGCTACAATGACATTTTTACTCTTCTTAAACTGAAGGGTTATTCGAGGAGTTTGCCTTGTATTTAAAGTGTGGCTTCTCGGGCCTCCTGGTACATGGCCGCATACCTTTGACCTTTTTACCACATGATGACAAAGAAGCAGACATTCTGAATGGCAGGCATAGCCAGAGTCCTTATCATCTGGAAGGCCTCCAAGGAGGTATATTTTCCTTGTTACTGGTGGAATGTAATAATTATAATCCTAATTTATGCCTAGCCTTGTCGCTACATGAAAGTGTAAATAGACTTTGAAATCAAGCAGGAATTTATTTTTCACTAAAATTTAAAAAGATATACTACCTGTCAGCTTAATAGCTAAGATTTTCTTTAACCCATTAAGTGTGAGCTCATCCTCTGGTGTTTACTTGGACAGCAGTCAGTTGACACATGTGAGAGCACGTCCTGAAGGTGAAGAGCACCCATGCTTTTGCACAATTTCATGGGGGCCCTGGCTGAGCTCTGAAGGAAAATCGTTGCTCGTATCATTCTTTAAATAATCTAGGAAATATTGAAGGACTAAACGATAGTTGTGAACTTAACTGGCAATGGGAAGCAGGTCTCACAAGCATGACTAGTTGAGGACAAGCAATGGTTTGAAAAGGCCCTAAGTTTTCAGAGGTGCACGCAGGATTGCCCAGAGAGCTCGAGTTACACTGCCCTTCAACTTGCATTTTCTGCTGTGGGAGGTTTGCTTTTCCTATTGCTCTACAAGAGAAAGATCACCATTTCATCCACAGTGGTGGAATTCATTCAAGACGTTGACTGAATCATGGTTCCATCATAGTTCCTTAAGCCATGTAATTAAACTGTTAAGCTATACAAAAAGCAAGTTTCGTTGTCTGAAACTTGTTTGTATTGGTGCTAACAGAACATATCATCAAAGTCTTTTGAGCAAATGAGCTCTGGAAAAAAATGGGTTGGGAACTCTGGCTAACCTCCCCAAACACATGCCTAGAAAAGCTACAGTAGTGATGTGCGTGGATGACACCATTGGCCACAAAGCAAAAAATAAGTTCAGCGGGGCCATCTAGCACAAGCATGGTCCTGACCCTGGTGCCTTAGTGCCTGGGTAAGATTGCTTGCTCTGCCACACGAGCCATGAGAACTTGGGCAGTTTACTTAACCTACCAGTGCTTCCGTTTCCTCATCTGTCAACTGGGGATAATGGGATAAATATCTATCACTGTCTGAACTCTCCCTAAACTCTTGCTATTATAATAAAGGAACCAAAAGGGTCTACACTTCTGAATGACATTTATTTGGTTTAAGGTCAGGCCTTACCCCATCCCAAGTGGGTAAACTAACAAAAATTCAGATAATGAAGTTTCCCTGGCCATTCAAACTTGCTCACTGAACTCTGACTTCCAAACACTGACCTCAGGAACCGAATAGATTTGGATAGTAAGGGATATGTGTATCTACTTAACAGAGCTCTGAAGGGTTAAACGCCTTCATATATGGAAAGTAGGTACACCAGTGCTTGGAACGTAGTAAGGAGTATGTAAATATTAGTTACTGTTCAAGTCATCTTTTTCCCAATTCAAATTGTAGTCTTTTGCTATGAGGAGGCAGCTCAGATGTATTCTATTAATAAATAAGCTCTACTCAGAGGGTACAGGAGGGGCTTCGGAAATTTTTTTTAAAGGGAGAAAAACACAAAGGAATGTGGCGCAAAGAAACCCACGGAGAAAAATCTTCGAAAACGTTATGAATTAGGGAGTTGATTTTGATTTTCTGGTACATAAGTTTTTTACAACCCGCACCACATCATTGCCTCTGCTGCTGCCTGTGTGGAAAGAATAAGTGTGAGAGGCGATCAGGTTTCGATTGTTACAGCAGAGATGAAAATCAAGACCCAGCTGACAACAAGTCACTCTGAAGCAAAAAAAAAAAAAACACACAAAAACTAAAGGTTAAGCTAAGGTTGTAACAATTTGATTTTCCTAATCAGGATTTTCCCAACAGGATAAGCATAGCAGATTCACATAACAATAGAGCTGGAAGGTCATCTAGTCCACCTCTGTCATTAAAATAAAAATGGGTTCAGTGAGGTGAAATAACGTGCCTGGGGGTCCGGCTAATAAAGATAAATCTAGACCCCAGTGCGTCAAGAACTTTCTACTGTACCTGCTGCCTCCCAATTAAGAAAAATGGAGAAAGAAATATAAATGTTATGAGACAACCTGACCTCGTACTGTAAAATCATTTCTGAGATCCTTTCCAGTTCTCAGAAATCCTATTCTGAACTCTTGATGGCAAGTGCTCTGGTTTCAGAGGTTTAATCTAACAGTTTTCCTCTAAATATAGTGATGTTAATATTTATATTTCTTAACTGTAATAAAGATTTATTTTTGGCCTAAAGTTGTAGAGACTTCCTGACCAAGACAGGAGAGCTTTAGACATAACAAATTCTTCAGCTCTGATGGGAAGTGCGTGGACTGGAAATTGTACGTTGGTTGTGCATTAGTTAGCCATTAGGCCTTAATTTCATTAGCTGTAAAATACTGACTTCATTGAATTGTAGTTCTGATTGAAAGTGGATTTGCCTAAAATCGCCTGGACTGTAAAATAATTGAATCCTCAGCAGACATTAGGGCTGCCCTGCACAATGTCCTCTTGATGACAGCAAACCAAAATTGCAGGAGATAAACTAGCCCTTGGACAGAACATGCAACACATGCCTTTGTTGGTGTCTTCTTTTCTCCTTTCAGAAGTCCATTTATCAAGATCCCTTTTCCCCACATGCCTTTGAAGAGCTAGCAGAAGTAAGAAATTTAACCTCTCCTTCAACGATTTTGAGGATGTGATGTTGATACACTTTGATTTTGAACTTTTGGTCCTAAAAGGCAATTTATAGAATTCAAATTCAGTTCTATAGGTAGTTAAATAAGGAAAGAATGTGATAAACTCCAAACCCCCCAGGTTGAGGGGAAAAAAGAAGACTTGTTTCTTCCTCTAATGCAAAAGGTCTAAAGAGATTGAAATCCTAGCAAATCAATTGAAAAGAAATAACTTGGAGAAATAGCCTTCCCCTGGGGAAATGAGGGAAATGCCAGGAAGCTAAGGCTGTGCATTAAAGTAATGATTGAGATGATCTGTTTTTTTCTTGTAATGTACTTTCTGCAGCTTCAAAAGTATTGAATAGGGCTTCCCTGGTGGCGCAGTGGTTGAGAGTCCGCCTGCCGATGCAGGGGACACGGGTTCGTGCCCCGGTCCGGGAAGATCCCACGTGCCGCGGAGCGGTTGGGCCCGTGAGCTATGGCCGCTGGGCCTGCGCTTCCGGAGCCTGTGCTCCGCAACGGGAGAGGCCACAACAGTGAGAGGCCTGTGCACCGCAAAAAAACAAACAAACAAACAAACAAAATAAAACTATCCAATTAGAAAATGGTCAAAAGACATAAGAGACACTTAACTGAAAGGGATATACATATGGTAAATAAGGACATGAAACGCAAAAAAAAAAAAAAAAAAAAAAAAAAAGTATTGAATAGTTTCAAGTGAAGTATAAGATAAATGATAGAAAATGAATACTTTTAGTATCAGATTTTTATACCCCCCCATTCTCTCATTTTTGGGGTTTCTGGAGAGCTAAAAGAAATGCCTGTTTTCCCTGTAGATAACTATTCCTATGTCACCATAAGAAATGCACAGTATTCCCAAGAGACACAATCCCAGTTCTGTAGACTAAAATTCAATGGAGTAACAAGGATGGGTCTATGGAGAGAAAGTAAACAAAACAGCGCTGAAGATATCATGAACTCGGATATTTTTGATCCTCCAGGGTTTGTTATTTAGTCCTTAGTCCAGTTATTGAACATAGATCTCTAGTCTTCAGTGTTCACTTGTTAAAAGGTGATGCCAAGGGCAGCGTGGCCAAAGCCAGCGCTGGAGACACGGACACGGCCAGAGCGGGGTGCCCGTGCTGGGAGGTGAGTGGTGGCCGAGGTCTGTCTACGGATTTGGAGCATCTGAGGGTGACCTCTGAATTTAAGCATTCCTTGCTGCTCCCTCACCCTTAAGAAAAAAAAAAGTTTCAAAGAAGCCGTGAGTGATTATATATTGCCTGCCTTGTAGAAAAAGGTGTACAATGGTAAAGGTGCAGTACAAAATAAGTTAGAAATAAATGAGCAAACTGAAGCAAAAAGAAGAAAAAGGTAAAATAACAGGATGTGGCCATGAATAAAGTCTGCACAGAGTCTAGCACATCACCTAATACATGAGGATCATGCTTCAACAGTGGGTCTGAATCAGAAGTGACTTTTGTCCCTCATGGGACATCCGGCAATGTTTGTAGACATTTGGGTTGTCACACTGGGGGAGGAGACGCACTCCACAATGAGGAATTATCCGGCGCCAAATGTCAACAGTGCCAAGGTGGAGAAAGTCTGCACTACGACATGCCAACTCCTTTATGCTTTCTTCCCCACCACCAAATGAATGTGATGGACTTTGGAGGAGGGAGAGAATTCTGAGGGTATCTCAGAAGCTTCCAGAACTTCAGCTGAACTTTGAAGAATCAAAAGGAGTAGTAAAAGGCAGGGAAGGCCCAGGGAGTGGGGACACATTTAAGTTGTGAGACAAGGTAAGAGCACTGTCCCTCAGTTTCAAGACAACAGGCTGAGCCCATTGTGTAGTAGCACCACCCAACAGGAACCCAGTGATAAGTTCCGATAGGAACTTATTAAATATATAGTCTTAACTTACAAAAAGAATGGGGCTCATTGATGGATCAGAAATTGGATGAATTCTTATTTCAAAAAAGGAGGAGGGCAGCAAATGGGAAGGTAGGATCATAATTGGAGGCCCACGTGTGTGAGAAAATTCTGCCATAGAAGATGAACACACCATCTCAACCCACCAAACATTTGATCAAGATAACGATAAAAAGAAGAGAGGTTGTAGTATTTTTGCTTACAAAGAGCATTTACTTGGGATTTGAACCCAGGTGTCTACGTTGTAGAACCACAGCTCTTAACTACTCTATACTTCCTCCCTCAAGATGTCCTTCCTGTGTTTCTCCTTGTGGTGTGTTCATTTTTCAGTTCCTGCTCCGTTTTATTCTTCTTTGTCATTTTGTACATAAATATTATACTTGCTCAAGCCCTGAAAGATGCCTTCATCTTAAACCAGGATGAACAAATGAAGGGTGATCTCAGAGATAGAGGTTAAGTCAAGAGAGGAACGGTGAGAAAGGAATGACACACTATCTTAAACATGTTGCATTTCAGCTGACCACAGCAAAAGCAGGGAAAGCTTTTCTTTCAACAAGTGTCTCACCAGAAATGTGATAGCTATTCTCAGGAAGGATTTGGCAAACCTAATATTTAGCAGATTTGCAACAATAACTCTAAGCTCAAATGGAAGGTATTTTCTGGCAGTGCATCCAGCCCTCCAAGGGAGGGTGGATTCTTTTACTTGGAGTGATATGGCAAGGAAGGTATTAAGGACAGTAACTTCTTTCCAATATAAAATTAATTAATTAATTAATTAAAGAAGAAAGATGACTGAGGCCTTCTCTGCTGTATTCCATGTGTACCTCGGGATGTTGGTAGAAAAGGTATTAATGCAGGATGGGTTCACAGAACACATCTGGGTTCACAGAAAGTTTAAGGTCAATCGGGGCACTCAAGGATTTCTTTCTATATATTTGAACTGCCTACCTGTTGGGATTTTAAAGTTTGGGATAATAAAAAATAAATTAAAAAAGAAATGGCTCCTGCAATTTTTGCATAAATTTTTACTGAATTCAGCTCAGAGTCCTTCAGCATGAAGAGTACTGGCTTTGGCAATCATCCAGAAAACACCTCTTAGGAGGAGCCTCTCTGTTTCTGTTTTGTAGCAACTTTGCACAATTAATGACAGCATTATTTACAGCTATAAGAAGTTGGAAACAACCTAGTGGTCCAAGATATAGGAAACGTGTCATTTATAGCACACAAGCTTGACAATATATTATACAGTATTAAAAATAACTGTGCCTCCAATATAACAACATTAAGAAATGTTTACGTTATAATACATAGAAAAATGATACCGTGTTTTGTTACATAAAAAGCAAATGGACATGTAAGCACCTTCAAAAGGGCAGGAGGATTATGAATGGATAAAGTTATTTCCTTTACTGGTTTTGTTATAACAGCTATGTTATACATAACAGAAAATATAATCAAAATTTGCATGGCCAAGAAGCCCTCATCACATAAAAATGCTCAAGTCTCTCTCCCCTCATAAAAAGCCAACAACTTTTCATCTTACAGCAAATATCACATTATTTTTTCCTTCTTTCAACAGCTAAGCTTCTTCAAGGAAGCTTTTTTTTTACCTTCTCCCTTTGTGTTTTCTCCTCAATGTCATGAAATCTGCCTTCCACCAGGTCACTTCATTGAAGTCATTCACATCAAGGTAAGCAAAAAAACACCTTGTTACTAAAAGCAGTTTTCAGTCTTTTTCTCAGCATTTGATATTTGGTCATGCCTTCCTTAACCTTGCACCTCCCAGCTTTCAGATCTCTATTTCTTTGCAGTTCCCTTTTCAGACTCCTGGTCCCCCACCCATTCCCTAATTTTACTATTCCTCCAGCTTCTATACAATCCTTTTTCCCCATCACTATATATTATCTCAAGTTGAGCTTTTTCACAGTCAGTATATATTATCTATGTGGCTGGTAGAATCCCAAATCTAGCCTCCATCTCCAGAGCTCATGTATTAGTTATCTAATTGTGGCATAACACAATACCATACCAAAGACCCAGTGGTTTAAACTAACACACATTTGTTATCTTATAATTGCTGTGGGTCTGGAATCCGGGTGCAGTTTCACTGGATTCTGTGCTTCATGGGCCTCTCACAAGGCTGCAGTCAAGGTGTCAGCCTATGGTCTTCAGTCCCATCTGAAGGTTCACCTGGGGAAGGCTCACCCAGAAATTGTAGGCAGTATTCAGTTCCTTGCAGATTCTTGGATTAAAGGCCTCAGTTTCTTGCTGGCTGCTGACCAGAGGCTACCCTCAGTGCCTTGCCATATGGGCCTCTCCAATATGAGAGCTTGCTCATCTAAGTGTGCAAGCTACGATAGCAATAGAGGGAGTGTACTAACAAGATAGGATTCAAAATCTTTGTAACCTAATCATGGAAGAGATATTCCATGAGATATCCTCAATGTTCCCACATTCTATTGGTCAGAAGCAAATTACTCAAGGACAGAGTATTACAGAAAGCCTGAATACCAAGAGATGGAGATCATTGGGGCCATGATAATGGTGCCTACCATAACTTTAAACCAGATATCTCCCTTCCTACTTGTACCTAGATTTACAAGTCCCATTAGCCAGTGCAAAATGCACAAATCTGAGTACATCATCTTTGTCCCATCCCTGAAGCAAGCTCATTTCCATTCTTTTAGTTATTGGCACCCTCATTCACCCAGTTCCCAAAATCAGAAACCTAGGTATTTCATTGATTTATTCCTCTCTTCCTCACCCACGATGTTCAATTAGTCGTGACCTCGTACCAATTCTAATTTCTAAATACCCGTTAAATCTGTCTCTCCACACATCTGCCTTAAACTATTCTGCCTTAAACTATCATGATCTGTAAATTGTGTCACTGGTATATCCTCCTAACATACCTTTCTACTTCCAGCCTTGCTCTCTCCAATCCTCACCACAGCAAAGTTGACGATGTCACATCTCTGTTTAAAATCTTTAATGGCTTCCCATAGCTCAGGAATATTTCAAGGTGGACAGGCTAGCAACATAAAAATGGACATTCAATAAACCTGTGGTTTTCATAATGCAGACTATAGCAATTTAAACTCAGCAAAATCTTCTTGGCTGGTAGGGATACACAGAAGTTGAGTGACAAATATTATGAGGAAAATAGTTTTCTATTTGAAACTCCTGAGTAGAATGCAAGTGGTTTAGTGTGGTATATCAAATATGGGAGATGTAAGGTCAAAACAGTTGTATCTGTCTGTAGTAACTGCCATCAATTTTTCTTTAAAATGTTATCTTTTTGGAAGCCAGAATTCCTTGAAGATATTTTCTATCAAATAACAAAGTTCAACCATATAACTTTCCAGGTATTTTCATTTATTAAAAGTTTCATAACAGTTCTCAGAAACTCAGACCTATTTATTCCAACATTTTAATCTCTCAGAGTCTTTGCTAGCTCACAGGATGACAATATAAGAAACAGGAAAATGTTCCTGTACAGTCTTGGCAAAGGCAAGGACCTGCACATACAAGATCAGAAGTCTAATTCCTCCTCAGACCACATTCGATTATAGTTGCTTGGAATTCAGCAATATTGTTGTCTGCTTTTAGTAAACGTCCCTCTTTTTCTACTCTGGCCATGTGGCTGGGATGACTAAGAGTGAAAATGACATTTCCTAATCAGTTATAACATGACTGGTTGTTAAATATTTTCCTAATTGTTGTCCCCAGGAGGCACTGATGCCAGTTCTGGAATGTTTATCTCGGAGTTGTCTATGCAGAAGCAGACCTGATGTGCCAGCTATAAACTGGAGGCCAAACACCTGTGCTGATTTTAATCTGTGCTGTCCCTATCCTCGAGACATAACTCACGGGATTCCCTAAAATACTCCTCAACCTTAAATTCAGTTGAACTGCATCAATTTCCCAGGCCTGGAAAACAGTTGATACTTGTATTCCTGACAGCCCCATTCAAAAATGAGATAAGAAAAATAACATTTTCATAGAGACATATAGGAAAGAACTATACAAACCCGAAGACTTGGCTTGGCAGAAATATTTTCCCATGCAAAAATGAGTAGTGTTTCTGGCACTTGCTGTAGTACTTTGTAGCTGGCAGCTGAATTATCTTGGTCTCTGCTCAAAACTCTGGTCTCAGAAGCTGATCTTCAACTCTCCTGTGTTAAAAAGGATTTAGGCCTTCCCTGGTGGCGCAGTGGTTGAGAGTCCACCTGCCGATGCAGGGGACCACGGGTTCGTGCCCCGGTCCGGGAAGATCCCACGTGCCGCGGAGCGGCTGGGCCCGTGAGCCATGGCCGCTGAGCCTGCGCGTCCGGAGCCTGTGCTCCGCAATGGGAGAGGCCACAAGAGTGAGAGGCCCGCGTACCGAAAAAAAAAAAAAAAAAAAACAAGGATTTAAAACACTTAATGACCATTTACATGTCAAAACTGAAACATTATGTTCACCTGTTTATGAGTCACTGTGCCTGTCCAAGTGGCCATAATAACAGACAAAATAATTACCTTTTGAATGGAAGTATACTGTTTATATTGTTCTTCAAATAATCTCTGAGATAGATAGGAAAGGTTTTAACAGTCCATTTTACAGATATAAAACTGAGGTTCTGTGAGACCAAAAGCCTGGCTCACAGTATTTGTAAGAACCAGTACTTGAGCCCATAGCTTTAGACTTAAGCCTACTCTCTATCTTGCCCCATTCTTTTCAATGTTTATTTTCTGAAATGCAACGCATCAGGCATTAAGTTAGTAATTCTTCCTTTAACTGTACCTAACAGAAAACTATACACCACTCTTAGTCAATAATGACTGGGAGAATTATTTATGCTTTCCTTAGCATTAGTACTTTTATGCTATTTTTGAAGGTAATTATCCTACCTGTGACTGATGTATTATTATAAAACAAGTGTGGGCTTGGTTGTCTACAAACGTGTCCATAAATAAATATGTCCTGTTGCCAAAATTAGGATCACCCATGTTCTTTTTTCCTAGAAAATTTATTTTAACGAGGATTCCCTGCCTCTGTGAATTAACCATCCTCTAACCCATATCCTCATATCATTTAATGCTTTGGGACCTCCAAATGGGGTGTTTGTTATGAGACAAGGACATAGCCTGTCTCCCCTACAGTAAAAGCCAATAGAAGAGAAAGAGATACATCATATGATATCATTTATATGCAGAATCTAAAAAGAAAATGATACAAATGAACGTATTTACAAAACAGAAACAGACTCACAGACTTAGAGAATGAGCTATGGTTACCTGAGGGGGAAGGGTGGAGGGAAGGGATAGTTATAGAGCTTGGGAAAAGAAAAAAAAAAGCCAATAGCATTAATTCACTTCCAATTTGATAATTGAAATTCTGGCTTATTTCTATCTTGTGCCTATTGCTTATCACCCTCTGTTCTTTTTCTTGGGGAAGGAAGATTAGAAGTTGATGAGGGAAGAGTCAAAGGGAACAGTGTGATAAACCTATGCTTGTAAAGCAATCTAGGACCTCAGAGGTGGGTTGGTGTGAAATAAAGGGAAGCAAGAGTCCAATATATAAATTCCAATGAAACATGGTGATGTGATCTAGGCAACATTGATATTTAAGGGAACATCCTAAACAGTTGATGGGGCATGGTGGCAGGAGCCTCCTGGGCACAAATGGGAGCAGTAACATGGTTTAAATTTTGGCAAAAGATTCCCAGTTAGTGCCTGGATGCAGTAGATAGGTATAGTGTCAGGACCCAATAAAATAATAGATAAGCAGGATATCTGGACCCAGGAAAATGAGCCAGAGCTCCAGGAGGGAGGTGTGGGGGAGGGGAGGGCTGGAGTACAATCTAGGAGAGTTTCAAGGTTCTGGAGAGGAAGAAAGCCTGCAGCTTTGGGCCTGGGTTTCATTCCACATACACTGCGTCTTAACAATACTAAACAGACCCACCTGCTGGTGAGGATAGGGTCAGTGGGGAAAAACATTTTGAGCAGGGAAAGAATATAATTAGATCTTTACTTTGATAATATTTTTACCTGTTGTTAAGGAAAGTTTGAGAAGGAAAGACTAGAAACAAGGAGACCAATTAGAGGGCCGTGGATATCTTCAAATAATGGTCTGCCTCACCTTCATCTTTGTCAGACTTCTTTTTCCAAATATCTATACCTTACCAAATCATCTAACACTTATTATCTGTTTCTGTATTATGAGGTTGTGAACTGTGAGGTGCTTGATAAATTTAGATGTTTCATAGCATTACGTTTATAACAAACAATCAGAAAAATACATGGGTACTGTTCAGTGAAAAATAGAAAGTGTGGCAAATAAAGCATGGCATGAGCAGAGAAAAGGAGGTTTAAGATGTTTTATTCAGGGATACAGATATGTCAAAAGGGAAAGGTTGACTGATTCTTAAAGCAACGTGTTATCAGGTGGGCAAACATTGTGCATCACAAGTCAATTCAACTTCATTATGTTTGAAGAAAATATTATTTTATATATTTTTCATTTAACTTGTTTGTGTTTTTATGTGTTACTTGTAAACAATATATAGTTGGGTCATTTTATTTATTTATTACTTTTTAAAAAAATCTTTATCAGAGTATAACTGCTTTACAATGGTGTGTTAGTTTCTGCTCTATAACAAAGGGAATCAGCTATACATATACATATATCCCCATATCTACTCCCTCCTGCGCCTCCCTCCCACCCTCCCTATCCCACCCCTCTAGGTGGTCACAAAGCACCCAGCTGATCTCCCTGTTCTATGCGGCTGCTTCCCACTAGCTATCTATTTCACATTTGGTAATGTATATATCAGTCCATGCCACTCTCTCACTTCATCCCAGCTTACCCTTCCCCCTCCCCGTGTCCTTAAGTCCATTCTCTACATCTGTATCTTTATTCCTGTCCTGCCCCTAGGTTCTTCATAACTTTTTTTTTTTTTAGATTCCAGATACATGTGTTAGCATACGGTATTTGCTTTTCTCTTTCTGACTTGACAGACTCTGCATGACAGACTCCAAGTCCATCCACCTTACCACAAAGAACTCAATTTTGTATCTTTTTATGGCTGAGTAATATTCCATCGTATATATGTGCCACATCTTCTTTATCCATTCATCCGTCAACAGACACTTCGGTTGCTTCCATGTCCTGGCTATTGTAAATAGAGCTGCAATGAACATTGTGGTACATGACTCTTTTTGAATTATGGTTTTCTCAGGGTATATGCCTAGTAGTGGGATTGCTGGGTCATATAATAGTTCTATTCTTAGATTTTAAGGAACCTCCATACTGTTCTCCATAGTGGCTGTATCAATTTACATTCCCACCATCAGTGCAAGAGGGTTCCCTTTTCTCCACACCCTCCTCAGCATTTATTGTTTATAGATTTTCTGATGATGCCCATTCTAACTGGTGTGAGGTGATACCTCATTGTAGTTTTATGTGCATTTCTCTAATAATTAGTGATGTTGAGCAGCTTTTCATGTGCTTCTTGGCCATCTGTGTGTCCTCTTTGGAAAAGTGTCTATTCAGGTCTGCCCATTTTTGGATTGGATTGATTGTTTTTTTGATATTGAGCTGCATGAGCTGCTTGGATACTTTGGAGATTGATCCCTTGTCAGTTGCTTCATTTGTAAATATTTTCTCTCATTCTGAGGGTTGTCTTTTCATCTTGTTTATGATTTCCTTTGCAGTGCAAAAGCTTTTAAGTTTCATTAGACCCATTTGTTTATTTTTGTTTTTATTTCCATTTCTCTAGTAGGTGGGTCAAAAAGGATCTTGCTGTGATTTACGTCATAGAGTGGTCTGCCTATCACTTCCTCTAAGAGTTTTATAGTGTCTGGCCTTATATTTAGGTCTTTAATCCATTTTGAGTTTACTTTTGTGCATGGTGTTAGGGAGTGTTCTAATTTCATTCTTTTACATGTAGCTCTCCAGTTTTCCCAGCACCACTTATTGAACAGGCTGTCTTTTCTCCATTGTATATTCTTGTCTCCTTTATCAAAAATAAGGTGACCATATGTGTGTGGGTTTATCTCTGGGCTTTCTATCCTGTTCCATTGATCCATATTTCTCTTTTTGTGCCAGTACCATACTGCCTTGATTACTGTAGCTTTGTAGTATAGTGTGAAGTCAGGGAGCCTGATTCCTCCAGCTCTGTTTTCCTTTCTCAAGATTGCTTTGGCTACTCGGAGTCTTTTGTGTTTCCACACAAATTGAGAATTTTTTTGCTCTAGGCCTGTGAAAAATGCCATTGGTAGTTACATAGGGAATTGCATTGAATCTGTAGATTGCTTTGGGTAGTATAGTTATTTTCACAATGTTGATCTTTCCAATCCAAGAACATTGTATATCTCTCCATCTGTTTATATCTTCTTTAATTTCTTTCATCAGTGTCTTAGAGTTTTGCACATACAGGTCTTTTTTCTCCTTAGGTAGGTTTATTCCTAGGTATTTTATTCCTTTTGTTGCAATGGTAAATGGGAGTGGTTCCTTAATTTCTCTTTCAGATTTTTCATCATTAGTGGATAGGAATGCCAGAGATTTCTGTGCATTAATTTTGTATCCTGCTATTTTAGCAAATTCATTGATTAGCTCTAGTAGTTTTCTGGTATCATCTTTTGGATTCTCTGTGTATTCTATCATGTCATCGGTGAAAACAGTGACAGCTTTACTTCTTCTTTCACGATTTTTATTCCTTTTATTTCTTTTTCTTCTCTGTTTGCTGTGGCTAAAACTTCCAAAATTATGTTGAATAATAGTGGTGAGAGTGGGCAACCTTATCTTGTTCCTGATCTTAGAGGAAATGGATTCAGTTTTATGCCATTGAGAACGATGTTGGCTGTGGGTTTGTCATAAATGACCTTTATTATGTTGAGGTAAGTTCCCTCTATGACTACTTTCTGGAGGGTTTTTATCATAAATGGGTGTTGAATTTTGTCAAAAGCTTTCTCTGCATCTATTGAGATGATCATATGGTTTTTCTCCTTCAATTTGTTAATATGGTGTATCACGTTGATTGATTTGCGTATATTGAAGAATCCTTGCATTGCTGGTATAAACGCCAGTTGATCATGGTGTATGATCCTTTTAATGTGCTGTTGGATTCTGTTTGCTAGTATTTTGTTGAGGATTTTTGCATCTATGTTCATCAGTGATATTGGCCTGTAGTTTTCTTTCTTTGTGACATCTTTCTCTGGTTTTGGTATCAAGGTGATGGTGGCCTC
>NW_006784811.1:500567-530775 GCF_000442215.2 Lipotes vexillifer | reverse complement strand
TGGCTTCTGTTGCAGAGCACAGGCTCTGGATGCACAGGCTCAGCGGCCATGGCTCATGGGCCCAGCCGCTCCACGGCATGTGGGATCTTCCTGGACCAGTGCACGAGCCCACGTCCCCTGCATCGGCAAGCGGACTCTCAACCACTGCGCCACCAGGGAAGCCCTGTTGGAAGATTTTTAATCACAGTCTCAAATTCAGTGCTTCTGATTGCTCTGTTTATATTTTCTACTTCTTCCTGGTTCAGTCTCAGGGGGTTGTGCTTTTCTAAGAATTTGTCCATTTCTTCCAGGTTGTCCATTTTATTGGCATAGAGTTGCTTGTAGTAATCTCTCATGATCCTTTGTATTTCTGCAGTGTCAGTTGTTACTTCTTCTTTTTCATTTCTAATTCTATTGATCTGAGTCTTCTCCCTGTTTTTCTTGATGAGTCTGGCTAATGGTTTATCAATTTTGTTTATCTTCTCAAAGAATCAGCTTTTAGTTTTACTGATCTTTGCTATTGTTTCCTTCATTTCTTTTTCATTTATTTCTGATCTGATATTTATGATTTATTTCCTTCTGCTGACTTTGGGTTTTTTTTTTTTCTTCGTTCTCTGATTGCTTTAGGTGTAAGGTTAGGTTTTTTATTTGAGATGGTTCATGTTTCTTGAGGTCAGACTGTATTGCTATACACCTCCTTCTTAGAACTGCTTTTGCTGCATCCCATAGGTTTTGGGTCGTCGTGTTTTCATTGTCATTTGTTTCTAGGTAATTTTTGATTACCTCTTTGATTTCTTCAGTGATCTCTTGGGTATTAAGTAGTGTAGTGTTTAGCATCCATGTATTTGTATTTTTTACTGATTTTTTTCCTGGAATTGATATCTAGTCTCATAGTGGTGTGGTTGGAAAAGATACGTGATATGATTTCAATTTTCTTAAATTTCCCAAGGCTTGATATGTGACCCAAGATATGATGTATCCTGGAGAATGTTCCATGAGCACTTAAGAAACTGTATCCTGTTGTTTTTGGATGAAATGTCCTACAAATATCAATTAAGTCCATCTTGTTTAATGTATCATTTAAAGCTTCTGTTTCCTTGCTTATTTTCATTTTGGAGGATCTGTCTATTGGTGAAAGTGGGGTGTTAAAGTCCCCTACTGTAATTGTGTTACTTTTGATTTCCCCTTTTATGGCTGCTAGCATTTGCCTTATGTATTGAGGTGCTCCTGTGTTGGGTGCATAAATATTTACAATTATTATATCTTGTTCTTGGATTGATCCCTTGATCATTATGTAGTGTCCTTCTTTGTCTCTTGTAATAATATTTATTTTAAAGTCTATTTTGTCTGATGTGAGAATTGCTACTCCAGCTTTCTTTTGATTTCTGTTTTGCATGGAATATCTTCGTCCATCCCCTCACATTCAGTCTGGTGTGTCCCTAGGTCTGAAGTGGGTTTCTTGTAGACAGCATATATATTGTTCTTGTTTTTGTATCCATTCAGCCAGTCTGTGTCTTTTGGTTGGAGCATTTAATCCATTTACAGTTAAGGTAGTTATCGATATGTATGTTCCTATTACCATTTTCTTAATTGTTTTGGGTTTGTTATTGTAGGTGTTTTCCTTCTCTTGTGTTTCCTGCCTAGAGAAGTTCCTTTAGCATTTGTTGTAAAGCTGGTTTGGTGGTGCTGAATTCTCTTAGCTTTCGCTTGTCTGTAAGGGTTTTAATTTCTCTTTTAATTCTGAGTGAGATCCTTGCTGGGTAGAGTAATCTTCATTGTAGGTTCTTCCCTTTCATCCCTTTAAATATGTCCTGCCACCCCTTCTGGCTTGCAGAGTTACTGCTGAAAGATCAGCTGTTAACCTTATGGGGATTCCGTATATTATTTGTTGTTTTTCCCTTGATGATTTTAATATTTTTTCTTTGTATTTAATTTTTGATAGTTTGATTAATATGTGTCTTGGTGTGTTTCTCCTTCGATTTATCCTGTATGGGACTCTCTGCACTTTTTGGACTTGATGGACTATTTCCTTTTCCAAATTAGGGAAGTTTTCAAGTATAATCTCTTCAAATATTTTCTCTGACCCTTTCTTTTTTTCTTCCTCTGGCACCCCTATAATTCAAATGTTGGTGTGTATAGTGTTGTCCAAGAGGTCTCTGAGGATGTCCTCAGTTCTTTTCATTCTTTTTTCTTTATTCTGCTCTGCAGTAGTTATCTCCACTATTTTATCTTCCAGGTCACTTACCCGTTCTTCTGCCTCAGTTATTCTGCTATTGATTCCTTCTAGAGTATTTTTAATTTCAGTTTTTGTGTTGTTTGTCACTGTTTGTTTGCTCTTTAGTTCTTCTAGGTCCTTTTTAAACCTTTCTTGTATTTTCTCCATTCTATTTCCAAGATTTTTGGATCATCTTTACTATCATTACTCTGAATTCTTTTTCAGGGAGACTGCCTATTTCCTCTTCATTTGTTAGGTCTGGTGGGTGTTTGCTTTGCTCCTTCATCTGCTATGTGTTTCTCTGTCTTCTCATTTTGCTTATCTTTCTGTGTTTGGGGTCTCCTTTTCGCAGGCTGCAAGTTCGTAGTTCCCGTTGTTTTTGGTGTCTGTCCCGTGTCTAAGGTTGTTTCAGGGGGTTGAGTAGGCTTCCTGGTGGAGGGGACTAGTGCCTGTGTTCTGGTGGATGAGGCTGGATCTTGTCTTTCTGGTGGGCAGGACCACATCTGGTGTTGTGTGTTGGAGTGTCTGTGACCTTATTATGATTTTAGGCAGCCTCTCTGCTAATGGGTGGGGTTGTGTTCCTGTCTTGCTAGTTGTTTGGCATAGGGTATCCAGCACTGTAGCTTGCTGGTCGTTGAGTGGAGCTGGGTCTTAGGGTTGATATGGAGATCTCTGGGAGAGCTTTTGACATTTAATATTATGTGGAGCCAGGAGGTCTCTGGTGGACCAATGTCCTGAACTCGGCTCTCCCACCTCAGAGGCACAGGCTTGACACCCGGCTGGAGCAACAAGACCCTGTCAGCACACGGCTCAGAAGAAAAGGGAGAAAAAAAGAAAGAAAGAGAAAGAAAGAAAGAAAGAGGAAGGAAGGAAGGAAGGAAGGAAGAAGAAAGAAAGAAAGAAAGAAAGAAAGAATAAAAACATAAAGTTATTAAAATAAAAACTGAAAAATAATTATTAAAAATTTTAAAAATTAAAAAGTAATTAAAAAAACAAACAAAAAAATGGACAGACAAAACCCTAGAACAAATGGTAAAAGCAAAACTATATAGACAGGGCTTCCCTGGTGGCACAGTGGTTGAGAGTCCGCCTGCCGATGCAGGGGACACGGGTTTGTACCCCAGTCCGGGAAGATCCCACATGCCGCGGAGCGGCTGGGCCCGTGAGCCATGGCCGCTGAGCCTGTGTGTCCAGAGCCTATTGCTCCGCAATGGGAGAGGCCACAACAGTGAGAGGCCTGCGTATCGCAAAAAAATAAAGAAAAAATCAAAAAAACAAACTATACAGACAAAATCACACAAACAAGCATACACATAGACACTCACAAAAAGAGAAAAAGGAAAAAATATATATATATCTTTGCTCCCAAAGTCCACCACCTCAATTTTGGGATGATTCATTGTCTATCCAGGCATTCCATGGATGCAGGGTACATCAAGTTGACTGTGGAGGTTTTTTTGTTTTGTTTTGTTTTTTTTCGGTGGTGGCAGCATCAGCCTTAGCGTCTCATGCCCGTCTCTGGGGTCCACGCTGATAGCCGCAGCTCGCGCCCATCTCTGGAGCTTGTTTAGGCGGTGCTCTAAATCCCCTCTCCTCGCGCACCCTGAAACAATGGTTTCTTGCCTCTTAGGCAGGTCCAGACTCTGTCCCAGACTCTCTTCCAGCTAGCTGTCGTGCACTAGCCCCCCTCAGGCTGTGTTCACACAGCCAACCCCAGTCATCTCCCTGGGATGTGAACTCCGAATCCCGTGCCTCAGCTCCCAGCCCCCATCTGCCCCGGCCGGTGGATGAGCAGACAACCCTCTCAGGCTGGTGAGTGGCTGGTCATTACCAATCCTCTATGCGTGAAGCTCTGTGCTTTGCCCTCTGCTCCCCTGTTGCTGCTCTCTCCTCCGTGGCTCCGAAGCTTCCCCCCCACCCCCGGCTACTCCTGTCTCCACCATTGAAGGAGCTTCCTAGTGTGTGGAAACTTTTCCTCCTTCCCAGCTCCCTCCTAGAGGTGAAGGTCCCTTCCCTATTCTTTTGTCTCTGTTTTTTCTTTTGCCCTACCCAGGTATGTGGGGAGCTTTCTGCCTTTTGGGAAGTCTGAGGTCTTCTGTCAGCGTTCAGTAGGTGTCCTGTAGGAGTGGTTCCACATGTAGATGTATTTTTGATGTATTTTTGGGGAGGATGGCTATCTCCATGTCTCAGTCCTCCACCATCTTGAAGGTCTCTCTCAGTTGGGTCATTTTAAAATCCAGCCTGACAGTCCTTGCATTTTTGTTAGTGTGTTGAATCCATTTACACGTAATATAGTTATTGAAACGGTTGGATTTAAGTCTCCCAAGTCTACTATCTTGTTGTTTAGTTTCTATTTGTCCCATCTGCTGTATATCCCCCTGTTCCTTCTTAGCTGCCTCCTTTGGGTGATCTAGGTTTTATTATTGCTTTAGTTATATTATAGGCACTACAGTCTTCAAATTCCACAGGACTAGAGTGATGTTCCCTCATAATTAGGATAAAGCCTGGAGTGTTGGACAGTTTCTGGCTCTTCTCCTGTAGACTTAAGTGTACCCTATGTACCTATCTCTTAGGAGGGGTGAACTCTTGCAGAACTCTTGCAGTCCTTCCTCCAGTGATAGAATGTCACCTCCCAGATCTCAGTGCCTGGGATGCAGAAGCCTTCCCTCAATTATCTTTCTTCACCCTCAGACCTATGTAGCCATGCACACTTGCACCACAGAGAGTCTCTTTTATATCCTCTTCTCTGTCCCCAATGTTTCTTATGAGCTCTCAGTGAAGACCTGACAGAAAGAGCCAGTGGGTGGATGTGGAGATCTTTGTGCCTCTGCATTTAAAAATTAATTAAAATTCCATCTACTTTCTTCTTACCCCTACCTATGGCAGCTTCCTCTTCCGCTCACTGCCCTGCCAAAGGCAACTGCTTTCTCTCATGAGAGAGGCTTGTCACCTTTTGCATTTCAGTTCGAGGCTAACTTGTCCCCTCAGTTCTCTAATAGACTAAAAAACTTTTATGCTTTTGTATGTTATCCAGCTAGGTTTCATTATTAGAGTGGAAGCAACATTGTCCCCAACTTTCTACATCCTAAGAAAATGTAGAACTCAGATGATACATTTTCCATACTTAACACAATTGTTGGCACATAATTGGTGCTCAAAAATATTTGTTGGTTGAATAATATGAATAGTTTCATCTACTAATTATATGTCTTCAAATTATCATTTAATTTCACCTGTGCTTAAATCCAAATATTGTTTTGGAGAGAAACAGTGAAAGATACTAAAAAATCACTCTGTCATATCATGTCCTTGAATATGAAGGGGAAACAGAGAATTCTTCTGTTGTGCTGGCTATTAGTAAATAAGGGCAAAGAAGGAGAACCTTCTACATGGCAGGTCTTTATGATAATCAAAGATACTCTGGGATGATTTGTTCCAAATATGACTATGAAATCTAATAAAGAGCAAAAATGCTAGTATCTCCATAGTTCCTTTGTCGTGGGTAATACATCTCTCCACCTTGCCTCGTGTACACACACATAAAGTGCCTTAGTCATGCTTTATTTCTGGGTCTTGGTAGTGAATCTGTTGGGAATAATTGCTACGTAACCTCATGTTGAGCTCTGATAACTACACAGACATTCCAAAGTATGAGGTTTGGGATATATTTAGAGGTCATCGAGAGGTTATGTAATATTCCACATAATGACATCTGGAAGTGTAGTCAGGGGAAGTGATCAGATCACAGCCTTACCTCTCAAAAATATGCTGGTTGCCAAGGAGGGAGAAGATGGACTTCTTTTGTTTGTGACTCTAGAACAACAATGCCTCCACGTCCTATAAAAGCAAAGACAGCCTGAAATATTATGAAACACACCTGGGTTACTAGAAATAAAAAGGCTATTATTTCTTATTGTTCTGAATCTACTACTTATAGAGGTAGATCCTGAGCAGACTTACACAGAATATCAAAGGAAAATCACTAAAGTATGCATGTATGTGTATTTAGATATATGCACATGTGTACACGTACATGTATGTATATACACATGTGTGTATGTGTGTGTGAGAGAAAGAGAGAGAAGAGGAATTGAGAAGTAAAGGCCAATTGCCAAGAGAAATTTGAAGTTTTTATCAGCAACTTACAGACGGAAACTGGGGCTGTGCCTGATAGGAAGATGAAACATTTTGAGTTGATGAGGCTTTCCTCCAGTTACCATTGTTAGGGTGTTAGAATTTGCAGCACGTGGATCCTTCCTTTGCATGCCTGTGCTTTGGAGATATTTAAATCAGTCCTCATGCATCCTGCTGGAGCTCACTCGCAATCTGATCCCGGAAATGCTGGATACCTGACTGATCTTTTCGTGAGTCTGAAGCTGTTTTATCTCAAGGCTTGACATGCCGCCTGTAACTCAAAAGTTCTTAGTCCTGCCATTTGAAAAATCGACGTGTAGGCTGACATTGGTCTGAACTCTTTAAAATCATCAAATGGTTTCAGGGCTGTTATATATTCATCTGGGTTAGTTTGAGCCTCATCTATTTCTATTATGTATTTATTTATTTTGCACAGTAAAGTTTATTCTTTACTAGTAATACTAAGAGCTAAACTTTGTATCATGAAGTATTTATTTTATCATCTGAGTGATCCTCATAAAAACCAAATCTGTCTCAAATTGTTTCTATAATTGCATTGGTTAAAACCTTCACAAGATTACCACTGTCTTTGGGTTAAAATTCAAGCTGAGAGTTAGTGTAATAGAGGTTAAGAGCCCAAACCCTCACGTCAGACTGGCTAGCTTCAATTCTAGGTTCTACATACTTACTCACCTGTCTGTATTTCAGTTTCCTCATCTGGAAAATGAGGATAATGACAGCATCCACCTAATACATTTGTCAAGAGTATTAAGCTAATTTACCCAAACCTGTTCAAAAAGTGCCTGGCACACAAGAAGTGTTTAATGAATGGTAACTAATTTTAACATTGACACAAAACAAAATGTGGCTGGATCCTTACTTGACTTTTACTTTCGTATGTGTCAGGGACTGTTCTGGATTTCCCCATACATAATTTTGTCCAGTATTCATAACAATCCTATGGAGAGGTATTACCCTGATTTTCAGACAGTAAAAAGTAGGTACTTCATCATCATTGACATCATCATTATCATCATAATCCTATTTTTCTTCATCATGTATTATTCCAATTCTATAGAGCAAGTAATCCCTTCACATGAACTTGATAATGTAAACACAGGACATCAAGCTGGAGAGAGACAGAAAGAGAGAGAATGAGGATATCTGTTAATAGGAGTTGAGATAAGAGACAGGCCATTTAGTTTTCTAATCTTGGTTCCAATATCTTCTAGAGACACAGCAGTACTAAAATTTCTCTTAATTTACCCTGTGTCCTTGTAATGTATTCCCTCTTTGTTTAAAGTAACTTTTTCCATGTACATTACAAAGTCCTAACTGCTACTGCAGTTAGAATGGGCGAATTCAGAGGATTAAAGTCTCAGAGTTGGTGTGACAGATGGTCTTTGAACAAGGAATTAGTTTAGTTGTGGGGAAGACAAAAGACAGATGCCAGCTCTGCATACCAAAGGTTACTTAAAGGGACAGCCTATTTGAACCTCAAGAGATGCTATTCATCTTTCCTCACTTAATTCAATGGATGATAGAGGTCTGATCACTTTATATTTACACATCTAGCAGTTGCTACTGAAAAAAATTCTACGCATAATATTGAAAACTTACTCCAAGTGGACTTGCAGCCTCCGCTTCTAGACATGAAGTTTTATTTCTACCTCCCCGGAATATTTTGCTACATGACTAGTTCACATGCCTATTAGGTGGGCCACATGATGTTGAGATAGATAAATGCTGAGATGAATACACAGAATTGATAAGGTCTCAGAGAGAATCATCCTAATGCTTGAAGAAGACCAGGGTACCCAGGGCACTGAGGCTATTCTCCAGGTTGGCTGGGATAATGAGTGTTGTAACTGTAAATGTTCTGTCCGTATTTACCAAACTCACATTCCTCATCCACTAATTCCCACTATAAACCCTTGTTCTGCTTGGTCCCATACAAAGTATTCTCAAATTTTATGTCAGGGAAAGAATCAAGATCTACACTTCTGTATGGAAAGTCATACTCTAAACTGGATACTAGTTTCTTCAATAATTGTTGGTGGCTCAAAACAAAGTCATGCTCTTTTGACCTTTCCCTTTTCTCTCATGTCACCCGTTTTATTTTATCTCTTCTCTTTTTCTAGTTTTATTTTCTTTGTATATATATGTAAAACTCCAAATGAACAAAACTGATTCAATGTGAGTTTTGAATTCTGAATGTAAAAAGCCTTACTCTTAAACTCTGTGATATGGAAAAATGTGAGGTTATTTAGTTCTATAGATACAAATAGGCTAACAGAGTCAGTTAAGAAAACACTTAATGTAAGCTTATTTTTTAATGCAGCACACACATATATGGTTTGCATTAAAAATACATAGATAAAAAGTGCAACACAACGACTTCATCCCTAGCTATAATTCCTTCATACATAAAACTATGCATAGATATTTTCAAGCATTTCAGATCTCAGGAAATATAAAATCTATGAGTTATTATTGTAAAAAAAAAAAAGAATCTACTTGATAATGAGATCTAGACTATCTACAGCTGTTTTTTAAATAAAAATCTCAGAAATGAAAAAAAATGGGGTAAAAAGGCTAGCACTGAATTATTTAAATACAGAACTAAAGTTAAACATCTGTAGCAGCTATTGTTATAGGACAGAATTTATATACTAGTAACATAAAATATTTTAAACATAATGATATAGGTATCAAATGGGGCAGAAGAAAGAAGGAATAATATATAATTGTACTAATTTCTCACCTATCACAGATGGCAATTAATAGAAATTCTGAAGTTGAAGAAATACTTCAAAAACCATGACTCTAACATCTCAACTTTAAGTGTACATGTAATAAATAGAAATATATTTTATTTTATTTTATTATTATTATTTTTTTTGCTGTACGCGGGCCTCTCACTGTTGTGGTCTCTCGCTCCGGACGCGCAGCGGCCATGCGGCCATGCGGCTCAGCGGCCATGCGGCCATGCGGCTCAGCGGCCATGGCTCACGGGCCCAGCCGCTCCGCGGCACGCGGGATCCTCCCAGACCGGGGCACGAACCCGCGTCCGCTGCATCGGCAGGCGGACTCTCAACCACTGCGCCACCAGGGAAGCCCTAGAAATATATTTTAGGAAATATCTCTCATGATATAAAATGACTTTTAAAGTACAATAATTCACTTGGTGCACTTCATTTTTAAAAATAACCTTTTCTCTTTAGAATAGCTACAGATTTACAGAAAAATAGTGAAGATAAGGCAGAGTTCTCATCCACCCACAAAGCCAATTTCCCCTATTATTATCATCTTATATTGGTATGGTTCATTTGTCAATATTGATAATTGTTTAACTAAAGTTCATACTTTGATTCCTGAGTTAAAATTCCTTAACTTTCACCCAATGTCTTATTTTACTACAGGATATCACGTTACATTTAGTGAGCATGTCTCCTTAGGCCCGCCTTGGTTCTGACAGTTTCTCAGACTTCCCTTGTTTTTGATGACCTTGACAGTTTTGATGAGTACAGGTCAGGTATTTCATAGAATGTCCCTCAGCTGGGATTTATTTAATGTATTTTCATGGTTGGACTGGGGTTATGGGTTTTGGGGTGGAAGATCACAAGGGTAAAGTGCCATTTTCATCACATTGTATCAAGGGTCCATACTGTCAACATGATTTATCACTGTTAACTTTAATCACCTGGCTGAGGTCATGGTTGTCAGGTTTCTCCACTGTAAAGTTATTATCTTGACCACTTCTCATACTTTACTCTTCAAAGGGGAGAGCAAACATAAGAGTTGGGGGTTATGTTTCACCTTTTTGAGGGTGAAGCATCTACAAAAATTATTTAGAATTCTTCTGCAGAGGAGATTTGTTTGCTCTCCTTATCTATCTATCAGTCATCTATTTCTCTATGTTAATCAGCATGGTGAATGGTATTTATTTTACAGTTTGGGTTATAATCCAATACAACTTTACTTATTTTGTTGCTTAAATCATTTCAGCTTTGGCCACTGGAACTCTTTCAGTTGGCTAATGTATCCCTTTGATATACCCCCATCATTGGGGGGGTTTTGGGGGGGATCACTTTCTTACTTTCTGGCACTACAAAATGCTCCTGGATCATCTTGGATATTTCCTGCCCTGGACCTAAAATCGGTCATTTCTCTAAAGAGCCGTGGTTCCTTTTATTAGAGAATGGCTTTAGAAACCAAGATCTGGACGTGAGTTTGTTGCATCATGTGCTTGTTGCAACTGTAACATCTTTGCTTCTAGGCCTTCTCAGCTGACAGAACAAGGAAATATTTGTGTGTATACTAAGCATTTTGCCTTATTTCATTTTTTTCTGTTAAAGTAAAAATAAATTTAATATATTAAATTAAGGAAAATATGCATAACTCAACCCACATACCTTAGCATTTTAAATTTATTGATCCCTTTATCTGTACATATGTATACAGATAATTCTGGAATGCTATACTCCTAATATTACTGATCATTATTTTTGAGTGATAAGATGTTGTGTTTTATTTTACTTTCTTCTTTATAATTTTATATATGCATTAAATTTTTAATGATGTGACGATATTAAAAATAAAGTCACTTTTTAAAAAAGGAAGACGAAAGGAAGGAGAGAGGGAGGCAAGGAAGGAGGGAAAGAAAAGAAAGGAAGGAAAGGAAAAAGAAAGTTTAGAAAGATTTCTGGCACTGAAGTCCCAGTCATTCACACATGTGACCTGATCAGATCTATCTCTCCTAGCTTTCACTATTTCATTACCTGCCCTGAAAGAGTTGAAAAATCTACTACTTTTTATTTATTGACCTGCGTATGACAGGAAAGTGTTAACGTTCATAACAACTGTTTTTTTTCAATACTGCTTCCTACTGTAATATTTTTGAAGGCATATTTAGTAACAATTAGGGTTCCAAATTTTAAAGTTGAAATTTAACCCGTGGTATAGTGCAAGTGACTAAGCTTAAATGAGTGTCAGATAAAAAGTTATCTCCTGTCACACACACTTCAACTCAGAAGTCACAATTTCAACTCAGATCTTCTTTCTCCAAGAGAGTTCAATCTGTGTACCTATAGACATGGACAGCTATGTTACAACTTACGCTAAGCCCTTTTGGCTTTGATTTTGAGAAATGTCTTGATTTCAGAAACATTAAAATGTGGAGAAGGAATAAGGTGAATCTTAGAATCAAGACACTGTGGTATTTATTGTTTTCAGCCAAACATGGAACTAAATTATAAACTAGGGACAGCTGTATAGATTGGAGACTTCTGCCTATACAGCAAAAACAAACAAACAAAACACTTTTTTTCCCTTAGCATAGTGTTCTAATAGCCAATACTTTCTATTTATTCATTCCCTGTATCTATAATTCATTGATCATCTAAATTCTTCATAGTGAATTAAAAGCAACCTAATAAAAACCCTATGGGATATATCTTGAGAGAACAATTTATCAATTTACTGTTAATATAAGCTTTTGTATTTTAGTTACTTAAAAATTGACAATTCATATGAACCGCACTTGGAAAAATCCCCTCAAAAAAAAAGGGTAATCAAAGAAATTGAAGCAAGAAAGTCTTGAAATCAAATAAGTCAAAGTTCTGCCTAATTATTCATACTTCCATTTCTCAAGATAAAGCAACTAAGACTTCAAGAATAATTTTCTACATTCATGGCAAAGTCAGACCTGAAATCCACATTTCCTGTCTCTCCTAATCTCACACTTTCTATGTCATCCTAACACAGTGCATCTTATTCCTTGACCTATAACAGATGACTAAAACTCCACAGTAAATAACTCAGCCTGTTATTGAGAGCAGACATTCATACAGTTGCTCAAGAACAGCTTATCATCCATAGGATAATACATGAGACATCCAATTTGCCAACAGGCCCCATGATCCCCGCCCCATCCTTCCTGGCTTGTCTCTGAACCTGTTCCCCCCTTACTTCTATGTATACATGTGGACTGGGAAATAGAATAAATTTTCTGGTTTAATTAAAACAAGGAACATTGTACGTATTATCAAGAAAAAATATTATTTTGACCTAAAAGTTTCCTTCTGGGAGCCCGAGAGAGACTATTATGGAACGTTCTGCATTCTAAAGGCTATGTTTGTCTTCAGTACATTTTAAGTGGAATATTTTTCACCCTTCTGAGTAGGGCAGACAAAGGCTTTAACTAAACAAATGTCACATGGGAACTCTTGCCCCAAAAGCCTTTATTGGCCCTAATTAGCAGATACAGCTGTAGACTCTATCAATATTAGATGGTCTGTTTATTGTGTCCATTTATATCACACTCATCAGGGAGCATGTGGAAAGCACCCCGGAATTATCAGCTTTAATTAAAACTAGTTCAGTTGGTGGAGAAAATATGCCATGCAAAACTGGGTCAGGTAAAAAAGGAAAATTTAAAAAAAAAAAAAAAAAAAAGGAAGAAACAGTCGTAGCATACAGGGACTATTATTACCAAGGCTTCTTTAAAAAAACTAAAGGAGGATATTTGATGAGCTGATTCTATGCCTGAGAGAAGCATAGTCATTTCAGGCCAGGCTGAATTACACAGACAGGGGACCCTGAGTCAGAATGTTTCCTTCCCCTGCCCAGGGTCCCTGACTAACTGCCAAGGCTCCACTAGGTTTCTTTCTAAGAAACCTAGAAAGAAAGGAAGGAAGGAGGAGTGGCACATTCATTTAGACATATTCATTGAATTCATCATTGAAGGAATTATATAAAGCTAGATCTAGAATCTCCTAGAAGGTTATTTTATGTATCTCAAATACAATATTTAACAAAATTACTATTAATTATTCAATTTCTGCTGTGCATTTATATTTTATTCTTTTTTTTGCTGTACGCAGGCCTCTCACTGTTGTGGCCTCTCCCGTTGCGGAGCACAGGCTCCGGACGCGCAGGCTCAGTGGCCATGGCTCATGGGCCCAGTCGCTCCGCGGCATGTGGGATCTTCCCGGACCGGGGCACGAACCCGTGTCCCCTGCATCGGCAGGCGGACTCTCAACCACTGCGCCACCAGGGGAGCCCTCCAGGTTTACTTTTAAAGGTGGATCCTGTGGTCTGTTAGATCCCTTGATTCAGGCCTGAAGCCTCAGTCCCCCAGTTTCCCCAGCTACAGTGAGTGTTGCCTGGTTAGGGTGCTCATTTAAGTCCCTCTCCAGAAATTCCCCTCTAAGGGACCACCTGGCCCAAAGTCAGGCCTGATTCCCCTGCCTCTATCCAGAATACCCCTGAAGGGCCATCTCAACTCCCCAGCTCCCGGGCAGACGTTCTATTACTGCTGCAACACAAGTCAACTTTTCTTCTTATCCATTCCAACTTCCCTCATCCCTTTGCCGGTGCCATTCTTACAAACAAGTCTTTACGCTAGAGTCTGTGTACAGAGGAGCCCAGCCTACGACAGCCTCTCACACTAGCAAGTTAACTGTCTTCAATTCTCCGTACACAGTGATTTCCCAAGTTTCATTAGACACCATCTCTGAATTTAAACGTGTAAGTAAAATAACTCCGTGAATCTGAAACATGTCTGGCATGTGGATACGTAACTGTAGTCAACAATGTGATTATTTCTAATTCCACTGGTTTTAGTGAGAGCATCTATTATGCTTCAGGCATTAAATTGTTTGAATGTACGTATTTGGTTTTATTTGATTTTCACAACAACCACAGGGTGTAAGTATTATTCTATCTATTTAGGAAATGAAGAACTGAAACTTATTCAGTTGGTTAAAGTCATAATGTTAGTACATCTTGAAGTCACAATTTCAACTCAGATCTTCTTTCTCCAAGACTACCTGCAACCAGTCTACCTGTGACCCTTTGTGCTGTTCACAAATATTTTCAGCTCTCTATCTTCTGAACACAAGGCAGAACAGACTTCCCTGGCCTCCTGACGTTAGGCTTGCCCATGCCACTTGCTTTGGCTAATGAAATGGAAGCAGAAGAGCTGGTGGCTTTTTGCTTCACCTCCCTCTCCTGGCACAGGGAGCAGTGACATTCCAGATGGTAGTGGCTCTGCCACTTTGTGTCCCTGAGTGAAGACACCATGGAACAGAACCCCCAGCACAACTCAAGACGAGCATGGAACATAAGTGAACAGGAATCTACGTTAAGTCACTTCTCCCCAGGGGTTGTTCGCTATCATGGCATAACCTACCTTACGTGATTAATTCATAAATTATGACTAAAGAACAGATTAAATTTTAACTTAAGTATTAGTAGTAGGGAATCGCCATTTTTGCTAGAACTGAAATATCCTCAACACTAGAATTTATTTTATAATGTAATATAATTGAAAGAGTTTGGGTTTTGCAACCACATAGATGGATAATTTAATTTGAATCTCTGATCTAACCCATACTTGTTTAGTGACCTTGAGTTTTCATTTCTTTTTCAGGTCTCATTTACTCATCTATAAAATGAGGCTAGTAATATTTTCTGTTATAGCATTGATGTGATGGTTTGATAAAATAAGTCTTATAAAGCCTTTAGCAAATTGTCTGACACATAGATGATATCAAATAAGTGTTTTACAGGAAGTGTACCTTTTTGTAACTCCCTGCATCTGAAAGTCATTATTATACATACAGATTCCTGAGGCCCATACCAGACCTATTGAATTAGAATCTCAGGTGTGATCTACATTTTTAACAAACTCCTTTAACAAACTCCAGAAGTATCAGCCACTGCACTGCAGATGAATCAAAGCGAGCTCAACAGAGGATTTGGGGGAATGTGATATACACTTCAAAGTAGTAACATATAAAAGAAAACCCTTTGTGAACTCTTTGTGCCTCTAAGTATCATATGAATGGTAAAGTCTGACTAAAGTAATCTTCGCTGATGAAAAGCAGGGTTAGGGGGCCAGGCTGGGACTGAAAGACTGGCTGAAATCAGATGCCTGTGAAATGAGAGTGACAGCCAGTGAAATCAAGGCAAGGACTATTTTATCAGAGACCCAAATGAGTAAACAATTGTAACTCCTGAAACTTTCTGGTGGAATTCTAGGATGGAATTTTACTTCTGTTGCTTTTAACCCACTTGATGCCTTTGATACCTGCTGGTGCTGTTTAGTAGTGGTGAGTAACTCTGGAGCTGTGTGTTATCCTTCCAACCCCCTTGTCACCAATTCACTTTCCTTACTTCTCCGAGTTTATGTTGATGTATATGCCTACTGATAGGCAAAAAAAAAAAAAAGGGAAGTTGAAAGTAACCAAGGAAGAAGAGACTGCTCTAGTTCCAGTGAAGCAATTAGGCTTTCTTGTCCAAAAACAGGAGAGTAAAGAGGACTTTTGACTTTGAGTCTGTGGACTGGGGGTGGGGATGGGAAACTCATAGCCAGTAGGATCTTGGAGAAAAGGGCAGGAGGGATGCAGGTCAGTTCTGGCCATTGTGTGAAGAAAGCACCGGGGCTCAGTTTAGCTTTGAGGTCCTGGAGTCCCCAAAGAGCGGCCCTCCTGGGCAGACAGCTGGACAAGGACACTCGGCTACTGCTGGATCAGAAGAGGAAGGGGGTCCAGTCCTCCTTCAAGGCATCACACAGCTGCAAGGGGCAAGGACAGCAGAGACAGGCATACAGAGATCTGGCTTTTCCCTGCTCAAGATTGTGATGCCTGGGAGACACCATTTCAGATCCGTATAAGCCCTCCCTCCCCCCCTGCCCTGCCCGTGTTCTTATATCATACAAGGGAAGAGAGAAAGGGACCCACACCAACAGTCCTCCAAATAACTGATCTTGGATTTCCTATGAATCTGGGTAGGTGGGGAAGTCTTTAGGAGACCTTAAATAAAACAGAAACATTTAAACAAATGTTTAAACAAATACTGAAAAGTTGGGACTTCTAAACTTCTAGACCCATCATGCTCGCCTGAATGGTACTGGGGTCAGCTGGCAGACCCCATGCTTTGATTTCTGCCAGACATTGAACTGGAATGTTATATAAAGCAAGGTTGTAACCTGGTGGTTTAGCATTGCTTGGGGGAATCAGTTGACTCTCAGGTGAGATGTACTTAAGGCCAGAGCTCTTCCTCAATATTTGAGTTTTCCCATCTTTCTTTTGTTTTGTTTTGTTTTTTTGTTTTTCACAGACAGGTGCTGCATTTATATCGGCTGGTTTAAATTCTGTCATATTTCACTTTTAGGCTTTTAGTGTGGCAAATTATGTTTTACTTTCAATTAGGCATTGGTAATGGAGTATCTGGTAAGAACTAGGAAATAATTCCATAATTGAGTTTCGTACTCACTACATACGGATCATTCCTCATGTGTAACGTGCCCCAAATGCAGCTTCATTTTCTAGATACCTTGATACAGAATAAAGTTGTTCATCATTAGGTGTGGGAAAAAAAAAATCACAATGCGGAGAAGTGGAAATCAGTAGCAGATTTGCTTTTACTTCCTTCTTTCTGGTGTCTTTTGGGGAGCCAGATCCAAAACCACAGAGAAGAGTCTTGCATGGCTTTTTACCATTCTGGGTGAACTGGATTATCATTTAGAATGATGTCTAGTCATTATAAGCATGTGAGAGTATCAGCTGTGCTTTACTTTTTCATGACCCACCTCCTATAGCAAATGGAGTTGGTTGCCCCATTCATCACCCTCACCCCTCTCCGGCACTCCCCTATCAAATACATGCCTACACAGTTCTACTGAAAACCCTTGTGATTCCCACCTGAAAGTATTCTCTAGGTTCCAGACCCTAATAGCCGGAAGTGCCATGTGATGATGCACCAGGGAATAGCCCTCAGCCAAAGAGAGATGGGAATGAGAGGATACATGTACCTCTTCTTTGCCCATGGGGACGGGGAGGTGAATAACTCTGTGCCATGCCCTTCCTTGTCTCCCTGAGTTCCCACTGGGATTAAGCCCTTGTTGCCCTCAACATTTACTTGCTTGATATTGTAAACTTTACCGGCTTTCTTCCATTTCCTGGCTCCTGTCCCCACTTTTCCACTGGTGCTTCCTGGGACCACCTCCCCAATATATTATTTGTCTCAGAGACTACTTTAGGGGGTATCCAACCAAAGACAACTCCTTGGGATAGAAAAGGGAGGTAATGAATAGTTCATGAGTGACTAATATGGAAACTAAAACTAAAAAATATTCAATATCTAACCTAGCCATAAAATGATGTTGGGTTGTTCCATCAAAGAAGGTTGTCAGCTAGCCTCTAAAAGCCTCTCTCACTAGGGGACACTTATTGCCTTGGTGAATTTTCCCCAATCTGAGGCCTTGCTGACCTTGTCAGCGCAAAGAGCAGATTCATCTCTTGGGTAGGGTCATATCGAGTAAGCTCATAGAACAGAGGGATAAAACTTAATTACCAACTGATGAATTTACCATAAGAAAAAATGGCCACAGGGACTGGAATACTCAACCTCCAAGTGAGCACTGCATACTGTTGTCAGAGGCTGACCTATATGGGATCCCAAATAAGCATCAGAGGTTGTGTGAATGGCATGGAATCAGGACAAAGTGAGCCAGAGGCACCCAAGGTCTAAAGGCATTAGTCTCAGATACCCTGATACCCACATCGGCAAGTAAGGATGACAGTGCCTGTGAAAACAGGAATCTCAGACTCCTTGGCAGAAAATCCCTCCAACCTTTCCACATTGGGGATCCCCTCATGAACAGGACATGGAGAATACTGGCTAAATGCAAAATTCCTCTGGAAAATGTTTACAAGTGGAATGCCTCTGAGATTCTCAACTCCCCCTTCTGAGCCTCACTTTCTTTCTTTAAATGTTAATAAATTCAATCAGACACGACCAGTTCTGCTGGACTGTAAATTATTCAGACTTGTTCAGTGATGTTGCATATGTCAGCCCCAATTTTAATTTCCAAGGGGCAATCTCATTTCTGTCATATTTGGTTTTGAGAGGACTAACAAAGTACAGTCCCCGCTTACTAACACCACCTGCCATATCCAGGCTGTATTTCATTTGTTCTCATGTCCAGCCTTTGAAGTCACTGTTAATTATCCTTATTTTATTCACAAGCAAGCAGAAGTTCGGGTCAAGTTCCTTGGCCCAAGGATGGAACTGGAATTCAAGCCCCGGTTTAAGTTTCGAACTCCTGCTCTTTCTGCATCCCACCCAGAAGTTACAGTATCAAGCTTCTATTTAAGAGTTGATTTTTAAAAAGGCTTTCAATGCTAGAACAAAGTTTGACAACTCCTAAGGGTCCACTGAGCTCTAAGAGTGTATGATTCTTTACTGCACCTGGCTTTGTTACACCTCAGAATTGAGACATCTTTGTAAATAATTCTGACAAAAATTATTGCTCCTGGTTATTCAGGGACAGGAAACTGTGACAGTTATCTTTCTAAATGCCTCCATTTTTCACTCCACTGACCTTGGGATCACGTTATTCATCCACGATACTCACCACAGCTCCTTCCTAATGCACATTGCATCTGATATTGATGATTCACAAGGAATGAGAGTAACTTTCTAAAGATTGTAAAAGATCTAATTACCCATATTGACCCTGCCCAGAAGCAACCACAAACAATGCTGTAATTAACTGAGTTTGTCTATAAATGGAAGATGTATGGGTGATTTTTTATTACACAAGAAAAAAGGCAAGCTCATAACTTATTTGGCATATGCTGAAATATGTGCAACGCTTCTATATCTACCTTTATATCCTTATTCATTCCCTGCTTCCTCTCTCTCTTCCACTTTTCCTTATTTAAAAAAATGTTTATTTTTCCCATTAAGAAATTAAATCATCAAAGAACATTTTTGAAATTACAGGAATATGGAAAGATTAAAAAAATACCCATTGTTACTATTTAGAAATGACTAAAGATAACCTTGTAATGTGTCTTTCTTTTTTGGTGTGTGTGTGTGTGTGTACACACGTAATACAAACTATTTTTTGTTTGTTTGTATGCTTTAAAGAATATCAGTGTAGATGCTGTCACCCATATCAGCCTCTATGAGCTAAAGGATCTTTGCCTTGATTTATCTTTGTGTGTGTTTCAAAACCACCTGGTATTCGACAGAGATGTTTTGCAGCTGTTCTTTAAGAGATATGCAGCGGTCAACCGCCCTGACCTGGCTCTGGCTTGACCACAGGAATGCACCTGCTCAGATGAGGCCTGGAGGTGTCTGCAAGTTACCTTTGCCTGACTACCATGCTAACATCTCCGCTCAAGGTGGGTTTTTGTATTCTGTTAGGCAGAACTCGTGCTGTGTGCAAAGAAGACTGGAAGACTGCGCTTTCCCCAGCTGCCCCAGGCTGCTCCTGAAAATCTCCGCCCCTTTCCTAGAGCCCTGACGACAAGGCTGTGTCCTACCCCTTTAAAATTCCCTTTCTCCCCTCCCTTTGGGAACAAGGTGTTTTTAGAGCAGAGCTCTCCGTTCTCCATTCCCTGTTCAATGAGTAAAGTTTCTGCTCTGCCATAAGGAGCCCAGTTTTGTTTGGCTGGCATTTGCAACTTCAGGCAAAGGACCCATTGAGGGGTCACCTACCCCTTGGGGATCAGTAAGAATGCCCTTTGGAGATTCCAACTATCCCATAGTCTCCTTTTCCCTGAAGAGGTGAGTTTAGAACAGGCCAAGAGGAGACAACCAGGCCAAGAAAGATAAGCATTCAGTCAAAGGCTATGAGGAGTGTGAACACAGGGTACCCAGGAGAAAGCAAGCAGTAAAGTAGGGCTGGGGTACCAGATGCTGGAAAAGGACTGGTCAGGAGATGAGCATGGCCCAGATAAACATGAGCCCTGAGAGCCATACTAAGGGATGTAAACTCCAACAGGAAGGCCCTGGGTAGGAGTTTAAGAGGGGTAGTAACATGATCAGAGCTCTAGAACAGTGCCTGGCATGTAGCCGGAGCTCAGTACATATCCATCCAATGAATAGATGGAGGACTACATGGCAGTTGTATAGAGGGTGGGAGGCAATAAACTGAGCTAGAGGTAGGGAAGCCAGTTAGGAAACTGATTTCCTTAATTACTAAGGGTCTGAACTGAGGTTCTGGAAATAGAGATAACAAAGATAAAATGGATTACAGGGAAATTAAATAAGGTTCTTCCCTCTCGCTAAGGGTCCCCCCTTGTCAGATGGGTAGAATACCTTTGCTTGGCACCCCAGGCTACTCTTCACAAGCCTCTATTATCCCACTTCTCACATTGAATTGAAACTTTCGGTTTAATTAACTAGTAGATGAATTAGTGATTAAATTAACATGCAGAGCATGTTGGTGGCTTTAAATGCACATACACATGAGATAAATTTTTACGCCCCAGGCATCTACTCTATTAAATTTCTATAGATCTGAGTTATCTGACAAGTCCTTGTTTGAACTAGAAACATTCCTATACAGAAGAATTTTGAAATTCTCAGGGCGCAAAAACTTACTCTTTGTGTAATAGAGGTTTTAAAATTGATATAATACACTTCAGGACGTAAGGTTATGTTACTTCCTGTGATTGTTTTAAATGCAGTTAATGAGAGAATTGAGAGCAAGGCCTCAGGGTACAAGAATTTGCGGGAAGAAACTTGCAGTGCAAAAATTCTTTAAGCCATTAGGTGGTACACACCTTTTTTGTGGGGCAGGGGCGTTCTCTATTATTATGTTTTAGACAAAATATTTATATTCATATGTATTAGAGTAAATTTAACCAGCATAACAAACTTGTGATTTCATGGATGATAAGGCTAAGTAACAACCAACTTAATCAATTAAGAAAATAATAGTACAGACAATACTCAGATATGGCAAAGATTACCAACGTGATTCATGAATGTTAGGAAACAATCAGCTCTCAAATGCAAGGAGTAGGACTGACCCTATATTTCTTAGTAAATTCCACTTAATTTTCTGCAGTGAGTCAAGGTTAATTTGTTATTACTATTATTATTATTACTTTTTAACTCAGGCAATTGGAGTTTTCACCACTAGGATTTAGGTGTGTGCAACCTCTCAAGGCTCCTCCCCATTCAGGGCTCCACTCTACCAAGTACCTCCTACGTATGTACAAGGAGCTGATATGTTATATCATTAGATTATTATATTTAACTTTCACATCAAACCTACAAGAAAGGCATGGGTATTTCTCATTTCCATGAGAAAACTGAGGAGCAAGAATGTTGGGTAAATAATGAAGCTGCGATTTCTACACAAATCTGCTGAATCAAATGTCCATGTTCTTTCCACAACACACTGTGCCTCTTCATCAACTCATCCTGTGGAATTCCCGGCATTCTGAGATGGACATGCTACAGCTGAAGTTAAAAACAAAGCTGACCAAGGAAAAACCCAGCACTGCATACATAAGAGAAACAACATTTAATAACAGTCCTTTAAATCTGCACCATGCTTCATTGTTCACAAGCCCTCTCAAATACAGCACCTTCTCTTTCTTTTTAGTTCTAATTATTATTTGATTCATTCAACAAACGTACTGAACAGCTATTTATGTTCCCAGCACAAATAAATACATAGAAAATGCCACACCTGGTAGATAGTTGCTGTGAAGAAACTTAAAGGAGGTAAGGGTAACAGAGTCATGGGGGGCAGGGCAGGACGCTCTGAGAAGGAGGCATTTGAGCAGACACCTCACGAAGTTAAGGTCAGAACCATCATGATATCTGGGGGAAGAGGGTTCTAAGCAAAGGTAACAGCAAATGCAAAGGTCCTGAGGTAGAAGTGTGCTTGGCATGTTTAAGGAACAGCAAGGAGACCAGTGTGGCTAAACTGAGGGAACTAGTGGTAGAAAATGATTCTGGAGAGGAGGCCAGATCATGTAGACTTTGTAGGACATGACACAAGTTTTGGACTTTACTCCAAGTGGGATTAAAAGCCAGTCAGAGTTCTAAGCAGAGAAATTCCATGATAAGATTTACATTTAAAAGGTCACACTAATGTGATGCACTGTTTGAATATACCTGCCAAAATCAGGGGTCTGCAGACTTCTCCAGTAAAGGATAAATCAGTAAATATTTTAGGCCTTGCAGGCCACACAGTCTCTGTCACAACTATTCAACTCTGCCACAGTAGGGCAAAAGCAGCCAGACAATTTGTAAACAAATGGGCGTGGCTGTGTTCCAATAAAAATTTATTTATAAAAAGAGGAGGTCAGGTCAGAGTTTACCAACTTGGTTCCAGACCTAATTTCGGGTTTACAGGAAATACAGGCACATGGGAACAAAGTAAAAAGCACCTAATAGGAGTGTGCGACTTTCTCTAAGACAGCTAGCCTGGCTCATAAAAAAAAAAAAAAATCAATGTCCTGGAAGGAAAAAAAAGACAAAAGGGCTGAGTTAGATTAAAATAGACCAAAGAGACAACATGTATCTTGAATGAATCCTGGTTTGAAACATAACGTTTTGAGGACAACTGGGTACATTCAAGTATGGCGTGGATATGGAGAGGATATTAGTAGATCTGGAGTGTAAACAATCATCTCAGGTGTGATAATGACACCATGATTCTGCAGGCAAAAATCCTTATCTTAGGAAATGGCTGCTGAAGTGTTAGTGAGGAAAGAGTAGAAAGTATGAATAGAAATTCAAGAGTCAGCATAAAATACAGCCCGATGAGGCAAACATGGCAGATGTTGAGTTGCTGTACAGGGGATCTGGACGTCATTCATTATGCTATTGTTTCAACTTTTCTGTAGTCTGAAACAAGGTGGTGGGGTACAGGAATCTCTCTAGCTGCCCTGGGGAGCACGGTCGGTGGAAGACAGGAGAGGCTACTGGGAGCCCAGTGAGCAGGCTGCTGCATCATCTAGGCAAGGACCTGTCACCAGTGTGGCCTCTGTCTGTCCTCCACCCCCACCCCGACTCCCTACCTCTCCCCAGGCTCAGGAGCAGCCTCAGGGCAGGGCAGAGAGGACAGCCAAGAGAGCAGAATGGCCTCTCCCTTGCTGGATTTCTGGCTCACACCTCCCCGTGGGTAAAGATCAGAAATCTGGAGTTTGGTCTCAGATCAGACCCAGGGGCAGATTTCTCTCCAGTGGCAGAGGAGCTGCCCTACCCCACTAACCCCCCAAGTCTTAGGAAAGGGATTCTTCTCCACACTGAAGGGCATGGTATCTTACTATAATGGAAACCAGAGCAGGTCTCGTCCCTATTAAAAAGCTTTGCCGGCTCCCCACTGCTCCTTTTCCAGGCTTGCAAGCTGTGTGCCAGGTACCGCTGAATCAAGGATTTCCTGTTTATTACCCCCCTGAATCTTTTAGCAATCCTGTGGCGAACCCCAGTTGATTCATGGTTTGCCAAGCCCCGTGGAGATCTCTATCTAGAGTCCAGGCTGGCTGAGCTCTCCAGTTTCAAGGCTTCCACTTCCCCTCTTCCAAGATCCCTGGCCCTTTCATTCATTGGTGATGCAGAACCCTCTGTGGTCCCGGGAAAATGAGCTCTCTCAACTCTTGGCCTTTGAATATGCTGGTCCCTTTTCCCGGAGTCACTTTCTCTTTCCTATCTCTGTGGTCAACTCCCACCCACTCTTCAAAACTCAGCCCAACACCCAGGTCCTATGCACTTACAGGTCTCAGTTTGCTTTCACTGGCAGTCCATGTTTTGGCCCCCATTTTTCAACTGAGTAACACCTAGCTAGCTTGAGATGGTAATTCTGTTTCCCTTGGTGGGGCAGGTATATTTTCAACCTTAGGAAGGTAGGTAACCATAATTACAGTATAGATTGTGGCAACACATTTTGTGATATTGTTCTGTATATGGTCTAGAAATGTATTGTCCAAGAGGGCAGCCACTAGCCTTATGTGGCTGTTTAAATGTAAATTAATTAAATAAAATAAAAAATTCCATTTCTCAGTCATACTAACCACATTTCAAATGTTCCACAAGCACATGTGACTAGTGGCTACCCTTTTAGACACCACGGATATTAAACATTACTATCATGGTAGAAAGTTCTCTTGGATGGCACTGTTTTAGGGTTCTCCAGCAGGTCAGCTGAATCCTCATCTCACAGACAAGCTAAAGGAGTGTTTCTCAAGGTCAGATCCAAAGGGAGAAAGTGGGGAAAAAATTTTCACCACTCATTACAAAGGGTTAAGCTCCCTCATATATAAAGAGCTTTCAAAAATAAATAAGAAAAAGACCAACTACCCAATAGAAAAATAGACAAAGGATATGAACAGACAGTATAGAGACTGACATGGCCTTTGAACATATGAAAAGACACTCAAACTCACCCACAGAAAGAAAAGCCAAAACTACCCTGAGGTGCCATTTCCCACTGATCAGATTGGTAAAAAAATCCAACATTTGAAAACAAGGCTGTGAGAACGCTCTTAGACATGGCCTAATAGAGCCATTTCTCAAAATTACAAATGCATATTCCCTGTGACCCAGAAATCCTACATCTAAGAATTCATCTTACAGATTTACTTGCACATATGTCAAATGAAATAAGCACAAGGTATTGGGTTGGGCAAAAAGTTCATTTGGTTTTTTCCATAAGATGGCTCTAGTAGTGCTTAGTTGTCTTTAATGTCATTTGAAACAATTTTGTTAGATTGTATTGTGACAGCTGTCACATCAGCATGCATTTTAAAAAAAACATCAAAATTGGTGAATTTTTGTGTGGCCATTTTAATATTGAAGATGGAAGGAAAAAAGCAACATTTTTGGCATATCATGCTTTATTATTTCAAGAAAGGTAAAAACGCAACTGAAACGCAAAAAAAGATTTTTGCAGCATATGGAGATCGTGCTGTGACTGATAGAACGTGTCAAAAGTGGTTTGCAAAGTTTTGTGCTGGAGATTTCTTGCTGGACAATGCTCCACGCAAGGTCGGGTAGACAAGTTGAAGTTGATAGCAATCAAATCGAGACATTAATTGAAAACAATCAAAGTTATACCACGCGGGAGGTAGCCGACAAACTCAAAATATCCAAATCAAGCACTGAAAATCATTTGCGCCAGCTTGGTTATGTTAATCACTTTGATGTTTGGGTTCCACATAAGTTAAGCGAAAAAAACCTTCTCGACCATATTTCCACACGCTATTCTCTACTGAAATGTAATGAAAACATTCTGTTTTTAAAACAAGCTGTGAGAACGGAAGAGATCATGGGGCAAGCGAAATGAACCACCACCAACCACACCAAAGGCCAGTCTTCATCCAAAGAAGGTGGTTATGTATATGGTGGGATTGGAAGGGAGTCCTGTATTATGAGCTCCTTCTGGAAAACCAAACGATTAATTCCAACAAGTACTGCTCCCAATTAGACCAACTGAAAGCAGCACTTGAAGAAAAGCGTCTGGAACGAGTCAACAGAAAACGCATAATCTTTCATCAGGATACCGCAAGACCACATGTTTCTTTGATGATCAGGCAAAAACTGTTACAGCTTGGCTGGGAAGTTCTGATTCATCCGCCATATTCACCAGACATAACAACACCTTCGGATTTCTATTTATTTCGGTCTCTATAAAACTCTCTTAATGGAAAAAATTTCAATTCCCTGGAAGACTGTAAAAGGCACCTGGAACAGTTCTTTGCTCAAAGATAAATTTTGGGAAGATGGAATTATGAGGTTGCCTGAAAAATGGCAGAAGGTAGTGGAACAAAATAGTGAATATGTTGTTCAGTAAAATAATTGGTGAAAATGAAAAATGTCTTTAATTTTTACTTAAAAACCAAAGGTACTTTTCGGCCAACCCAATACTTCACTGTGGCATTGTTTGGAAACAACCCCAGTCACCATTAATAAAGAACTGCTAGGGCTTCCCTGGTGGCGCAGTGGTTGGGATTCCGCCTGCCGATGCAGAGGACACGGGTTCGTGCCCCAGTCCGGGAAGATCCCACATGCCGCGGAGCGGCTGGGCCTGTGAGCCATGGCTGCTGAGCCTGCGCATCCGGAGCCTGTGCTCCGCAACGGGAGAGGCCACGGCAGTGAGAGGCCTGCGTACCACAAAAAAAAAAATAAATAAATAAAATAAATAAAGAACTGCTAAACAAACTTAGGGGCATACATGTGCAGCTATTAAAAAAAAAATGTAGCAGCAGTTCTCTATATATGGAAGCAGAAAGATTCCTCTAGATAACTTAAGTGACAAAAGCAAGTTCAGAACAGTTTGCATACAATGCCACCTTTTGCGTAAAAAGATAAAACAAGGAGAGTAGAACCCAAAAGGATCTGAATGGATCTGTCCATGCGCGAAGAAGCTCTTCCCAGACACAGAAGAACATCACTGAACTCTGGGGTGAGAGCATATGAGGCAGAAATGAGAGCAAAGCTTTCACCAGACACTGCCGCATACAATTTGTTTTGACCTAAGTGATTCTACATCATCTCTTCTAATTATTAAATAATCTTTTAAAAACTGATTCTCTGGGCAACCTGTCTCAAAATCAGTGAAGATGCTCATTAAAAATGCAGCCCCCTGACCCTCCGCAGATCTCCAGGCAGGCAGAGGCCCAGCCCCAGTACTGTCAACAAGCTCCGCCCAGGATTCTCACGAACCCGCCAGTCTGAGGACGCAGAACCGGGTCAGCGGACTGAGAAGCCCTGCTCTTCCCAGCTCGCGGAAGGGCTGAGATGGTAAACTCCTAATCTGTCCGTCTGCGCCCCTTCAACCACTGGGCTTGGAAGCTCTCAAAGGGCGGCCTCGAGGAGGCCCAGACTCACCTCCCTCTGGAGAGTCCACGTGGATGGTCCTCTTGATGACTGTGGTCCACTGCAGGCAGCGTATGACAAAGGTGTTGGGCACCGTCTCCTGGGACTTCCTGCGACAAAGAAGTTGTTGAGAGGGGGCAGGGCCTGGTCGGGGCTCCGGCGCTCCTTGCATCCAGCGAGGAGCCGTCACTCCAGGTCTTTATGGATTCACTGCGCTCGTGGAAGCAACCTTCTTTCACGACAGACACCTAGTCCATGGTGGCAGCGGGACATGTTGTCACCTAGCTTGAGACAGCTCAGGGCCGCAGGACCTGCAGAAGGCTTGGTGGAGAGAGCACAGTCTGTCGCCCGAGGCTGCCCAGAATACCCGGCTGGGGTCTACTCCCGCCGACACCACTACTGCCACCCTGCGCTCGCTCCAGCTCCTCGTGTTTCCAGACGCACTGCCCCCTCCTGGCCAGGCCCCGGGCTCCAGCACCTTCTTAATACCATAACGTGGAAATAAATAGACTGGACTTCCTATTCTCATTGTGAATGAAGAAACAGAATTTTCACAGGAAAATTACAGAGACTTGCCCAAGATCACAGGCTAACTTAAAGCAGAATTTTGCTTAAGAATTTAAGGCAGGATTCTTCTGAGAAGCAGAATCCAAGATTGCTAGTTTCTGGCGCTGTGAGGCTTTCCTGTGCACTAAGCAACCTCCAGTCTTCAGTTAGGGCGGGGCTGCAGACTCCGTTGGAGCAGCCAACCCAGATGTATCCACAGCGAAGAACAGGACAGAGGGTTTGCGCACGCGCCACCCCAGGCTCCAGAGTAGATTTCTTGTTGGCGAGATTTCAAACATCTTACCTACCGTTGATGTATTATACCCTTTCATTTATTCATCCGTTCATCCATTCATCATCATCATCATCATCATCATCCTCGCTACTAATATTGAACATCTATGTTGTGCTGGGATATGAAGTTATAAAGTCAACCAAGAGTTTCTGCTTTTAAGGATCTCAGAGTACAAAGGAAGAGATAGATATATAAACAAATATTTGTATTATAAAATGGGGGATCTACTGGGATTCTGAAAGTACTGGGCCTTAAAGATGGACACCGTACAGAGTTTGTATTGCCCCCCACCCCAACCCTCCCTGCCCCCTGCCAGCGATGCCAGACACGGAGACAACAGTCTTTTGCAGGGAGAAAAATTCTTTATTGCAGGGCGGCCACGCAAGGAGACAGGAAGCAGAACTCTCAAATCTGTCTCCCAGATGGCAAGGTGAGGTGGATATTTAAAGATTGGGCTCTGGGGCTGTGAAGAAAAAGGGAGGGTGTTGTGCTTACAAAGGCTAAGGAAGTGCCAAGTTCCTATGCACAGGCCCAAGCAGGCTTCCTGTCTCTGCCTGTGCAGATTCCAGGGAGTTGGTATGAAGCAAGAGGTGGCAATTTGGGCTGTGATACTGTTACTAATCAGGGTTCTTGGCCTCCTTAATCAATAGAAATTGATCAGACGCCAGACAAGAAATTCAGGCAATTGAGGGCCCTGCTGCAGCAGGGGGGAGCGAGAGCAAACAACAGGTTCCCGCACTTGCTTGCCTGCTTGTGGTGGGGGGAGGGGAGGGCGGAGAGCTGGTTCCTTATATGGGGTTAGGGTAGGGGTGTGTCCAGGGGTCGGGCTGGAGGGGTGGCCTAGGTGTTTTGCCCACCTGTTAGGTGGTGTTTTGTGCTTCGGGCACTCTCAGTACCTTGCTTTTGCTCCCGGCACTTCAGAAGTGGCAGTTGGTCTTTTTTGGTCTTTTTGTATCTTGTTGTCCATAATTTGGCCCAGCTGCACATGCACAAAGGATATAATTATTATTGTCTCACATGCTTGGTGAGACAAAGCTTAGTAATACTAGGAACTAAAACATTCTCATAATTAGAACTTGCTGATCAAGTTTAGTCCCTTATAGTTTCTTTGTATTTTGTTGCTTGAGGAGACGCTTGTCCAGGTGCAAGCACTGCAGCAAAGTGTCCCATGTCCCAGGCCCTAGGTCCCAGCCGGTCTCAATATCAAAGAGTCACCGATCGGACAAGCAGGTTTATTCTGCCCAAAGTTTGATCAGCCATCTTGGCTCCAGCTGGTTTCATCCAGTCTTGTGTTAGATGCAGAGGGGATTTCAACAAGTTGTTTCTTTATCTGCTGTTCTGTAAGACAAGCTCAAGAATTTGTGTTCGTTACCAATTTTTTTTTTAACCCTATGGGGCAGGCTCTCACTAGTGGGGAGAGAGAGTGTGATGTAGGGAAGGCTTTAAGGGGGAGAGGTCACCTGAAGAATATGTAATTTGGGATGAGGAGGAAGAAAGGATTTTTCAGAGGGGAGGCATGTAGGAAGGCACAGAGTTACTGAACATGCTGGTGTATTTGGAAACATGCATGTGCATCCAAATGACTGGAATATAAAGTGTGAGGAAAGAAGTGTAGATGTTGAATTATATATAGGATAAACAACAAGGTCCTACTGTATAGCACAGGGAACAATATTCAATATCTTGTGATAAACCATAATGGAAAAGAATATGAAAAAGTGTCTATATGTGTATAACTGAGTCATTTTGCTGTACAGAGGTTGGCACAACATTGTAACTCAACTATACCTCAATTAAAAAAAAAAAAGAAGAAGTGTAGAAGTCAAGGTGGGGAAGGGTAGGGGAGAGATAGTTCACTGCCAAAACAGATCTCATAGCAAGAGGGAACCCAGGAGGAGGAGGGCTGATTTTAGAAAGTAGGAAATACGGCAATATTTCTCTGTGTGCGTGTGTGTGTGTGTGTGTGTGTGTGTGTGAGAGAGAGAGAGAGAGAGAGAGATGTTAGAGCACTAGATTCTGAGAATGGAAATTGAGGGAAGAAAAAAGGGTCTCAGACTTATCTGGAGTAGAAAGATAAGTTGCTGGGTTTTTCAAGATTCTTAGATCCTTTTACACTAACTGCTCTCCTGTCTCTTGAATGCTCTTCCTTTAAAGAAAGTTTTAAAGCAGTGTCACTCCATAGGGAAAACAAAACAAGGGAAAGAAGTATATATGTCACTGCCACTGATCAGTACACATGTCACTGATGATCTTGTTCTATGATTACTTTTCAGGTAACAAGTTTGTGTATTTTTGTCCTGTCTTGTTTTCATATCTGTTGCTAAAAAATTCAAAGCGAGAGAAAAGAATCCTCAATAATCTACCACTATGAGAGCAATTAATCACTTGCTTCCAAAAAAAAA
>NW_006784811.1:488971-500557 GCF_000442215.2 Lipotes vexillifer | reverse complement strand
GGAAAGAGGTAGGGTACAGAGGACCCAGAAGAAATCAGTGGGATCAACCGCTCATCCTTCTGTTTGTCCACTCTGTCTCATTGTGGGTCTTCTCAAGGTCCTGGGGTTACCCTTTAGAGTGGATATAAGTCATAATGGGTATGATATTACTATTAATTTTTAGGCAATGATTTTACCATATGGAACTCCCTTCTTTACTTGATGTTCTTAAAGGAGAAGCTAACTGGTCAGATTTCAGTGAATCCTTTAAATAAGCGGGGGGTGCACTGCAGCAGTGCTGCCTCTCCAGGGTTCACCTTCCACCTTGTCATCACAGGTAGGGGCGCCTGCTCTTCTCCAGCTTAGGTCCCCATGTAGGGACATCAGAAGCCCAGGCTTTATTCTTACAAGCGTCATTACTTCTAAAACCTACTTATCAAAAACAAGGATATAATTATTATTGTCTCACATGCTTGGTGAGACGAAGCTTAGTAATACTAGTAACTAAAACATTCTCATAATTAGAACTTGCTGATCAGAATGGGTTTATTATGTTTACCTTCTTATTCTAGTACATGCCATGCATCAAAAACTTGACATTAGGGTTTCCCTGGTGGCGCAGTGGTTGGGAGTCCGCCTGCCGGTGCAGGGGACACGGGTTCGTGCCCCGGTCTGGGAGGATCCCGTGTGCTGCGGAGCGGCTGGGCCCGTGAGCCATGGCCGCTGAGCCTGCGCGTCCGGAGCCTGTTCTCCGCAATGGGAGAGGCCACAAGAGTGAGAGGCCCGCGTACCGCAAAAAAAAAAAAACCCCAAAAAAACCAACTTGACATTCATTCTCTTTTCTTTATCTCTGAAATGGAAATATATACAAGAAATTTTCAAAAAGAATTAGTATAGATTTATATCATACTTGAAAGAAGTTATTATACAATAAGCATTTTTCATGCTTTTATCTATAAAGATATAGGGGATATATATATATATATATATATATATATATATCCCTTCATAATTTACTCTATTTACTATTGTTTTCCACTATATGTACTTTATTTGGCTTTTAACTTTTCACTATTATAAATAAACCTTTATATGCAAGTAGCTTTTTCCATATTTAATTTTCTTAGCTTTGAGTCCAAGGAAACAAATAATGAACCTAAGTATGTAGTAGTTAGGAGCACAGATTTTGGAGCCAAACAGACCAAATGCCAAATTCCAACTCTGACATTTACCTGTGACACAATTTATTTTTATTGTTGTCTTGCCATTTTCTTCTGAAATATTGGGGTAATGCTACCTAACTCACAAATTTGGTTGTGATAAGCAAAATAATGCTTCTATATAGCAGTTGAAACAGTGCCTGGAATAAGTAAGTGCTTTGTTATTGTCTACATTTTAATTATTGTCTACTAGATTACAAAAATGTTTCTCAAATGTTTTTAGTAATATGGAATGACACTAACAAAGTGTGAGAGCACCAACCTGCTTTGCATATTTTTCTCTCTGTAAATGTTATAGGAAGTTTCTAATTTACTTTTTACTTTCAATTTACAAATCTAAGAAATGAAGATACCAGAGCCTAATTAATCCTTACATTTGGAGGTATGAAGCATCTCTAATTAGAGTAGCTATTACACATTATGTGTAAATATTTAACTGACACAAAAGCTCTCTGTCAGAAGACCTGATCTCTTCCGTTATAGAGATAAAAAGATATTCTCACTTTCCTTTTTTCTTTAATTGTAAACATATCAGAGAGGCATGAAGCAGCATAGAAATAGCAATCTTTTTTTTTAACACCGCTGTGTATATGCCAGAATTTTTGCTAGACATTTGAATCATATTTTTCCTAATGTCATAATCCCTGTTGATCCCTATTGTATTATTTCCATTTCTCAGATCACTGTATGTAATTGTGATTTATTTGCCACGTTCCCTTCTAGGACAGAAGCATGATAGCATGAGGACAACTGTGGGAAAAGGGATAGGACTGAAGGGGCAGAGAAGCTACCAGCGATAACCTGTGATGATCAGTTTGGTCCTGTAATCACCTTATCCCAAAGCCCCATAACTTCTTGTTCTGATTGTGCCCATTAGGCAAAGCAGCCTGCCCCATTTTCCCCCATGGAAACAGTGGGCAGGAAACTTGCCTCTGAGACCACACAGTTTGTCATTGGAAAAGCTACAGGCAGTCCTTTCCACGCACTCTGCCCAAACCCCTTCCCAGATTTGAGGCAGAACAGTGACATAAGGTCCCTTAAATTATCCAGTAGAAAGAAGCCTAGATACCTTTGTTCTAATGCACACTGTTGCAGGCACTGACTATGAAGCTCACTTCCTTTGGCTAAAAGTATGTGACTCCAGAACACAAGCTAATTAATGTTATGCCAGTATTGCTTTTCTTTGCCACTGAGGAGATTGATTAGGTATGTATCCTGTTTTTATTTAAGCTGTGCAGCTTTTCCATTCATAACTCTAAGGGGAAACACAGGGCAATGCAGACTCTGGGTGCTGATTTGGGGTTTCTACTGCTGTTACCAGCCAGAGTCAGAACCAAGCTCAAGGTCGCTGCTTATCGCTCAAAAGTCAATGTCTGAGAGACAAGGGTTGGTGGGAAAAGAAAGATGCTTTCTTCAGGAAGCCACCAACCTGGGATGATGGCAGACTGTTGTCTCCCAAAGCATCTCCCTCTTGTTGGTTAGAGGGAAAGGGTTGTATAGGGAAAAGCTAGGAAGTTTCAGGGGTGTGCAGGCAGGGGCCATGTGCAGAACAGCACAGTCAGCTCCGACAGTCATTTTGAAACTGGTCATGTGGTGGTCTGGTCAGAGTCATCTTGATTGTTTTAAGCACAGTTAGTCTTCAACTCCAGGGTCTCCTTGTTCCCATTTCCTTGAGGCCAGTTCCTGGAATTGTGTAAGCCATAGATTCAGTACTGCTCAAGATGCAGCAGCTTACATTATGGCTATAGTCTGGTCATCTGGCCAGCTTTTTCCCTCTGGTGGTGGTTATAGTATCTGCAAAACAACTCAGGAATGTGTATTGGACACTGTTATCTATGTCCTTCAGGGAGGAACTACAGATTCTGTGACTCTATTGTCCTAACCATTGATGGCTTGAGCCTTTTGTGACTCAGGGGTTGCCTGGGAGACTGCAGCTTTTCTACAAACAAGAGACAGGGAACACAGAAGGGCTTTCGTAACTGGGAGGGCCTCACAGGGTTCTGCTCGGTTTCACTAATGTGAATGTGTGACCTAGGTTGGTTCTTTCCCTGATTGGCTTCCAGATTCCTCCTCTGTGAAAATGAAGGGGTTGGTTCCTTGCTTTCCTTGGTCCGTTCCAGTGTAAGCATCCTATGGACTAAAGTGTTTAGTAATGGGCAGGAGATGACCATAGATTTTATGGGGCTCCACCTAGTGGCTTTGCCCCATATTGCAGCTCTAAGTTCTACCCGGTTTTCTTAGGCCTTCAGCGAGGTGCCTCACATAGTTTCGGTTTGCCCATCACACAGTATGTTCGTAATTAGTAGAACAGGGGAGAATGGAGCGGAGTGGTAAGAAGGGGAGAAGGAAAAATACTTATTTTGACTCTCACATTTAGTGAAACCTCAAATTTAGATCAAATTTAGACTTTGCTATTATCTGTAATTGGGATAATACAGACAGCTATTGAGTCTGTGAATGCATATGTTTAAGCATTAATTAATGTAAACATTAAAATGTGATTCAATTTTTGAAGCCATGTATCAGTATCATCATTTAAAATAATTAGAACTGCAGCCTAAAATAATGGAAGAAGTTGAAACTATTCTTACTTTCGAGAAATTTCATATGTAGAGAACACAATCAGTGCATATGCCAAGCAAAGTTCTGCTGTGGTAGATTCCTTGAGAGAAAAGTTCTTAGGGGAGGTAAGAAAAGCATGTAAAAATAATTAGTCCTATAAAATAATGAAGATGTCTTCACCGAGCACCTCCTCTGTCATTATGTTGAACACGGGGCCTAGAAAGATGCAGGAGACACGGTTCCTAATATCCTCAAGAGACTGATAGTTCATTAGGAGAGGCAGATGTTTATAAACATATTCACAATATTATATATAAGTATAAAAGCTATAATAGAGAGTTCTTTTGTTTTTTTTTTAGTAACTACAGTGGTAATACAACAGAGACATCTATTTTGTTGGGAGAGTTAAGGAATCCTTCATGGAATCAAAGACACAGAATACTGTAGAATAGAATAGAAAAAATCCTTCACAGAATAGAAGCTGGTGCTTAAAGGGTAATTCAGTATTTTCTAATAGGATGGGAGGAGCTCTTCAGAGAAATTGAAGAGCATATAATGGTGCATGTTAAGTGGAAAATGATTCACAGCACTGATGTCAAATGTGTAAGTGTTTAGAGACTGAGGAAAGTAAATTTATCTTTTTCCTGTTCTATTTGCTTGGACAGAAGCCCTGCCCCTACATGCATTTTTTTTTTTTTTCTTAAAGGACTGAAATCAGCATAGTCATGACTACAATGTATGTTTGAAATGAGTGTTGATGTGTTATAGGCTTTTGAGGCTACAGACCTTGCTTTGAGTCCTAGCTCCATGCCTTCTAGGTAATTAAACACGGGCAGCTTTTTAGCTCTTTGAGATTCCTTTACTCCTTTGAAAACCTGAGAAATAATAATAATCACTACATAGAATTGTTATGAAGATTAAATGTGAGCACAAATAATATCAGGAACGAAAGTGAGGCATTATTATCAGATATGAGAGAAATTAAAATGACAGAATCATGAAAGACATTTGCTAACAAATAGTGAAATTTTGATAAAATGAGTAAGTTATTTTTTTAATTTTATTTATTTTTTTATTATTTATTTGGTTGCCCCAAGTCTTAGTTTGTGGCAGGCTGGCTCCTTAGTCACAGCTTGCCAGCTCCTTAGTTGTGGCACATGAACTCTTCGTTGCAGCATGCACATGGGATCTAGTTCCCTGACCAGGGCTCAAACCCGGGCCCCCCCGCACTGGAAGCTTGGAGTCTTAACTGCTGTGCCACCGGGGAAGTCCCAAGAGTAAGTTACTTTAAAATGCAATTTATTGTAACATACACAGAGGTATTATAAAAATTGAATAGTCCTATATCTAGTAAAGAAATGTGTCTCAAAATAAAAACCATCCCACAAAGGAAACTCCAGGCACAGATAAGTTTAGTGGTGAATTATTCCAAACATTTAAGGAAAAAAATAACACCAACCTCTGCTAAATTATATTAGAGAATAGAAAAAAAGGGACACTTCCAATTTTACTAGGCCAGTAAAATCTTGATAACAAAACCTGATACGGACATTATAAGAAAGAAATATTACAGGTTAATATCTCTCATAAACAGATGCAAAAATCCTAAATTGTATTAGCTGATAACTGAATCAAGTGAGATTAAGGTGGGTTTATTTCAGATTGTTTCAATATTCAAAAATCTATATAATTCACTATATTTAGAAAATAAAAGAGAAAATCATATGATAATCTCAATAGTTGCAGACAAAAGCATGGATACCTTTCAACATCCATTCATGTTATAAACTTGTAGCATACTAGAAATAGAAAGAAACTTCTTTAATATGTTAAAGAAGTATATCTACCAAACCTTCACTGTATACTTCACAATTAATGGTAAAATCTTTGAAGTTTGCACCATGAGATCAGGAACAAGATTAAGATGCCCACTATCACCTTTTTTAACAATATACTGGAGATCCAGTTAGAACAAATGGTGTGACTACTGGAAAGGAAGAAATAACTGTCATTATTTGTGGATAATATGATTATAGATGTGGGAAATCAGAAAGGGTCTCCAGATAATCTATAAGAATTAGCAAGTGAATTTAGTAAATTCAGCATACAAATATCAATTTGCATTTTATATGCCAGCAAAAGTGAATAGAAAAAAAATTTTTAACTGCATAGCTAAGGAATGATGTACAAAGTCTCCCTCTACACAGAACACTATGAAACATTATTGAGAGATTTTAAACGTACTCGGCTGGATCCAGATCAAAAACAAAAACATTCAAAATTGCCCATAAAATGTTAGCATTAATTGCACGCAAGCCCCCATTAGGAGACAACCTATTAATTGCTCATCATAGGATGGTCTTTTAAAAAGTTCTGTGAAAACTGTCGTTGATTTCAAAGCTTTGTTTCTGTCTGGCAGGAAAGGTTGTGGTACGTCTTATGAGTGTCTGGAACATCAGAGGAGCTAAAGAAGGTAATGTTACTAGTGATCTTCAAACTGCAGCTGAGTGAGGGTGAAGAAAATGGAGCGGGCTGGTGGAATAAATTAATTTTTATGCATGTAAAGCTACCATGAGGATCCAAAGGCAAGCAGCAAGAACCTGACTTAGTTTTTCAGCTGCAACTAAGGCATTGTAAATATTAACAATAATTTCTGTCTTTTGATTCAAGATTAATGTGTACCCCAATCTAGCTTTTTTTGTAAAAGTCATTTATAGTCTGTCCTCTAACTGGTGACACTAAGGCCACGTGGTGAGAAATATTAGGACAATGGTATTCAAAGCATGGATAAATTTTTTGTACCTACTGTTAGGCTTGTAGATTTATTGAGCATATACTATGTGTCAAGTGCTTTAGAAGAGGTTTTACACATATAATAGCTGTTACATATTTTGGTACCTTTCTTAAAGATAAGGGAATGAGACTAAGGGGATGAGACTCAAAGAGGATATGCAACTTGTTCAAAGGCACCCAGATAGTTAAGAGTCAAAAGTCAGTTTTGAACTCAAACTTACCTGATCCTAAAACATGAGCTCTTTTCTTTATATCATGATGCCTGCAAACTTGATGTGTGATAAATTGTTTAGCCCAGTATCTGATACATCATTAGTATTCAATAAGTTCTATTATTATTGTTGTTGTTATTAAAATATGACTAAGTCTCATAAGGAGCCCCTCTTTTTTTTTTAATGAGTTAGAGCCTGAAACTCTATCCAATCAATGATTGCTTCTTCTTGGCGGCACACATTATGAAAAACTATAGGAATGATAATGCAAAACATGGTAGAGATAGATATCTCTAAGCTTTTCTCTCAAGAAGTGACAGTTATGATAGTAAGTGAAGGAAGCTAGGATTTAACAAAATCTGTACGGTGGGCTATTTTCCCTCTACTATATTCCCTTGGTAACAAACCCTTAAAAGTCTGTGACACTCTTCAAAGAGAAAAAAGGTTCGCTCCAGAACTCTGAGAACTGGTCTATCCCTGCGGTGTATTAGTCATCGGATAAAACCTTAATTTATTTCATAGATAGCAATCCTGAAAGCACCATAAATAAACTGCTAGTAACTAAATTAGTTCTTCCATCTTGAATGGGTTAGATTCTTGTGGCCAATGCATTTGCAATAAAGGAACCTCTCTCTGCCTTTTGAGTAGGTGACAGATTAGAAAGATGCAAGATAAAATTCCCCGTACATACTAGTGTGAACTTCAGAATTACGCCTGAGTTAGGTATATTTCAAACAGTAGGATGATTATGGAAAGTTACAACTACTTGTCTTAAAATTTTTATATAAGCTAGACTGCTTAATATGGTTAAATAAAAAATCAAAAGGAAGACGGACCATCTACGTTCTTTGATATTTAGTTAATGCAACATATCAAAATTATACATTAGCTTTGTGCAAACAAGAACAATAAAATCTTGAAATTTAACTCTTTATAATTACTCAGATTTTCAGGCAATGTTTCCTCCTCCTCACTTCTCATTTCTACTTGTACGGATCTTAAATATCTGCATGGCTCAGTGCTGCATCCTTAGCCCACTTGGAGATTTTTTTCACATAAGGCCTGTTATGTGGTCATTTGTACGCGTAGTTTCTGTATAAATATCTTCCTTCCTCACTGAGATACACAGGCCTTAAAGACAGTGATTGTTTTTAAATTTAGTTTTGTAATCCCGAGAGCCTACCAGAGGGCCTTCCATCTAGTAGGTGCTTGACAAATGTTTGGTTGTTGAATAAATAGCAGAAAGATTACTTTGAAAAAAATGCAATAGAAATTAGAAACTGAAAAGAGAAGGTAGGCTTAAACTCTCCATGGGAAAGGACTATTTTTCTTTTTGCTATTCTGAAAAAAAAAAAGTCCAATAGAAACGCAAGAAGCTGTTTAAAGTGTTTGCATGATAACAAGTAGGAATGAATAGCAACATTTCTAATTCACCAGTTATTTTCAAGGAGAGAGAAAGGCAACTTTTTATTTAAAAATACAATTAAAAAATATTACCAACATGTGAACTCACATTGTGGATTGTCTGTGACAAACACTTCATCTTCAGCGATCTTTTTATTCATGACACTAGGTATTCCAGGTAAAAGACAATTCCTATCAGAGCCCATTTCTCTCTAGAAAGTGCAAACTCTTTTTTTATTTGAAGGTAACAGTTACTATTTCTCTGATCATTCCTTCCTGGATTCATTTCATGCCCCACAACATAACAGCCACTAGTGTTCCCACTTTACACCTCTTTCTCACAAATCTCATCCACTGTTATGAACTCAATTAGCACATTATATAGGTGCCTGTTGTTTCAATGCTCACCTTTATCCCAAGCTCCAGTCATACATCTGTAAATTCATCAGGCAGTGCCATTTGAATGCCCCATGACAACCCCAAAATCAGATTCAGATTAAATAGACTCTATTTTTTATTTTTAAAATTTTATCGAAGTATAGTTCATTTACAGGGTTGTGTTAATTTCTGCTGTACAGCAAAGTGACTCGGTTATACATATATGTAATATATTCTTTTCCATTATGGTTAGTCACAGGCTATTGAATATAGTGCCCTGTGCTATGCAGTAGGACCTTGTTGTTTATTAAACTGACTTTAAATACCAAGTATTTGCTAGGCACTTTCTAGACATGCTTATCTCTGTCATCTAACTGCAAAATAAAAAAGATCTTAAATTTAAATACATAGTCTTCTTTCACCCCATACAATGTTGCACTATTATAAGAGCTACTGTGTATTGAGCCACCTAGTGTGCTCTATGTACTGTACACGTTACCCTTTATACCAGAGATCTTTTGAATTAAAAAATAAATAAAAGTAGGTGGTATTATTTTCATTAAAAAATATTTAGACTCAGAAAGTTTCATATGCCCAAGACTTCATATAGCAGAGAAAGGATTCAAGCCACAATTATTAGGATTTCAAAGGTAAAACTCTTTCCACTACCTCACCACATCCAACATTCACTGTCTTATTCTTAAAGCATAGTATAGTGGTTAAGAGCATTTACTAGAGTCACCGACTTGAGTCTGAATTCTGGATGTTAAACTTGCTATGCTTATGACTTGAAGTCCAGTTACTTTACTTTCCTCCACCTCAGTTTTCTCATCTATAAAATGGAACTAATAAAAGTCCATACCTCACTGAATTATAAGAATTAAATGAAATATAAACAACCTAGTACAGTAACTGGCACATGGTAAGCTCTCAGTATATTTTCCCTGGGAATCATGTAAAAGTCAGTTATGCTATCTTATTAATCCTTTATTCAAAATTCTCCTGTATCCCTTTTCATCTTTTTTCCCCTTAATGTCCATGGTCCAAATATAGGAAGCTATCATGTTGAATGACTCGTCCATTTTCTATCCTAGCAACACACTCATCCTGTATCTGCAGCCATTCTGGGGCTGCACTTCCCTCCAGAATACCCGCTCTGTTCTTCTTTGTCTAATCAGATCCTACCCACCTCTCCAGGCCAAGCTCAAATTGGTGCTTAACCAAATTCTTCTCTGATTAATCCAACCAGAAGTCTTAATTTCTTCTTCCCACTGAGAAACCAGGAGTTAACCTTGTTTTAGGATTGAGGCAGGGGATAGATGGGCCCCTGGGGCAAATGGTTCGAGTTCCTTCCTTGTGGACCGATACTCCGAGATGGGAATAACAGGATAATTGAGAGAGGAGGCTGGGCACTGCCCGGATAGAAGATAAGACACCACATATTTCTCACTCTCAAAGTCAGGAGACCTCCCCGACTACACATGTGCAGAAAGGCTCCTTGGATGTCAAAAGGGGAGTGATGCTACCTGATGCCAACTGATGCTCACTACCCATAGGCCTCTTTGGTAGAATCCATCTTGGCTAAGAGATGCGCACGCACACATGGGAAAATCCTGAGATATACCAAATATGGACTTTGAGCCAGGCAAATTAAAATGATTGGCCAAAGGAAACCAGGAAGAAATGCCCCATATAAGTGATTTAAACTGCCACGAGGGCGTGACTCTCTGAGTCACCCCGTGTGTCTATCCACACTTACTGTACTCTTTTTTCCCTAATAAATACTTGTTTCACTACTTTCTGTCTTTGTGGGAATTCTCTTTCTGCAAAGCCATAGGGCCAGGGCCTTGTCATTGACCACTGGTCTAGTGGCTAGGATTCAGTGCACTCACCGTCGCGACATGACCTCAATCACTGGCCGGGAACTGAAACCCTGCTTCAAGCCGCTGAAGGCCGAGGCCACCAGAGATCAGGATTGGATAGGGTTTAGAATTCTCAGGTGGTCTTAACCATTCCTGTGGACCTCAGATTGATAAACACTACTCCTCTCTCCACACAACAGCCTTATGACATAGTTATAACCCTGTCCACTAAAGGACAGATTTCTGTGGGTCGCATCTGGCTTTAGGGAGAGGGACTCTTGGATACTTGGTTCTCTACAGAAATCATTCTCTACCTACTGTTACCATTCACTGATTAATCACAATCAGTTGTGAATACGATGCATATAATTGCTGATATTATCAAAATTTTGTGGAAAGAGAATTAGGCTGTGTATTCATCAGGGTAATTAATTCTAGCTGCTGAGGAAAACAAACTCAAATCAGTGGATTAAAAAAAAATTAAAGTTTATTTTTTGCTCATATTACAGTCTGCCTAGGGTCAGGTGATTTGCTGTAGATCCTGAGGTAGTGCTGGCTTCCAAGCAGTGGCTCAGGGACATTGACTTCCCATTACACAGCATGATTTCCCTCATGTATAGTCTCCCTCATTTCTAGGCATAGGTCAGGAGAAAATTAGACTGGGAATCATTGGAGTGGTTTATAGCTAGGGCTACATAATAGTATACCTCCATTCACATTTTACTGGCGAGATCCCAGTCACATGACTCGAACCCAACTACAACAGAAGCTGAGAATTACTTTTCTTGTGTTCCCTGGAACAGGAAATGGAATTGATCAGCATCCAGCTTGTCTGTGACAAGTCAACAGCCTCCCCCTGACTGATAGCAATTCATACAACTCCTCTGAAGCTGTTTCTTACCTGCTCCACCTGAAAACTAGATCATGTCTTAAGACTATTCCAGTCACTCCCAGATAATAAAGCATCACTTTAGTTCCCAGAACAATCTCAGTCTGAAAAAATGTCTGAAATGTCCAGTCTGAAAAAATAAAACTATGAAATCCATTTGAAACTAAAGTTTTCCTCTTTCCATCCTGCATCTCCATCATGGTGAGAAGCCAGTTATGGAATAGGAAGCATGATGGGCTTCTTTTCACTAGCTGCAATTCTCGAGGCTAGGATAGGCATAGGGAAAG
>NW_006784811.1:486558-488928 GCF_000442215.2 Lipotes vexillifer | reverse complement strand
AGGGAAAGAACAAAGAGATAACATTCAGAAAATATCAGGCTTTAGTTGTATGGTTGTAATCTGGAGCTAGTGCTCTCTGGGCATGGTAGATATTCAGTGATTATTTTTCCCCTCATGAAGCACATTTGTGAGTTCTTTGGAGATTTCCCAATTAGGGACCTTTGATTTCCATACCCTGGATGTCTGCAATGTCTTCACCTTGGTTGTCTACTAATGATCCCTACCCTTTTCTTTATGAATCTAATAAACACTTTCATAATGAAGCTGACTCTTGGACCGTTTATGCTTCAGACTGGCTCCCTACTATACAATCTTTGTTGGGTCCTTGACAAATATACATCTCTCCCTGACATCAGTGGAAACTAAGCTGTTTCCCACTGTAGATACTGCTTTTCATTCTGGCACTAGGACAATAGTCACAGCCTATTCATTTTAGATTTCTCAAATGGTGATTTCTTGAAACCTTTCTCAGTGTGTCTGAAGTAAAGAGAAGCACACCTTTTCCTTTATCAAAGAGCAAGTGGTGAGGAAAAAAATATTATAACATTCTCAACTACTTTCCTTCAGTATTTCTCTCAATATTGAACCTCAACTCAGGAGGTGGCTTTTTAGTCACATAGTTTGAATCCCTTTGAAATTTTGGGGGAGTGAGTATTGTCATATATTGCTCTGTTTCTCTGTCCTCAACCAATAGTGAGAAAATTACCAATTTAACATACTATTAGCTTAATAATAAGTAAAATTTCCAAGGAATGATTTGCTTTTAAAAAATAAATCAGAATGGATTGACGAAATGACATGTCTCATTCATTTGCATTCTGATTGGGAAAGAAAGAGGAACAATTAGAACAGTGCACTCGGCATCATATTGAGATTTTTTTCCCCAGCACTATTTATTAATAAACCTTATGTTTCCCTTTGTTTTTTAAAAATTGATTTATAATTAACATACAATATTATATTAGTTCCCAGTGTATAGCATAGCGGTTCAACATTTTTATACGTTATGAAATGATCACCGCAATAAGACCAGTTACCATCTGTCACCATACAAAATTCTTCCAGTATTATTGACTGTATTCCCTATGTGTACATTACATCCCCATGACTACTTATTTTATAGCTATAAGTTTGTACCTCTTAATCCCCTTCACCTATTTCTTCCAACTCCCCAACTCCCTCCCCTCTGGCAACCACCAGTTTGTTCTCTAGGAGTCTGTTCCTATTTTGTTTTATGTGTTTGTATTGTTTTTTTAAATTCCACATATAAGTGAAATCATACTCTATAAGTTTTTCTCTGTCTGATTTAGTTCACTTAAGCACAATACCCTCTAGGTCCATCCATGTTGTTGCAAATGGCAAGATTTCATTCTTTTTAATGTCTGAGTAATATTCTGTTGTGTGTGTTTGTGTTTGTGTGTGTGTGTGTATATATATATATATATATACCACATCTTCATTACCCATTCCTCTATGGATAGACATTTAGGTTGCTTCCATATCTTGGCTATTGTAAATAGTGCTGCAATGAATAGGGATATATACATTTTTTTGAATAGTGTTTCATTTTCTTCAGATAAATACCCAGAAGTAGAATTGCTGGATCATATGGTAGTTCTATTTTTAGTTTATTTTAGGAAACTCCATACTGTTTTCCGTAATAGCTGCACCTGTTTACATTCCTACCAACAGTGTATGAGGGTTTTCTTTTCTCCAAATCATCATGAACACTTGTTATTTCTTGTCTTTTTGATAATAGCCATTCTGATAGGTATGAGATGATATCTCATTGTGATTTTGATTTGCGTGTCCCTGATGATTAGTGATGGTAAGCACTTTTTTATGTGCCTATTGGCTATCTGTATGTCTTCTTTGGAAAATGTCTTTTCAGGTCCTCTAACCGTTTTTAGTTGGGTTGTTTGTTTGTTTGATGTTAAGGGGGTCAAGGGACTGAGCCCTTAACCTGTGGAATCTGATGCTGTCTCCTGATAGATAGAGTCAGAATTGAGTTGAATTGTAGGACACCCAGCTGGTGTCAGAGAATTGGTGGTGGTGTGGGAAACCCTCCCCAAACCCTGGGACTTGGGAGCAGGATCACTGCAGCCTTTGAGGTCCCTCAAGTTTTCAATTTGTTTTACACCAGCCCTGCGTGATTGCTGAAAGCTTTGTGATTTCTCTTTCCCCAGAAGAGGCCATAGGCTTGGGCCAAACCCAGTCCTCAGCCTGCTGTCAGAATGGTCAAATGTCCTTAGTGGGGAAAATGACTGGAGATCATTAGCTCACTTACCCAGGACAATCCCTTCTCTGAAATTTTAACCTGGTTCCTGTTGTTCCCACAGAATCTTGCTACCATTCTGAAGTTAATCTTTC
>NW_006784811.1:462040-486548 GCF_000442215.2 Lipotes vexillifer | reverse complement strand
ATATATATATATATATATATATATATATACACACACACACACACACACACACACACACACACACACGTACATGGCACATATATGCATATATACATATTTTACAATTTTTATCATACTGTTTTACAATTTATGTCTATTTCTCTTAGTGATTATTCATGGGGATATATTATATCATTTCATTTTCACAACACCTAGCATAGTGACTGCTCTCAGTAAATAATTAATAAATTTTGTTGAATTGAAATATGTTTGGTTTATGGACTAATCTGCCACTTCATTAATCCTGACTAATTTTGGAATGTATCTTCTTAAGTTAACACATATTTTTAAAATAAGATAGAATACAAGACAGTGATGAATCAGATATGAAAACTTCCTTAAGGCACTTAAAATCTAGGGTAGAACAAAAGGCACAATGACACCTCTGAAGTGTCTCCATTCACAGAGGGTTTTTTATTAATTGTCTGAGGGGTGAGGAGTTTCTGGGTGGAACATTTCCATTTCATAACTCTCTTCTACCTCTTTCTCCTGGATTCCATTTCTTCTGGTATTTTTCCCATCAGGCTTGAGAATTTCAGAAATGTAGAGCAAGCCCTCTAGCTACACGTTTACTTAAGAAAAAGTTCTATAGAAGATTGTTTCTCAAACTTGACTAAAATATAAACCTCCCTTAAAAGGAAAATATTTTCATGGATTTCTAGTGTTGTCTTAACTTGTTTTTATTATAATGTTAATAAAATATGTTTAAGGATAAGAGTAGGTATAAACTCTAGCTCTTTTAGAACTAAAACACCAAAACACATTTATAGATTATATACATAAATGTAGGACTTATTTTATTAGAATTAAAATATTAATTAAATGTGATAGATGATGTCATTTTTGAAATTTAAATGCCAATTTTGAATTTAATAGCACAAATATGCATTTGCTCGTTTTATATTTTACTTTGTTTTCTTTTCTATTTATTTTATTATTGAAGTATAGTTGATTTACAATGTCATGTTAGTTTCAGGTATACAGCACATTGATTCAGTTTATATATATATACATATATATATATGTGTATATATATATATATATATATATAATTTTTCAGATTCTTTTCCCTTATAGGTTATTACAAAATATTGAGTAGAGTTCCCTGTGCTGTGCTATACAGTAGGTCCTTACTGGTTATCTATATGTTTTGCTTTCTGTTTACTTGATTTTATTCTTTTGAACAGCTCAGACTAATTTTTGGATATTTTTCACTATCCCTATCATTTTAATTTCATTTTTAATAGAAACATGTTTGTAACTACCAAAACATTATTTTAGTGGGCCAATTAAATTAATGTTGCATTGTAAAGTGTAATACTGGAAAAATTAAAGGACCATTTAAAAAATTTTCTTCATTTTATATTTACTACTATACATAGTGCCAATGAACTTGTATAAGTTGGTATGTAGAAACAAATGATCTGCCCAATATATTTGCTTGCAACTTGATTTGACTGTTTGGGCACAGATCAGTGTGAGTTCAACATGACCTATTAACATGATGCTATGACAATTTTCAGCTGTCACAGCACCAAACTGATTATAAATCCAAAAGAAAACCAGGGCACAGAATTAATTTTTAATTTGGTTCTCTAGGTGATCAGTTTTCTCCTGTGTTTGGTTTCCCAGATTTAATGAGACTTCACTGCTGCATCTTAGAAGTGTCTAGGAAACCTGCTTGAGTACTATATCCATCAAGACATTTTCTCACTCTTGGTCATTGCTGGAATTAACACACTATATGCTGAAGAAATCACTTTATTTCTTGTCTTGAGAAAAGGAAAGATGGCATAGTAGCATTTGCCACCTAAGTACTTTCCACTCAAAATGCTTGCTGGAACTCTTTCTCCTTTTACCGGCTTTTCCTGTGTTGGCCAAAAGAATTCCCTGTCTCCATTTAGTCCCACAAGAGTCTCGACACACAGTCCTCCAATCCTTGGCTCTCTCTGTGTTGCATCCCTGACTTGTTACATGCATGCAATTAATTATAATTAAAGGTAATTCTCTCTCTAAGAGATTTTTATAAGATATAATTGTATAAGATTTCAGATAAGTGAGATTCCTTTCATTTAGGATATCTGAAAAGATATATTGAAATATAACGAATGATAGCCGTACTAACAATCACATCATTGAGGTTGTTGTAGTAGTCATTTTCTTGTTTCCCTGATCCCTAGCTAGCATTCGGTTCTATTCCCGTTTCCTACTAGAGTCTCTCTGCTTGATCACCAAGATCGGGGTCTACACAAGGCCGTGTGGCAGCTTTGTGCAAATAAAAGAAAGGTGCCCCCTTCTCCAGGTGAATGCAGCCCAGCGCCAAATTGCACAGTTTGATAAACAGGGCACATGCTGGCTTTGAGCCCCCATTTCTTCCCTTGGTTGAGTGCCCCTGTTCAAGGTGTAACATGCACAATTGTCTATGGTGGCCTCGGCCATCATTCACTTAGATATTGTAACATGAATCAGTATAGACTAATAAAATACAAGGATACATTAATGGAGGCTTTGGGAAATACAATTATTTTTCTTCTATGGAAGCTATTAAAAAAGACACTGGATCCCATTGGACATGAATAAGAAAGATATAGCCTTAACTAATGCAGGTTACTGTCATATGACCATAAGATCTTGGGACCAGCACCAATAGGAAGCTATATTGGTATGCAACATACAAACACACAGAAATGTCTCAAATACAATACAGGTTGGTTCCTAAGTTATATCAAGTCTAAGTTTTTTTTTTTTTTTTTTGCGGTACGCGGGCCTCTCACTGTTGTGGCCTCTCCTGTTGAGGAGCACAGGCTCCGGATGCGCAGGCTCATGGGCCCAGCCACTCCGCGGTATGTGGGATCCTCCAGGACCAGGGCACGAACCCGTGTCCCCTGCATCGGCAGGCGGACTCTCAGCCACTGCACCACCAGGGAAGCCCAAGTCTAAGTTTTTTATTGCTGACATGCAGTCAAAAATTGCCAGCACCCAACATGTTCTCTGTAAACATTGTTTATAAACAATGTTCCCTGTAAACATTGTTGAGCTTTGCTCTGGGATGATGTTATGTTAGAAACAGTTTTATCCTTTGGGGATTTACTTTTAATATTTGTTTGGAAGAACTAGAGAGCATTTAGTTTCGAGCTAATTTAGTCCTATTGCTGAGACAAGAGCCTTCTGAAAACTCTACCTAATACCCCATGAATTATGAGGTTTTTCAGCCTAGCTGGTGAGAAGACACACTAATTTAAGCTCTGTGTGAGCTCCAGGTACTGTGCCTTCTAGAACATTCTTTTTCCAGGCCCAAATAGTTTCCTTACACTTGCTGATCAGTACTTTGCTGAACACTCAAGGGGTTCCCTCTGCATGTCTCCCAAGGTCTTTCTCTTTGGGCAGCTCTGCCCTTTATAGTACTTTATCCTGTGAACTCTAGCTGCCTTGGTCCCCCCAGACTCCCTTCCTCCTCCAGACAGTGTGCTGGGCCCTGCCCGAAGTCTCACTGCCTGAGCCATGTCCCAGAACCTCTCTCTCGATGACTGTAGGTTGTAGGTTGCCTTATTTACAGTTTCTCAGTGATCACTGTTCTTCACTGCCTGATGTCTATGACCAATGCCTTGAAAACCATTGTTTCAAATATTTTGTCCAATTTATTGATTGTTTCAGGAAGGAAGGTAAATCTAGTCTCTTAACTTCAACCCAGTTAGAAGCGGAAGTGCCCAAGCTCCTTACATCTCGTGGCTCCTCCATTCTCAATACAAAGCTTGCAAGATCTCTGTGCTCTTTTCCATCAAGCCATGGAAAGAGAAAGAGCATGGAGGATCACATGCAAGTAATTTTTATGAATCATGTCTGAAAGGGGTTGCTCATGTCTGTGCCATCTCCCTGGCCAGACATCGATCACATGGCCAAACTGGAAAAGGAAATGGTTTTTGGTGAACGGCAAGCCAGTTTCTGCCACATTGCACTTTTATGGGCACCACATACCTATTTTACTCTTCCTTCCACATAAGAGAAGACACTTATTCTGTGTCAAGGGAGATAGCCATCCAGGTATTTATGATCTTTAGGTAATGCTCTTTCTTCTCCATCGAGTCTGAACATACCTCTAATTATCTTGCAGCATATGAAACAACAAATTAAATTATTTGCTCCCCCATGCCCACCCAATATAAAGTATTGGAGCAGAGATGGGTTAGCTACAGCTCAGACTTCCATTCAGACCAAGAAAAGAGTGGGATTCTACTAAAGTCAGTGGCCCATAGCAATGGTGAACATTCTGTCAGGCAGGCTTGGCGAGGCCCCTTTCCCCTAACAAATGGGGGAGGTTCCTTGACTAGATTTTATTCTGCTTTCTGAAAAGAACTTTTTCAGCTGTTGTTTCCTGCAGGCCCTGAGTCCTCCTTCTGGGAGGTACCTCCCTATTAATTATCCTCCCTGACATTTTATGGTGACAGCTGAAATTAGTCTGGGAGCAGTCCTTTCTCAGGGGTTGCATAGATTTCACACTTCTTTTCTGTTCTTGAAATTTTGGAGCCTGTATGTGTTGGAGGCATGTGTGGTCAAGATATTCTTTAGTATTAGTTCATGACTTCTTCTGTGTGTAGCCCATGCATGATTCTGCATGCTTTCTCCTTCCACAAGCTAGTATATTCTTGCTATTTCTTCTTGGCCAGAACTCAGTCACAGGGCCAAACCCAACTGTGAGGAAGGCTAGGAAATCATACAGTCCACTTGCTTCATCAGGAGAAAGAACTAAAAACTTTGGTGAACAGCCAACCAGTTTCTGCACAGACATCAATACTGTGGAAGGTAGAGTAGGAAGATTGGAAGAATGGAATCCTTGATATCCTTGAGCTACTCAATCAAGAGTCACTGTATCACCAGATTTTTCAGTGATGTTAGCTAACATTCTTTTTATTGCTGAAGAGTTTTAGTTGTATTTTCTACTACTTGCCGTGCCAAATATTGTAATTAATACAGTCGCCAGTTGAATTTTCTATTAACATCATCTAACAAACACCCCCTGATGACTTCCTGTTATCTATTTGTGTAAAGCCACAGTCGTCGGAATGTTTAATGCTTGGGTTTCCAATAAAGTATCTGATGTATCAGGCTTGCATCCTGGGAGATTCAGTTTGGTCCAAGGGATGAGGCTTCAAAATACATAAGACAAGAGTTTGGGGGCAGGCTAATTCCAGGTTTGAGAGTTAATCTTGTAGTAGAAATGTGGTATAGGATGTTCCACTAGGGTCTCAGAATCTATAACCACATCTTTGAACTTCCCTAGAGCAGAAGAAAATCTACAGATTAGTCTCTGGTGCAAAGTTGACTTCAGTTTTTTGTCTGTTTGCTTTTTCCAGCTGAGAGATCAGCTGAGTCCTAATCACACCTAATCTTGGTGATACCCAATCTGAACTCATGTCTTAAACTAAATTCAAACAACCTTACTTTCCAAGGCCAAAATAGAGCTAAGCATAGTTTCACTTTCTGGTGTCTGCCTCCCTTTGTTTCCTTTATAAGAAGAGAAGCTCATTTTCCCATTTCCTTTTTCTGCTTTTGGGAATCATTCATTCATTCAACAAATGTTTACTGAATGTCTACTGTGTATCAGACTCAGCAATGTAGAGAAAAGCCAGATTGAGCAACTTCCATAAATCAGGAAGGAGAAAAGCTCATAGAGCATTCGGGCAATATCTAGAACGGTACAGTGATATTAAGGGGAAAAAAAATATAGGCTTTGAAGTCAGATACTATTGAGTTTAATCTCCAATTTAATTACTTACAAACTGTGTTAATTATGAAATTAAGCTATCCTTTTCTGTGCTTCAATTTCTTCATTGTAAAAATGTGGAGAATACTGTTATTTCAAGGTTAGATTAACAGCTAAATGGTACAGATTTAGTGAAAATGCTTGGCACAGAGTAGGAGTATAATGAACCCTCCCTTTTTTCCTCTTTTTTTTTTCTTTCTTCTCTCTCACTTTCCCTCTACTTTCTTTTACCTTCTTTTCCTAATTTTCTGTTTTCCTTCCTTCTTTTCCAGCACTCTAATTTCCTAACTACCTTTTGCAGGTAAACACGCTAATGGCAAAATTTCCATCCTCCAAGATTAAACTGAAATCCCAACAGATACTCCTCAGCACAAATACTCTGGATTATATGCCCTTTAAATATCTAATCAAGACTATAAATAAAAATATCCCTTATGAAATCTGTACTTCCTTTCCTTCCTAGACTACTGCATGGATAGTTTTTTCTTCTGACTCTAAAAGTAACACATCACTGGCCAAATGGGATGATGTCTATTGCTACTTTCCAGACATATCATGGGAGGGTTACTGTAGAGAGCAAACAGACATCCAAAATAATAATCACAAAGGGCTAAAAACTTAAAAAAATGCCAATGCAAAACATTTTAATGGAAGACAGAAAAGCATGAGGATTTAGCTGTTTATTTATCTAATTGACCATACTTGATAAAAAAATTACTATTTGGATCTATTTCATTTTAACAAATAATTATAATAGGTGAATAATGAAAATAAATAGGTTAGATTCTATTTGCTGTATCTTCATCTTGAAATACAGTATTCATTTTAGTGCTCTAGAAATTGAGTATATCATATATTATCATACATTACATGTAGCATTTTATAAAGGATATTTTTGTGTAATTTATTTGTTGAATGTCACCCCAAATTCAATCTCTAACTAAAAAAACCTTTTAGTCTTTATTAAAATGTGTGAAATGCTTTGATGCATTCAAGATAAAGAGTGCTAAGTACTAAGTATAATTAGATGTAGAAAATTTGCATGCGCTAAAAATTATGTTCAAACACCACATTGATTTTTTGTAAAATTCACATTTTGGATGAACTCCAAAAATATATGAAAGATAATTTATATAGCTCAAGAAGACTATTTTTATTACTACCTATTTAATTTTGAAAAAAAAAAGCAGAGGTTTTATTATCTTTTGAAAACGAAATGATATTTTCTTAACATGTCATTTCCTATGATACATCACTTCCTATGTAATATGTTAAAAATAAGAAAAAACCTCATTAAGACTCTAGTGATGTTATATTTAACAAGCTCTATTTCGGTTGAAAAGTGATAATTTGCTAAGCTTCATCTTAGATACACTTTTAAGGGACAGTGATCTGATTGTTTGGAAAAAATGTATTTCATAAAGTTTGAAATGAAGGCAATCACCATTATGTAAACAAGTAGAATTAAGAAATCAAGGTATATATATAGTATTGTTATAACTGTATTTATATATCTACATATACATTCCAAAAATAGAAATTAATAATAAAATAACATGCAATATAATGTTGGCAGTGATTGTGTTAGATGATGAAATTATGGCTGATTTATTTTTTCTACTTTCTATATTTGCCAAACTTCCTGAAAAATGCACCTATATGAATGTATAATAGAAAAGAAAAATAGCTACTATTTGTCTCAGAGAGTGGTGAATGAAAATTTAACATTTAATATATGTATTAGCAGAAGCATTTATGATTTGCTAGTAACTCTCCAAAAATAAATTTTCTTTTTGGTAATTATACTTTGTTCCTTCAAAAGGTGGACAATAGTATGTTACAGATTTGTGAAGAGAAGTTCAGAAAATTATTACTATTAAGCAATAATAGTTCATATTTTTTGAGCACCTACTAATTTAATGCATTAAAGTAGTACTCAGAACAACCATATAAGCTAGCACTATTTTTATCTCCATTTTACAGGGGAAGAAACTGAGGCACAGAGAAGTTAAGTGTCTTGCCCATGGTCACACAGCTAATAAATGGCAGCAGCAGAATGAACCCAGGTGGTTTGGCTCCCGGGTCAAACTGAACCAGTATCCTCTGCCTGCACGTACCAAATGTCTGCTCTGTGCTCTGAAGTTTTGATTTTGCATCATTGCTTAACGGAAGGGATGAATACTTCAGATCTAGACGGTTCTGGGTTTAAATCCCAGTTCAAGTATTTGCATGTACTATATTTTTGGAAAAGGGATCCAGCCTCTCAACTTGGGTTTCTTCATAAATAAATGGCAATAATGGAACTAGTCAGCCATAAAAAAGAATGGGCTTGAATTCCATACTGGATACAGACATGAAAAAATCTCCAAGACACATTGTTCAGTGACTTCCCCACGATTGTACAGGTAGCGAGTGGTAGAGCCATAGTTCAAACTTAGGTCTGCTTGAGGCAAAAGCAGCATGTGTTTTAGACTTACAGAGGGGTTGGGGAACCAATTCTAGTTGGCAGAGTTCAGTGATGCTTTCTTAGAGGAAGTTGAATTCTTTTTGTCTTTTAGGTTTACAGTATGAGCTATTGAGTTCTTTTAGCCCTATAGAGTAAGCCTTATATTTAGTTTTACAGTAGAGTATTGGTATTCAGTCTTATAGAAGAGTTCTTTTCCTCTTATAGTATGGGCAGTAGGAGTACTAAGAAGTTATAATCTACTTTTGTACAGAGATCTCTTCAATTTCCTAAATGATTGCTTAGTCATTTATCTGATTTGATTTTTACAGCCAGGGAGGATGATAATATTCATCACATTTTACTGCTAAAGGATCTGAGGCTCAGAGAGATCCAATGATAGCTCAAGGTCACACTCCAATGAGTTATAGAGAGCTGAGACTAGACCCAGTAATTTGTCTTTTTCAGTGGAATTTGAAGAAACATGAATGCAAAGTTGAGAGTCACCACTGGCCTCCCAACTTAGTATGCCCCAGGGATCTGTTATGTATGTTTCCTTCTTTCAGCCGAAATGACCATTACTTTCCTTGCTGGGACCCATAAATATAACCTTTTTAATAATGCTTGTCAGCCCAGTGTTCCAAGTCTTGTTTTTCCTAGTTCTGCTAACTTCTCTGTATAATAAATGCCAGGCAGCACTAGCTAATTAGCAAACAGCAGACAATGCACATTGATACATAACTCTTATTCTTCCAAGGCCCCTATTTACTGCCAGTGACTTGTGACCTCACTGTGAACCCACACGCCATAAAGCTACCACTGTGATTGGGGTTAGAATACATGTAATCTTCTTAGCCTTAGTTGAAACTGTGAAAATCCCTTTCATCTTCAATTATTATTTATTTGGCCCATTACTCTAGAGGGCAAGGGGCTGTCTAATCCCCCAGGCTGAGCCTCAGGAGTCGGTTTTAGTAGGAAAGAATGCCAGCCTTGCATACCAGGAGCTTGGAAGACTGGGCCATGGAGCAGAGAGGCCATGACCCCCATGGGGCAGGAGATGGGGAAGCTTCAGGGCCTTGCTTGTCTGATGGATATTTTCCAAGGGAGCTCCTTTAAAAATGACTCAAGAAAAGTTCCTGGCAATGTAAAATTTTCCTAAATGGAAGAGAATTAGCAAAATGTAAAACCTTTTATTAAAATAACAATGATACATAAACTGAGGTGCTAAGAGTGACCAAGGAGGCACTGGTTCAGGGGATTCAGCTGATTGAAATACTGCCTCCCCAAAGGATCTCAAGTCGGCAAAGCCAAGGTGTGCTCATTGAAGATGCACAGACTCTATCCCAGAACAGCTGAGAATGTTGGAAGATGTGTTTAGCAAGACCATATGCCCAGATTGAATTACCTCGGAGGAACTCAGCTTTAATGAGTCAGTGGTAAAGGCTTGGCTGAAGTACTCTTTCATCAAATGGGGGAAGCCGCAGCAAAAAACCTTGACACTTGTCCTAGGGGGCCTGGAGTTTTAGATGTATATGGCCCTGATCTTCCTGAGTCTTCTGGAGGTCCTCGTGCCATTTTATTTTTGGAATTTATCATGGAATTATCAGCTTCAAGAAATCTAACAGACAAGTCTGGGGGGCCTCTGATCTTCCTTGTGTCTCTGTTCCCTATAGCATAAGCCAATTTGTGCAACAGTATGCCTTACCTGGCGGAGATGATCCCAGCTGTCTAGATAAGCAACTCGTCTCCAAGGCTCACTGGCTGAACGAGGCTGCCACCAGTCAGTATGACTTCTGACTCAGGAAACCTGCTGCTGACAAAGATCTGGAATTCAGACGCTGATCAACAGAAAGATATTTCCAAACAACTTTACTGGTTAGACTTAGTCTAAACAGACCAAAGCTAAGAGTTTTTTGTTGTTGTCTTTGTTTTGGTAAGAACAACAAAAACAAACTCCCACCCCTCCTCATTGTCACATTTTCTGTATTTCCTTTGAGTTCTTCCTAACCCAACTTTCTGAAATAAAGATGGTCATTTGATGCGGTGTGGGGGGGGCAAGGGATTATTGGGGAGCAGCAGAAACAAGTCACTTTTTCCTGCCTCCCAGCTTTCCCCAAGTTAAGTTTACCTCAACGAAAGGGTCTTCCAACAATAATACAATTTAAGAATTCCTGCTCCCCACAGGCCATCTATTACCTGTTTCACAAAACAACTAGGTTATTGCTGAGGCCTGGGCATGTTAGGGCTTGCATGTCTATATGCAACCTACAATTCCAGTGCTGTTTAAACACTTCCAATGTGGTGCACTGGTGGGTGGGAAGTGCTGGGTAGTAAATTTTCCAATAATTCTTAGGAGGCTGCCATGAGATTGTTACGAGAAATCAACTTAATTGATCAAGCTGTATATTTATGTTTTAGAAAGCTGTCACATTTCTTAAAAAAGTAGATCTAAACATCTCTTGGAAATCGACTAATAAAATACTCTCAATGGAAGACTTGGAAAAGCAAGCCGAGGGAATCTTCCAGAAAGTAGAATAATGAGACAAAAAGAACAAAACAGTAATTGTAAAAAGTCTTAATAATAGTAACAATGCTTCTGGAAAATCACGTGCATGAGTATCTAGGTGCCAGAAATTACTTAGTGACTTAAACAAAGTATATTATATAAAATTTCAAAATGCCAAAAGTAAATAAAAATAAATAGTAAATCCTAAAAGATTTCCAAAATAATTATACATTAATTTTCACCAATTTTTAAGTCAGTATATGTATATTGTAGAGAATTTAGAAAAGCATAAAGAACAAAAATCACCAATAAGTCTATCATTCATATTTCGTTAAGTTTCCTTCCAGCTACATGTATAATCATGCACATATGTTTGCAAAATAGGGAAGAATATATATATATATGTATATATGTATATATACGTATTTGTTTCATACGTAATTTTATACTTTGCTTTTTCCAAAATAATGCTATATTCTAAACATTACATGGCTCTAAATATTCTTTATAAACATGACATTTAATGGCTGTAAATATTAAATTTTATGGATATGACTGTCTTTTAACCAATTTTCTATTCATTGGTACTCAGATTGCTGCTAAAAATAGTGCTGCTTTAAATAGCTAGTGGATAAATCTTTGAAAGACTGATTATTTCTTTAGGATGGATTCTTACAAGCAGAGTAACTGTTTAAATGGCATTAACTATTCTTTGGATAATTATGCCTATATTTAGGACTCAATGCATATGGCCAGGTTATCTTTGAGAAGGTCTAAACAATTTAGAGAAGATATTCAAAGGGGGTTGCAGGGGTGTGAGGTGAAGTGACCAGGTTGACTTGGGAGTTAGTAGCAGAGTCACAAATGGAACACAGACCTTAAAACTTCCAGTCCAGCAGGCTTTGGACCCCCCGCCCCCTTCCCATTGCTTTCTGTAGAAGCTGGCAGCAATGCTCAAGTTCCTTGTAGAAAAATACAGGCAGCATATAGCACCCAGGACTCAGAGTGTTTGGCAGTAATATAAGACATGGTTTCACATCGTTCGTATTTTCCATTCTCATTAAAGCATTTACTGAGAGTCTGTGCCAGTTAGGTTGTAAATGAAAGTGGGGTCCGGCTGCTCGCCGTTCAAAAGCCAATAAAGAGGCCAGGTTGGTTGACTCCTGAGGAGGACCTTCAAGATGGTGGAGGAGTAAGACATGGAGATCACCTTCCTTCCCACAAATACATTAGAAATACATCTACATATGGAACAACTCCTACAGACACCTACTGAATGCTGGCAGAAGACCTCAGACCTCCCAAAAGGCAAGAAACTCCCCCATGTACCTGGGTAGGCAAAAGAAAAAGGAAGAAACAGAGACAAAAGAATAACGATGGGAACTGCACCTCTGGGAGGGAGCTGTGAAGGAGGAAAAGTTTCCACACACTAAGAAGCCCCTTCACTGGTGGAGACAGGGTGTGTGTGTGGGGGAAGCTTCAAGCCACCACTCAGGAGAGTGCAGCAACAGCGGTGCAGAGAGCAAAGCAGAGAGATTCCCGCACAGAGAATTAGTGCCAACCGGCACTCACCAGTCCGAGAGGCTTGTCTGCTCACCCGCCGGGGCACGTGGGGCTGGGAGCTCAGGCTGGGGCTTTGGAGGTCAGATCCCAGGGAGAGGACTGGGGTTGGCTGTGTGAACACAGCCTGCAGGGGGCTAGTGCGCCACAGCTAGCCGGGAGGGAGTCCAGGAAAAACTCTGGAACTGCCTAAGAGGCAAGAGACAAGTGTTTCGGGGTGCATGAGGAGAGGAGATTCAGAGCACCGCCTAAATGAGCTTCAGAGATGGGGCGCGAGCCATGGCTGTCAGCGTGGACACCAGAAACGGGCATGAAATACTAAGGATGGTCCTGCAGCCACCAAGAATCCTGTGTGCAAGCACTGGTCACTATCCACACCTGCTGTCCCGGGAGCCTGTGCAGTCCGCCACTGCCAGAGTCCCGTGATCCAGGGACGACTTCCGCAGGAGAACACACGGTGCGCCTCAGGCTGTTGCAATGTCACGCCAGCCTCTGCTGCCACAGGCTCACCCTGCATTCCGTACCCCTCCCTCCCCCCAGCCTGAGTGAGCCAGAGCCCCCTAATCAGCTGCTCTTTTAACCCCCTTCTATCTGGGCTAAGAACAGACACCAGAGGGCAAACTACATGCAGAGGCGGGGCCAAATCCAAAGCTGAACCCCAGGAGCTGTGTGAACAAAGAGAGAAAGGGAAATTTCTCCATGCAGCCTAAGGAGCAACTGATTAAATCTCCACAATCAGCTTGAGGTACCCTGCATCAGTGGAATACGTGAGTACACAACGGATCATCCCAAAATTGAGACTGTGGACGTTCGGAGCAACTGTAGACTTGGGGTTTGCTGAATGCGACAGACTAGTTTCTGATTTTTATGTTTATCTTAGTATAGTTTTTAGCGCTTGTTATCATTGGTGGATTTGTTTATTGGTTTGGTTGCTCTCTTCTTTTTTTAAAAAATTACTTTATTTATTAATTATTTTTTTCCTTTATTTTATTTTATTTTTTTTTGCGGTATGCAGGCCTCTCACCATTGTGGCCTCTCCCGTTGTGGAGCACAGGCTCCAGAAACGCAGGCCCAGCAGCCATGGCTTACGGGCCCAGCCGCTCCGTGGCACATGGGATCCTCCCGGACTGGGGCACGAACCCGTGTCCCCTGCATCGGCAAGCGGACTCTCAACCACCGTGCCATCAGGGAAGCCCAAATTACTTTATGTTTTTATTTTAATAATATTTTAAAAAATTTTAATAACTTTTATTTTATTCCTTTTTTTTCCTCCCTTTTCTTCTGAGCCGTGTGGCTAACAGGCTCTTGGTGCTCTGGCTGGGTGTCAGGCCTGAGCTTCTGAGGTGGGAGGGCTGAGTTAAGGACACTGCACCACCAGAGACCTCCTGGCTCCACGTAATATCAATCGATGAGAGCTCTTCCAGAGATCTCCATCTCAATGGTAAGACCGAGCTCCACTTAATGACCAGCAAGCTCCAGTGCTGGACACCCTATGCCAAACAACTAGCAAGACAGGAACACAACCCCACCCATTAGCAGAGAGGCTGCCTTAAATCATAATAAGTTCACAGACCCCCCAAAACACACCACCAGACGTGGTCCTGCCCACCAAAAAGACAAGATTCAGCCTCATCCACCAGAACCCAGGCACCAGTCCCCTCCACCAGGAGGCCTACACAACCCATTGAACCAACCTTACCCACTTGGGGCAGACACCAAACACAATGGGAACTATGAACCTGCAGCCCAAAAAAAGGAGACCGCAAACAGAAAGTTAAGCAAAATGAGAAGATAGAGAAATACACAGCAGATGAAGGAGCAAAGTAAAAAACCCACCAGACTAAACAAATGAAGTGGAAATAAGCAGTTCACCTGATAAAGAATTCAGAGTAATGATAGCAAAGATGATCCAAAATCTTGGAAATAGAATGGAGAAAATACAAGAAATGTTTAACAAAGACCTAGAAGAACTAAAGAGCAAATAAACAATGTTGAACAGCACAATAAATGAATTTTAAAATTCTCTAGAAGGAATCAATAGCAGAATAACTAAGGCAGAAGAAAAGATAAGTGACCTCAAAGATAAAATAGTGGAAATAACTACTGCAGAGCAGGATAAAGAGAAAAGAATGAAAACAATTGAGAACAGTCTCAGAGACCTCTGGGACAACATTAAATGCACCAACATTTGAATTATAGGGATCCCAGAAGAAGAAGAGAGAAAGAAAGGGACTGAGAAAATATTTAAAGAGATTTTAGTTGAAAACTTCCCTAATATGGGAAAGGAAATAGTTAATCAAGTCCAGGATGTGCAGAGAGTCCCATACAGGATAAATCGAAGGAGAAACACACCAAGACACATATTAATCAAACTATCAAAAATTAAATACAAAGGAAAAATATTAAAAGCAGCAAGGGAAAAGCAACAAATAGCATACAAGGGAATCCCCATAAGGTTAACAGCTGATCTTTCAGCAGAAACTCTGCAAGCCAGAAGCGGGTGGCGGGACATATTTAAAGTGATGAAAGGGAAAAACCTACAACCAAGATTACTCTACCCATCAAGGATCTCATTCAAATTTGACAGAGAAATTAAAACCTTTACAGATAAGCAAAAGCTAAGAGAATTCAGCAGAACCAAACCAGCTTTACAACAAATGCTAAAGGAACTTCCTAAGGCAGGAAACACAAGAGAAGGAAAAGACCTACGATAACAACCCCAAAACAATTAAGAAAATGGTAATAGGAACATACATATCGATAATTACCTTAAATGTAAATGGACTAAATGCTCCAACCGAAAGACATAGACTGGTTGAATGGATACAAAAATAGCACCCGTACATATGCTGTCTACAAGAAACCCACTTCAGACCTAGAGACACATGCAGAGTGAAAGTGAGGGGATGGAGAAAGATATTCCATGCAAATGGAAATCAAAAGAAAGCTGGAGTAGCAATTCTCATATCGGACCAAATGGACTTTAAAAGAAAGACCATTACAAGAGACAAAGAGGGACACTACATAATGATCAAGGGATCAATCCAAGAAGAAAATAAAACAATTGTAAATATTTATGCACCCAACATAAGAGCACCCCAACACATAAGGCAAATACTAACAGCCATAAAAGGGGAAATTGACAGTAACACAATAATAGTAGGGTGCTACTATTAACACCCCATTTTCACCAATGGACAGGTCATCCAAAATGAAAATAAATAAGGAAACACAAGCTTTAAATGACACATTAGACCAGATGGACTTAATTGACATTTATAGGACACTCCATCCAAAAACAACAGAATACACTTTCTTCTCAAGTGGTCATGGAACATTCTCCAGGATAGATCATATCTTGGGTCACAAATCAACCCTTGGTAAATTTAAGAAAATTGAAATCATATCAAGTATCTTTTCCAACCACAGTGCTATGAGACTAGATATCAATTACAGGAAAAGTCTGTAAAAATTAAAAACACATGGAGGCTAAACAATACACTACTAAATAACCAAGAGATCACTGAAGAAATCAGAGGTAATCAAAAAATACCTAGAAACAAATGACATTGAAAACATGATGACCCAAAACCTATGGGATGCAGCAAAAGCAGTTCTAAGAAGGAAGATTACAGCAATACAATCCTACCTCAAATCCTACCTCAAAATCCTACCTCTCAAATAAACAACCTAACCTTACACCTAAAGCAATAAGAGAAAGAAGAACAAAAAACCCCAAAGTAAACAGAAGGAAAGAAATCATAAAAATCAGTTCATAAATAAATGAAAAAGAAATGAAGGACACAATATCAAAGATCAATAAAACTGAAAGTGGTTTTTTGAGAAGATAAACAAAATTGATAAACCATTTGCTAGATTAATCATGAGAAAAAGGGAAAAGATTCAAATCAACAGAATTAGAAATGAAAAAGGAGAAGTAACAACTGACACTGCAGAAATACAAAGGCTCATGAGAGATTACTACAAGCAACTATATGCCAATAAAATGGACAACCTGGAGGAAATGGACACATTTCTTAGAAAAGCACAATCTTCCGAGACTGAACCAGGAAGAAATAGAAAATATAAACAGACCAATCACACGCACTGAAACTGAGACTGTGATTAAAAATCTTCCAACAAACAAAAGCCCAGGACCAGATGGCTTCACAGGTGAATTCTATTAAACATTTAGAGAAGAGCTAACACCTATCCTTCTCAAACTCTTCCAAAATATAGCAGAGGAAGGAACACTCCCAAACTCATTCTATGAGGCCACCATCACCCTGATACCAAAACCAGACAAAGATGTCACAAAGAAAGAAAACTACAGGCCAATATCACTGATGAACATAGATGCAAAAATCCTCAACAAAATACTAGCAAACAGAATCCAACGGCACATTAAAAGGATCATACACCATGATCAAGTGGGGTTTATACCAGGAATGCAAGGATTCGTCAATACATGCAAATCAATCAATGTGATACACCATATTAACAAATTGAAGGAGAAAAACCATATGATCATCTCAATAGATGCAAAAAACGCTTTTGACAAAATTCAGCACCCATTTATGATAAAAACCCTCCAGAAAGTAGGCACAGAGGGAACTTACCTCAACATAATAAAGGCCATATATGACAAATCCACAGCCAACATTGTTCTCAATGGTGAAAAACTGAAACCATTTCCTCTAAGATCAGGAACAAGACAAGTGGTCCACTCTCACCACTATTATTCAACATAGTTTTGGAAGTTTTAGACACAGTAGTCAGAGAAGAAAAGGAAATAAAAGGAATCCAAACCAGAAAAGAAGAAGTAAAACAGTCACTGTTTGCAGATGACATGATACTATACATGGAGAATCCTAAAGATGTTACCAGAAAACTACTAGAGCTAATCAATGAATTTGGTAAAGTAGCAGGATACAAAATTAATGCATAGAAATTTCTTGCATTCCTATACACCAATGATGAAAAATCTGAAAGAGAAATTAAGGAAACATTCCCATTTACCATTGCAACAAAAAGAATAAAATACCTAGGAATAAACCTACCTAAGGAGACAAGACCTCTATGCAGAAAATTATAAGACACTGATGAAAGAAATTAAAGATGATACGAACAGATGGAGAGATATACCATGTTCTTGGATTGGAAGAATCAACATTGTGAAAATGACTCTACTACCCAAAGCAATCTACAGATTCAATGCAATCCCTTTCAAACTACCAAAGGCACCTTTCACAGAATTAGAACAAAAAATTTGACAGTTTGTATGGAAACACAAACTACCCTGAATTGCCAAAGCAATCTTGAGAAAGAAAAATGGAGCTGGAGGAATCAGGCTCCCTGACTTCATACTATACTACAAAGCTACAGTAATCAAGACAGTATGGTACTGGCACAAAAAGAGAAATATAGATCAATGGAACAGGATAGAAAGCCCAACAATAAACCCACACACATATGGTCACCTTATTTTTGATAAAGGAGGCAAGAATGTACAATGGCAAAAAGACAGCCTCTTCGATAAGTGGTGCTGGGAAAACTGGACAGCTACATGTAAAAGAATGAAATTAGAACACTCCCTAACACCATACACAAAAATAAACTCAAAATGGATTAGAGACCTAAATGTAAGGCCAGACACTATCAAACTCTTAGAGGAAAACATAGGCAGAACACTCTAAGACATAAATCACAGCAAGATCCTTTTTGACCCACCTCCTAGAGAAATGGATATATAAAAAAAATAAAGAAAGAAATGGGACCTAATGAAACTTAAAGCTTTTGCACAGCAAAGGAAACCATAATGGGAGGAAAATACAACCCTCAGAATGGGAGAAAATATTTGCAAATGAAGCAACTGACACAGGATTAATCTCCAGAATTTATAAGCAGCTCATGCAGCTCAATATCAAAAAACAAACAACCCAATCCAAAAATGGTCAGAAGACCTAAATAAACATTTATCCAAAGAAGATATATACAGATCGCCAACAAACACATGAATGGATGCTTAATATCACTAACCATTTGAGCAATGCAAATTAAAACTACAATGAGGTATCACCTGACACTGGTCAGAAAGGTCATCATCAAAAAATCTACAAACAATAAATGCTGGAGAGGGTGTGGAGAAAAGGGAACCGTCTTTGCACTGTTGGTGGGGATGTAAATTGATAGAGCCACTATGGAGAACACTGTGGAGTTTCCTTAAAAAACTAAAAATAGAACTACCATACGACCCAGCAATCCCACTACTGGGCATATACCCTGAGAAAACCATAATGCAAAAGGAGTCATGTACCACAATGTTCATTGCAGCACTATTTACAATAGCCAGGACATGGAAGCAACCTAAGTGTCCATTGACAGATGAATGGATAAAGATGTGGCACATACATACAATGGATTATTACTCAGCCATTAAAAGAAAGGAAACTGAGTTTTTTGTAGTGAGGTCTATGGACCTAGAGTCTGTCATACGGAGTGAAGTAAGTCAGAAAGAGAAAAACAAATACCGTATGCTAACACATATATATGGAATCCAAAAAAAAAAAAAGGTTCTGAAGAACCTAGGGGCAGGACAGGAATAAAGACGTAGATGTAGAGAATGGACTTGAGGACACGGGGAGGGGGAAGGGTAAGCTGGGACGTAGTGAGAGAGTGGCATGGACATATATACACTACCAAATGTGAAATAGACAGCTAGTGGGAAGCAGCCGCATAGCACAGGGAGATCAGCTGGGTGCTTTGTGACCACCTAGTTTGCTTTATTTTGGATGCCAGCAACCAGCGGAGAGGGTGGACGCCTGTCCAAAGGCCAATTCCCCGCCCCCTTGACAATCAGGGGGCAAGAGCTTTTATAGACAGAGGGAGGGGGCTACATGCAGAAACAATACAGTCAGCTCAGACAGTCATCTTGAAACTGGTCGTCAGTGGTCTGACCAGCATCATCTTGATTGTTTTAGGTACAGTTAATATTCAGTTCCAGGGTCAGTTTGTTTCCATTTCTCTAAGGGCAATTCTCGGAATTGTGGCAGCTTACGTCATGGCTACAGCCTGGTCATCATGTAGTTCACTTCCTCCATCTGGTGGGGGTTTGCGTGTCTGTAAGACAGCACACAGGATGTGGCTCAGAATATTACCTATAGCACTTAAGGAGGAACTAAAGGTCCTTGACTTTGCTTAATGACTGAACTATTTTTATTTGGTCTCCTTTGGCTGTTTTCCTTCGTTTCTGCATTTTCTCACTTCTCTAATTAAACTTATTCTTTGGTTAAAGTTTTTCCACAAAAGCAGGTTGAGGACTTGGGGTGGGGTGGGGGGGAAGGACCATAGGGTCCTGCTCTGTTTCAAGGACATTTAGTGCAGCCTAGCCTGGATGACAGAATGTGTCTTGAGCCCACAGGTGGGGCATGGCAGGGGCTGTGCCAGGTGCTGGTAAGGAATCGAATTGGAAGGATATAGACTGGGAAGAAATCTACAAAAACAGTGCATACAGGACATAGACAGTGAGAGGGCATATATATAAACTGCTATTACATAGGTGTACTTGGGAGGGAGATGACCTCTTCCTGTCTGACTCAAGGAGATTTATCATTTAGGATTTGCTTTGGCTGCATAGAACAGAAAATGCAACTCACCAAAGGGTGATACCTCATTGCAGTTTTGATTTGCATTTCTCTAATAATTAGTGATGTAGAACATTTTTTCATGTGCTTTTTGGCCATCTGTCTGTCTTCTTTGGAGAAATGTCTTCTGCTCATTTTTTGATTGGGTTGTTGGTTTTTTTGGATATTGAGCTGCATGGGCTGTTTTTATATTTTGGAGATTAATCCCTTGTCGGCCACTTCGTTTGTAAATATTTTCTCCCATTTTGTTGGTTGTCTTTTCGTTTGTTTGTGGTTTCCTTTTTTGTGCAAAAGCTTTTGAGTTTAATCAGGTCCCATTTGTTTATTTTTGTTTTTATTTTCGTTACTCTAGGAGGTGGGTCGAAAAAGATATTGCTGCGATTTATGTCAGAGAGTGTTCTGCGTATGTTTTCCTCTAGGAGTTTTATATCCAGCCTTACATTTAGGTCTTTAATCCACTTTGAGTTTATTTTTGGGTATGGTGTTAGGGAGTGTTCTAATTTCATTCTTTTACATGTAGCTGTCCAGTTTTCCCAGTACCACTTATTGAAGAGACTGTCTTTTCTCCATTGCATATTTTTGCCTCCTTTGTCATAGATTAGTTGACCATAGGTGTGTGGGCTTATCTCTGGGCTTTCTATCCTGTTCCACTGATCTATTTCTGCTTTGGTGCCAGTACCATATTCAGAATGGCCATCATCATAAAATCTGCAAACAATAAATGCTGAAGAGGGTATGGAAAAAAGGGAACCCTCCTACAGTGTTGGTGGGAATTTAAATTGAGACAGCAACTATGCAGAACAGTATGGAGGTTCCTTAAAAAACTATAATAGAACTACCATGGGATCCAGGAATCCCACTCCTGGGCATATACCCTGAGAAAATCATAATTTGAAAATATACATGCACCCCAATGTTCATTGCAGCACTATTTACAATAGCCAGGACAAGGAAGCAACTTAAATGTCCATCGACAGAGGAATGGATAAAGAAGATGTGGTACATATATATGATGTAACATTACTCGGCCATAAAAAAGAATGAAATAATGCCATTTGCAGCAACATGGATGGACCTAGAGATTATCATACTAAGTGAAGTAAGTCTGACAGAAAAGGACAAATATCATATGATATCGCTTATATGTGGAATCTAAAAAAATGGTACAAATGAACTTATTTACAAAAAAGAAATAGAGTTACAGTTGTAGAAAACAATCTTATGGTTACTGGGGGGAAAAGGGGGAGTGGGATGAATTGGGAGATTGGGATTGACATATACACACTACTATATATAAAATAGATAACTAATAAGGACCTACTGTATAGCACAGGGAACTCTACTCAATACTCTGTAATGGCCTATATAAGAAAAGAATCTAAAAAAGAGTGGATATATGTATATGTGTAACTGATTCACTTTGCTGTACAGCAGAAAGTAACATAACAGTGTAAATCAAGTATACTCCAAAAAAAATTTTAAAAGAAAGAAACAAAGGGTTAAATAAGATAGAATATATTCCTCTCACACATAAAATAAGTTCAGAGGTTGTGAGTGGAGGAGTGCCCCACTAAAGTACTTTATTTTTAATGACGATTGATCTGGGAATGGTGACAGGTCCAAATAGGGAAAATAGAGTGAGGGAGATATCCTTAGGAAACAGCTACTTGATGAGATGTCAAGAAGGACTGAAATGAACAGGACAGGATGAATGCAAGAGATTCTGGAGGGAAGAATCAGATAATTGGTGTCTGAGTGGAAAAGTAGGGCACAAGCAGGAAGGGGAAAAAATGACATCAAGGTTTGGGAGGGCCGCATCTTTGGGGGAAGATAAGTTTCCTTTCAGGCATATGAACCTTGTGGGGAAGGCTTCGATCAGTTTCTTGAGAGCTAAGCCTGGGCTGCTGTGGCAGTCACTCCAGGACAGTGTAGGGACCTCGTGTGAGGTTCTGGAGTGTCAGCCTGATTATGCCGCCCTGAAGTGGTGCTTTGGTTCTCTCGGGAAGGCACACCTCTCAGCACTGATAAGATAAGTGGAATCAGGATGAGAAAAGGTTGGCTGGAAAATTACTGAAACCTAAAACACTGATACTCTGTATCAACTGGAGAGACCTAGAAAAGAATCGTTATGATGATTGCTGGGAATCCTCCTCTAAGACCCATTCAGTGCACATTCTTTTTTTTTTTTTTTTTAATTTTGTTTTCTTCTTTTGGAAACAATAATGTTACCTGTAAAAATAAAATGTGAAATATAGAAAGGTAGGAAAATATATAATAAAACAAAGCAGTAATTTTATCATCCAGAGATCATCTCTGATAGCATATTGGTGTATGATTTTCTATATCTTTATGTGTGTGTGTATGTTTGTATAATGGAAATTATGTATTTTATGCCAAACTGGGTATATATTTTGTAATTTTTTTTTCCAATTTTAAAATGCTGTGAAAAAACATTGTGAATATCTTTCCAGGTAACTCAATATTTTTCTTAAACATCATTTATAAAAGTTGTATAATGTGCCATCACATATTTAAAACATTATAATATTTAACCTGATACATATTTAGAAAGTGCCTGTTTTTTCCAATTATAAGCAACATTGTAATATGCATTCATGAAGTTAAAGTTTTATAAATCTCTCTCTCTGTAATGATTGATTATCATAAATTCCTACAGATAGAATTTTTAGGTCAAGGGGCACATACATTTTTAAGGTTTTTGATACATATAGCTAAATTTCTCTCTAACAGCTTTTTCTTAAATTATAATTCCACCAGGATCATGATAGTGTCCATTTCTTCACATCCTCATCGATATTGGATATTTTTAGTATTAAAACATATTTGTCAGTTTGAAAAGTGAAAAATATCTCATTATTGTTTAACTCTTCTACTTCTGTTACTGTGAAAAATATTGTTTAAATAATAAAATATTGTTTAAATAATAAAATATTATTATTGGCTTTTTGTGTGGTCATTTGTTTATTTGTATCCCTGTTCCTTTATCTATTTGGATATTTTAAAATATTTTACAAGAGCTTTTTTTTATATATATAGTGTATTTTATTTTTGCCTGTCTTAAATGTCAGACATTTAAGCAGACAAAAATCTTCCCCATTTTGCATTTGCTATTTGTCTTGCTTCTGGTGATTTTATATGTGTGGATTTTTTATGTGTGTGTGTGTGTGTGTGTGTGTGTGTGTGTGTGTGTGTGTGTGTATCTAAAATGCTTTTCCTTTTTATGATTTCTTCCTTTTGCATAATGCTTAAAAATCCTTTGCCCACAATAATATTGAATGGATAGTCACCTCTATCTTCTAATAGTACTTTTAGGGAGTAGAAGAAATGCACTAAGGGATCTGAGATAGAATCAGAAGACTCAGGCTGCTGGGATGTGTGGCAATAAGGAGGCAGGAGTCAAGTATGACTGAGTTTCCAGGCTTGGTAGACTTCGGGGAGGGTGGGACCAATGACTAAAACCAGGAATACAGGAAAAGGAACAAGTCTGTTAGGGTAGATAATTACTTCAGCTTTGCACATGTTACACTTGAGATGTCCTCCAGAAAGCCTGGTAGAAATGCCCAAAAGGCAGCTGGAACAAGGGTGTGAAATGCATGAGCGAGGCTGGGGTCTTAAGTACAAATATAGAAATCATCAGCAGACACTTGATAGTTGAACAGCATTTTCTTTTCATTGCATATCCTGGGCCAAACACTATGCCGAGCACTTCACTGCATTACTTCCTTTAGGCTTCTGACAGCTTTAGGAGTTAGAAATTATTATTCTCATTTTATACACCAGGGGACAGGCTTACAGAAGTTAGATTATTTTACTAAGGTATTAGGCCTGGTTAGCGGTGGGCCTCAAATGTGAAATCAAATAAGATGGTCTGATTGCTGAGTTTAATCTCTAGCCTGGTTTTCTCTCCTGTCACGGGAGCGGAGGAACTCAAGCAGGCAAAGTCGGAGTCCCAAGAGTGGAGAATTGCCCTCTGGAGTGGTGGGCAGCAAGGAAGGGGAGAAGCCAGTGAAGGAATCTGAGAAAGAGATGGAGAGATGGAGGGCCAGGTGTGCACATGCTGACTGACAGTCTAAGCAGAATGCCCACAGTTTGATGACAGGGGCTTATATTTTAGGTATTCCTGTAGATAAATGAGACACCACTCCTGACCCTACCCTCAAAAAAATCTGTCACAGTGCTTTATGCCAAAAATATTTCTTGATTGGACCCTGATGGTGTGTCAGTAACTTTCCTGAGTTATCCTCTGAGCGAGAGACCGTACCAGTCACTGTGTCCCCACTTGTTATGAATGAGGGTCTCATTCACAGGAGAATCTCAGTATTATTAAGCGATTGACTTCTCTGAGAGTAACAGGGGTAGACTCCTAGGTTTATATCCTCTACACATGCTGGGTAAGATCACTCCCACGAACGAATAGCATGCCACTTTTTACTTGTGCTGCCCTTTTGCCTGAGTTGTTGAATGACTGTGAGATATATCCTTGTAACTTTGAATCATACATTTTTCTTTTCCTCCTTTATTAGATATTTCCCTAC
>NW_006784811.1:457829-461859 GCF_000442215.2 Lipotes vexillifer | reverse complement strand
CCTACATACTTAGGACTTTGTAAAATATACAGTTAACCCCTTTTCCTTACAGCCTGAATATTTTTAGCAGTTTAGCAGAAACAAAGCTGGAGTAGAAGTCTGGGCCTGGAATTTATCACATGCAAAAGGAATGTGTTAGAGTAGGAAAAGCATAGATTTAGGAATTAGGAGTTATAATTTTCATTCTGTCACTTTTGGGCAAATTATTTAAACTCGTTGAGCCCCATTTCCTTTATTATAAAGTGGGGATTTATACTAACAGAGTGATTGTGAGGTTTAAATAAATTAGCCAAGATAAATGGCTTGGCACCCAATACAAGGAAATTGAAACTCTGAGTTCATACAGAATCATTTTGCTCCATGTTCTCAAATGCTTGCCTTTTGCCCATTCCATAACTCATTTCCACTCATTCATGTTAGGTGGGTTAGGAGGAAAATGAGTCCTAACTCACCATGTCTGTCCAATGCAAATCTAATGTGTGCAGCTACGGTACATAATTTTAGTTGTTGATAAATCTATTGCTGGAAATGGTTTAGGGCATAGTCTGGTTTTCTTGGTTCAGACTAATGGAGGGTTCAGAAACTCCCTTGCAACCATTTTCTGATGATAATCAATAAATATCCTATTACAGCTTTTCTTTCTGCTGAAAAAGTCCAACATCAAAATTCTTGTAGACTGAAATGTACTCATTTCAAGCACTTCCCATACAGAATCCATCTTGGCCTCTTTGCAAATAATCTAAAAAGTGTTGTGTACTTCCAGACAACAGCTGCACCTCTGAATCAATACTGGATGTAACTCCCATGGCAAGTTAGCACGGGTTTTAGACAAGCCTACTAGATGAAAGGGGAACTCTTTGAAGATAACAGAAATGAGCCTCAGCCTTAACTTGGCAGAACTATTTATTAAAATAGTGATTTAGGAGATTTTTCAAATGCCACTCTTAGTTATAGATCTCATTTGAGAACTCTAACCCTCTGCTTCAGGTATAAATATTCTTTAGGACAGCCCTGGCTTGTTCCTGTGGTTTGGTGTAATTATTAATAGTGCCCCCTTTCACTTTCAAGAATTTTGGTTTGGATGATAAAAATTTACAGTCTCCTCTCACAGGCCTTTTCAGAGTAAAGTCCATCTTTCTGAAGACTGCGTTAATCTAAGAAAAATTACCTTACCTGTCCTACAACAGAGTATTTGGCACTCTATCTTACAGTCATTTAAGTATTTCTTCAGAACAATAATTAAGAACTACAAAAGCTAATGAATAACTCCTTATGGCTCTCATTGCTGAAAGCAAATAAGGTAACTTCCTAGGGGCTCACCTTACACAGCTGGTCTGGGAGGGAAACATGAGAATTTCAAGTTTATGTTTGCAAAGTCATTTCCAATGATTTAAATTAGTTTTTCCACTTCATATGTGTGAGTATATGTCCCCACACTGGACAAAAAGGAAACGGAGTCTTAGAGAAATCCGACTCTGTGCTGTCTGGAATACCATTCATCCTTGACTTCTGAGCCTTTGTGGTCTCATTCCCCCTTTAGAGACTCGGGTCACCTGCCTTCCTGTTCTTCAGGAGAGGGTGTGCTGTGGTTTAGCAATTTGAGGGTAGTAAGATTGTCAAAACATCCCCGGAGATGCTTTTAGAGCTACTGGGGAAAGCAGGTTTCCATGGTGCAGGGCGGCTGCTGGGAGGAGTAGCCACATGGCACAACCCCAGGTCCTTTCTCTCTGGAGAGAAGGAGAGCCGGCTTGTCAGGATAAAGCTGGGCATCCTTGCGGACAGTCTGAGGCAGATGGAGTCGCAGGCTGAGACAAATGGGTTCTTATGAAGCCTCATAATCTGGGAGTACAGGGAGGATAGAAAGACAAGGATGGTCTACCCGTTAGCTAATGCCCTTTTCATCTAAAGAAGCTCTAGCCTGGATCTAGTTTATATTCTATTCCCACCTACCTGCCTTCCTGTTTGCAACCTAGTTCTGAGTAAAGGAAGTAAGTTCAAAGCAAAGCAAGGGAGCACAGAAAGGTTTGCCTTCCAAAAACATGAGCTTGGAGAGCCCTTATCTTGGGGAAAAATATACAGCAGCCGAGGAGAGAAGAGAGCCATGAAACCAGAAAGGAACTATGGCATAATGTTTGCTTTGAAATGGCCCTGCCACAGCCTTTCTCCCAAATCTCCTTAAGTGGGGCTGGTGGGGGGGATGGAGTGCAGGATAGAAAACTCCACCTCTCGGGTAATGGTGCCATGGTGGAGGTAGTTAGAAGGCTGGGGTATCACTCTTGCCAGAAGATGTCTAGAAGGCCCAGAATTCTGAAATTTTAAAGGTCAGAAGTACTCCCCAGAGATCTTGCAACCCAGCTCCCTCATTTTACTTAGGGTCTTTCAGGATTTTACTGAACTGCTAGCCTGGGGTGCTCATCAAGCTGCTTTAGTCTACGATATTTAAGAATTATAAACCGAGAGTCATTTCTTCCCACTGTGAAGCATGGTCATGAGACCTAAATGAGTGACTCTGGCAACGAACTGCAGGACTTCCTGCCTAGCCAGGGAGCTCACTCACCATGCTTGGCGACTGTCCCCAGAGAGGCAGTGAAGGAAAGCTGAAACTTTAGGACCCGGTCCTTAACTTTGCATTCTTTTGCTTAAAGAGTCCCCTCCCCTCAAGTGTATAAGCTTCAGGTCTCAGAAAATCTGAATTTTGGTCTGCCTGCCCCACACAGTAAATCTAAACATCTGATGCTCCAACAGGCTCTTGGTCAGAAGACGAGACCAGGTGAGTGAGGATGACTCAGCTGGACTGGCTGGGAAAGCATGCTGGGGCCTGTGAAGAATTTGGATCAGGCATAACGTTGAGAGCTGGCTCACATGATGTCTCCAACTTCCACCCCCTCCTTGCTTCGACCACCATTAGCTTCTTTGCTTTCCTTTCTTTGTTTCTTTTTTTTGTTAACTTGTGAAAGCTTTACTGTTTTAAATTAATTTTTAAAAACAGACCCAATCTCTAATCAACGTACAATGAATGATCTAGTTTTTCCATTTTGGGGGGTCAATTTTGTTAGTTGTGTTTTTCAAGGAATTTGCCCATGTTGCTTAAATTTCCAAATTTATTCACAGAAAGCTGCTCATAATATATTTTCATTATTTTTTTTATGTCTATAAGAACTGATACTGACAATTTGTGTTTTCTCAAATTAGTTCATGATCAGTAGTACTAGGTGTTTGTCAATTTGTTATTTTTTACAAGGAACCGCCTTTTGGCTTTGATGATTTTCTTTTTTATATTTGCTTTTAATGCCATTGTTTTGTACTCTCATCTTTATTTTTTTATTTTATTCTACTGTTAAAAATATTAGCTTCTTGCCCAGACCAAACTTGTCTTTCAGATCTACAGAACCAGGATTTTAGATCTGGTGGGGTCTTATTTTGCCATCACCCCTAATTTTTTGCAGGCTCTCAAAATGGCTTAGGCACCTCAGGTTCCTGATCCACCCACCCGCCCCCATTCGTGAAGCCTCAGTGTTGGCCAATGCTCTAAGTGGACAGACTACGTGGTCCACTTATTAGATATAACCTGCCTGGTGTGTCCCTGTGTGGGTAGAAATCAACTAATATATTAGAAATTGTGTTTATTTTTCAGTTGTCTTGTCTGTCTCTACTCACAAGAAGGTAAAGCTTTTGAGACTAGGAATCTCTGTCTGTGTTATTCCTTATCATCCCAAGCACAAATATATATCTGTTAAAAGAATAAATGGGAAAAGAAACAAAACAAAACTCTTTCATACTGAAAGATTTAAGTCTGAATCTGGCTTTCTCCTCACTAGCTGTTTGACCCTAGGTACGTTACTTAAAATGTCTAGGTCTTGGTTTCCTCATTTGTAAAATGGGAAGAATAATGGTATCTATTTTGTGTGTGTGTGTGTGTGGTACGCGCGCCTCTCACTGTTGGGGCCTCTCCTGTTGCGGAGCACAGGCTGCGGATGCGCAGGCTCAGCGGCCATGGCTCACGGGCCCAGCCGCTCCGCGGCACGTGGGA
>NW_006784811.1:450141-457732 GCF_000442215.2 Lipotes vexillifer | reverse complement strand
GTCCCCTGCATCGGCAGGCGGACTCTCAACCAGTGTGCCACCAGGGAAGCCCATAATGGTATCTATTTTTAAGACTGCTGGGTCGATTAGGTGACATATGTATAAAACTTGGCACATAGCAAGTGCTGGATAGATGCTTGCTAGTATTATTACCACATAAAATAATCTGACTAGTTGTTTAAATTGTCTTTCAATGCTGCTCAGAGCTTTTAGGATAGGAGAGGTGGAGGCTAAAAGCATGGATGCCCTCAGCATTTACAGCCCAATTATTCTCCTGGTTAGACGATTACTAGTTGAATAGGTGTGAAGGTGCTCAGTGTTCACACCCCCAGGCTGCTGATAGGTCAGGATTACCATTACCAGATCGCCAAGGAAGAAAGGAGGCTGGGGCAGCTCAAATGACTTGCACAAGGTCACTCACCTCAAAAACCAGGGCGTGCCGGACCCAAATCCAGCTCTTATGCCTCTTGAAATTGTATTACCTGCTGCCTTGCCTCCACGCTCTCTCTGCCATATGGGATGGTGGCAGGGCCCATGACCTCAAGAGCCCTGTGTTCAGCCAGGCTTTTTACTACCGTCTCGGCAATTCACTTAATTTTTTTGACGCTCTCGCTTGCAAAACTTGGAAAATAAAAACCACACCTCCAAGCTTTGTGGCCAAGATCACAGGCGAGAAAAGCACTTCGGAAAGATCACAGGCGAGGAAAGCACTTCGGACTCTGTAAAGTGCTGTACGAATAACCTCTGCAAAAGGCATTTGCCTTGAGGCCCCCTAACTTATCGGCCCGGGAGTCGCTCGGGTCTCCACGCCTTTCCAAGGCCGCGCGGCGCGGGGTAGGAAGGAGGATTAACCCCTGGGCTCCTGTCTGGGCGTTTCTCCAGGCGGCCGCGGAGGAGTTCCGCCCCTCGCCCCGTCCAGTCCCGCCCCGCCGCCTCCGCTCTCTCTCGCCCGCACTCGCGCTCCGCTAGTCTCTCCAGCCCAAGGCCCGGCTGCGCTTCCCCGGCCCGCACTGCAAAGCAAGGCGCGGCTGGCGGGCCGCCAGGATGCAGGTCCCGCACAAGGAGCACCTGTACAAGCTGTTGGTGATCGGCGACCTGGGCGTGGGCAAGACCAGCATCATCAAGCGCTACGTGCACCAGAACTTCTCCTCGCACTACCGGGCCACCATCGGAGTGGACTTCGCGCTCAAGGTGCTCCACTGGGACCCGGAGACCGTGGTTCGCCTGCAGCTCTGGGACATCGCAGGTGAGCAGCGGGGGAGGGGATCGGGGGCGGAAGCGCTTCGCAGCGCGTCTCCAGTCCCTGGGCAGCGGCTTGCGGCGAAGTGGGAGACCCAGATCTCCTGGCCGCTGCGCCGCAGGAGACTTCCCGGTGGGCTGGAAACTTGGTGTCAAAGAAAACAGTTTCTCGCGCGCAGAAATTTCAAGTGCATTCACTGGAGCTTTGGGGCTGTTGCTTTATCTCCCTCCCACAGCCTCCCCTGGGATCTCTCGCCCCAGCGCGGGCCTCCCGGGGGACCCAGAGGGAGAATACCGGGAGTTGCATTCAATTCTTGGTCTCCAGCTCATTTTCCGGGCACGAGCAGTCCCGCCGGTGACGCGGCCCTGAGTGTCCTGCCCGCCCTTCTGTGCTTGGGCCATCGACGGGAAGACCCTAGACCGGTTCACAGCGGGAACCAGGAGAGTTCCAGGCTAGAGGAGTTTCCCAATTCCAGTTTCCAATCGCTCACTGCATTCCAACTTTTGCTACCCCCCTTTTCTACCCTTCAATCAAGCAAGTTGGACGTTCTCTGCTTTGAGAAAGCCCAGGAACTTTCTATATATGTATTGGGGGTAAAGTATTATTTCCCTCTCTCTTTCTTTCTGTCTCTCTCTGTCTCTTTGTCTGTCTGTCTGTCCCTCTCTCTCTCTCTGGCTCTCTGTCGTCTATGAAAAGGAGACTGAGTATGTATTTTAGGGCCATTTTTGTCTAAGGGTCTATGACATTAGCCACAGATTTCTTGATTTGTCCCTAAAGTTTTCACTGAGAAATCTGGAAAATGAGAAGCATCTTTACAATGTTTGAAATCAGAATTTGATTCCTAGGGTTTGTACCAGAAGTTAGGCCTTCAGTCTAAGCTTGGGGTATAAAGAGTGAGTCCTTGGACGGAGGCTGTTGGCAACCCGGGCATGTCCAACCCCTCATTACAGTTACTGGCCCTGCCACTCACTTAACCTGCTCAGTGGCTCCAGAGAAGTCCCTTCAGCTCAGCTGCATCCCTGTTAAGTTGGAGAGTGGTTGGACAATGACAGCTTAGGACCCTTCCTGCTCAGAAGTTTTAAGGTCCTCTGGGATTCCCTGTGAACCCCTTCAAATAGTCCGCTTCACTTCTGCCTGATTCATAATCTGTGGCACTAGGAACCTTTATAAGTGCTGGACCCAAACTGGCCGCTTCTCTTGCAGAAAACAGGTTCATTTTAGCTGGTGCGTTTGACTGGAAACTCTTTATCGTGGCCTGAAGCGAGAACAAATGTGGAAAATTTTCAAAAAGGCGTTTCTGGTTCTGGGGACTCCAGTGCCTCTTTAATCATGAGCTTCCAGGTCTTATGATAAAACTCTTGGCATCTGAACAGATTCATGCCTTTGGTGTCATTTTTAGCAGCTCTAGTAGCACAGGGGTTATCAGAGACCAGAAGGTGTCATTGGCCACTATCTGATTGGGCTTTATACCTAGAAAATCCTCTATGAGTCTGTGCACTTTGTTGCTGCTTGTTTCAGTGTCTGACAACTCTTCTGGCTGCATCAAAGCCTCTAGGACCGAGGTTTAGAATTAGCTTGCTGTTTGAAGGGGATGTGGCTGTAATTTAGATTTTTATGTGAAAAGCAAATAATGATGTGACCTCAGACATGTTACATAATGTCTGTGGGTCTCAGTGTCATCACCTAACAGGGACAATAGTAGGGTATAAAGATGAAGAGCCTAAATTCCAGAGTCAAACTGCTTCTGTCTGGATCCCTGTTTTACCGCATATGTCCTGGGCGATTTTAGGCAAGTTGCCTAACTTCCTGGTCTCAGTTTCCTTGTCTGTAAATAGATAGAATGCTTTCTCTCAACAAAGGAGCAAACAAGAGATGAACAACCAGCAAATGCTAGCTAAACCCATTAGTACTTACTACCTAGGAGAGCTGCATGGATTGTTGTTACACTAGCTACCAATTTTTTTGAACATGTATAAATGCTAGGCAAGGAGGACATGATATAAATGTGCTAATTAAGCCTTATTAAATGATAATTCCTAGTAAATGATGAGCACATATAATCTATTCCAAACACCCAGCACTATTTTTCAGCTTTATCCATATTACAACATGCTGTCTTGAGCAATTTCATTCCCAAGCTTAGAAATACCTCCTGAGCCATGAGTCAGTTCTGAAGTTGCCATGGAGGCTATAGTCGCAGAAGTCTGTATAAGTAAGAAATCTGAGGAGCCTTGGAAAGTTAGTACTATAGATACAGTGGTGTGCACCATCTCTGTAGGGAAGCTTCGTTTTCCCGGAACTCTGATGTTCAGTGCTAACCTGTCTTTGGCAGCTTCCAGCTCAAAGGCCCTGTGGGCTGAGTTAGAAGTTGGGCAGCAGGCAAAGCTGGTTGGGGGGAAGCTGGGCCGTTGTGGGAGAGGGTGACTGGAGCGCAGTACTGACATGTTTCAAGCTGCATAGCTGGTCCTGTGAGGAGTGAGTTCATATGGAATCCAGCCTCAACTTCCCAGCCAGACATCAGTCAGCTAAGTGTATCTTATAGCATCTTCAGATCAGCCTGTCTGTCCACCCTTGAGGAATGCTTCTCTGTCTCCCTATGCTCACTTCTGGTGTGTGTCTGAAAAGAACAGGTCGTGAAAGCTGGGGGACTTGCGTTGAGATTGCCGGGGGTGTGGATGAGGTAGAGGGGACATGCCCTGTCTTGATAGGGTATCACATCCATCTGCTAGAGAGGGAATTTTTGCTCAATTAGACTCTTAATATCCATTTGGTTAAATGCCAAGTAGGGTCCTATTTGTTCAGCTAATTCCCATGATGTGTGTCTTGTGGCCACTTAGACGGGCCAGTCTGCTCCTGAAAAAAACTCCAAGAAGTACCTTTCAGGGCTTGTGAAGCAGACCTTTTTTTTTTTCTTTAGCATCTTTATTGGAGTATAATTGCCTTACAATGGTGTGTTAGTTTCTGCTTTATAACAAAGTGAATCAGTTATACATATACATATATCCCCATATCTCCTCCCTCTTGCATCTCCCTCCCACCCTCCCTATCCCACCCGTCTACTTGGACATAAGTACCGAGCTGATCTCCCTGTACTATGTGGCTGCCTCCCACTAGCTATCTATTTTACATTTGGTAGTGTATATAAGCCCGTGCCACTCTCTCACTTCATCCAAGCTTCCCCTTCCCCCTCCCCAAGGGCTTGTGAAGCAGATCTTTAAACGAGCGTGATGAATCCCACAAACCCCATAGGGGACAGCAGTAGCCCTGTATCCCAGTGATTCTACCGTAAAGGAGCAGCTGACTTAGCTCTGGGTTCAGAAACTCTTGATAGAGTCAGAGAAGTTAAGTCACTTTGCCCAAGGCCACCCAGCTAATAAGTGGAAGAGCTGGCTTTGAAGCAGGTCTATCTGATTTGGAATCAAGCCATGCTCTTTATAACCAAAGACCTGTGAGCGCCTGGTGCAGAGGTGGCCCACTGGGGTGATGCTTTCTTCCTTTTTAATGGCACTGCTTCTTTAGTAGATAGATTATTCTTGCCTTCTCTCTCCTGTTTCTAACATGTTTTTGGATGTTAATCAGTACCACTGTGCAGAGAGTGGAAGGAACTGGAATGAAAAATCTATTTCTGAAAATTTGATTCTTGGTTATAGGGATTTTTCACTTTATAGAATTATCAAAAAAAAAAAGAAAGAAAGAAAAGTTCACCCTTGAGACTCTCCTTTCCTACTCCTCTTCAAATCCTGATGCTGTGATTACTCCATTAGCACTTTCAAAGAGAACTACACAATTTTGTCTAGAACTCTTGATGTGCTTTGGGAACTGGCTACAGGAATTAGGACAGTGATAGTAATAGTAGCTAACATCTTTTAGGCATTTATTCTTACAATTGTCTGTGCATATTTAATTTTTAATTTTCCAGTAAAATAGTTGGTTAAATGGTAGTGCTGGAATTTAAAACTTGGCCATTGAATCCAGCACCCAGGTTCCTAACAGCTTTGCTCTATTTCCCACAATTTAAAAATAGAATATTTTAGAATACTAATTAGAATACTAATAAACATATTATTACTTATTCTATCTATAAATTGTGGATATTCTAAAACTGTAATACTTGACATTGGGCAAATCATGAAAGCTCGCTGGATCTGAGTTGCTCCATCTTTAAAATGGCAATTGTTTCATTTTCCTGTGATATCACATATTCATGCTGTGTTATCTCTTGCAGTCTCTATCGGCTTTAATATAGTCTTACTGTGCCCAGTTAGTATGTGGCAGCTTATTCCAACTTCTTTACTTACTAGCTTTGTGACTTGTGCAAGTTACTTAACTTCTGTTCCTTGGTTTCCTGTCAAAAAACTGGGGACAACAGCAGAATCTGAATCTTAGCGTTACAAGAATGAAATGAGTTAATTCATATAAAGCTGTGCCCGACACATTCGGAATGTTAGCTATTACTCTTGTTGTTTTAATCGCTATTACAAACTACTTTCACATACATTTTCCTGCTTGATCTTCCCAACGTTGCTGAGGATATTGACAGAGCAGGTAGTGTTAGGCCTATTTTATATGAGATCAAGAATCAGAGACCCAAGGTCACAAGAGCTCGCACGTGGCGGAGGACAGTAGGAACAGCAGTTCTGTTTAACTTCATCTTTTATGCATATATATGAGAGGAATGACCAGGTCTGTTGGTCATCAGAAAACCTGATGCTAGACTTAACAAATACAGTAGAAAAGAAATTAAGTTGGCAGGTAACTTCCCCATGTGAAAGTTTCACTGCAAGACTCTCCTAAGTAATAAATTCCCCTGTATAGCTAAAACAAGATCCAGAAAGATATTTCCCTGCAGGGCACATCTATACTAACTTACCCCACCTAAGCTGTGTGACAAAGAAGCATTGGAGGACATTATTTCTCCAACAGGCAGAGTGACAGCGGCGGGTAGCCCGGGTCTAGAGTCAGGAGCCTGGAGATGCTGACTGCCCACACCAGTGGCCGTGAGATTCATCTGGGTCACACTGGTGTGTTGTCTTAGTGTCTGTAAAGTGCTTCCACATTGTGAAATTCAACTGAGGGAAGGGTTTGGACTTGAGCATCTCTTCAGTATCTGTTTCTAAAAGACGAATTCTCCAGGAAGTTTTAGCAGAAGGGTTTTAAATATCCACATAATTAGATCTAAAAAGGTAGAAAGAGCTAAATTTGACAACCACTGTGTCAGGCCAACAAGTAAAAGTGCATATGGCAAGTCTGGGCCACTTTGTGGTGGGCACTTTATTGCCTTGTTTCTAGCCTGGCTAATTATAGATTTTCTAAATACCGTGTGGATTAACATGCTATGTGCTTACAAGTAAATAGTATGTACACTGAACAAAACAGTGAACTTTCAAAGTGAGGTGAATGATGGGTGGGCAACACACCTCAGGGCTTCTTGCAGGGAGGTCATTAGAATCTCCATGTGTCACAGACACATGGGCATTAGGCCTGTGGGACAAGTCCCCTCATCTAGGCTTTAGAGGACTAGCTCCTCTAGACAAGAGGGCACATAGCAGCCTGACCAAGGAAAGCTAAGTCATTTGAGAGAAAGAGGGAATGCAGGGACCACTTCCTATGTGTGTGGTTGGTTTCTTGAGCAGATGTGGATATTAAATGCCTGGTATGTGTTAGGCACTGTGCTAAGTGAGGGGAAAATAAAGAAGGCTAAAGAATTGAACAAGACTTGATTCCTGACCTCAAAAAGTTCACAGTTTAGTGGGCACGACAGCACAGAAGCAAATCATTGTAATGGTGAGTAAAGTGTACTGATACAGGTAACTCCAAAATACTCTGGTGATGCAGATGGGGTCCTGTCCACACCACATCCATCCATTCTCTGAGCAGGCTGAACAAAGCCTCTAGCTAGCGTGGTATTTCCTGTGTTCTTACCTAGCACCAGTTACTCCCTGTGAGGGACTTCAGGGCCACACGACTTGAGACAGAAGTTCATCCTCTGGCCCTTTTTAATTCTGTCTCCTCCTCCTGGGCAGCTCATGCATTCCCGAGGCTTTAAACGCTATGCTTACAACTACAAAATTGTGCTTATAACCTTGCCTTCTCACAAGCTTCAGGCCTACAATTTCGTCTTCCTACTGGACATTGCCTTTATGATATCTCATATATATTGCGAGATCAATATGTCATAGCCAAGTTGCATAAAAAAAACAAGATTGTTGGGTTTTTCTCTTAATAAAGTAATATATGCTCAATGTAGTAAAAATGGAAAGTGCAAAAGAAAACAACAATACAACAACAAAGGAATACAAGCAGAGAATATCTACCATCACACCATCACCCCTTTTTTTTTTTTTTTTTTTT
>NW_006784811.1:434795-448166 GCF_000442215.2 Lipotes vexillifer | reverse complement strand
TTGCGGCAGGCAGGCCTCTCACTGTTGTGGCCTCTCCCGTTGCAGAGCACAGGCTCAGGACGCGCAGACTCAGCGGCCATGGCTCACGGGCCCAGCTGCTCTGCGGCATGTGGGATCCTTCCGGACCGGGGCACGAACCCATGTCCCCTGCATCGGCAGGCGGACTCTCAACCACTGCGCCACCAGGAAAGCCCCCATCACCCTTTTTAATGAAAGTAGTAAATGATGCTATTTGTAAACCTCAACTAGACATATCTCTCCACATACTGGTCTTCCTAGTTTATGTGAACTGTACTACCTTTTACCCAGTCACTAAGACTTGAAGCCTCTGCCATCTTTTCTCCTTCTCTTTTGAGCCACACATGCTATCAATCTCCATGTCAGTTAGTGATTATGCCTCTCCTGTCACAGCCTTAGACCAGGGACAGCACTATTATTATGTACCTGTCTTGCTGTCATAGCCACCTGGCTAGTTGTAGTCTCTTCCTCCTCCAGTTCTTATGTGTGCTAAGGTCAAGTTTATCTTCCCAGAACATCACTTTGGTGGTTCCCCACTGCCAATAGATTATAAACATCATGGTGAAAAGAATTAAAGTGGTTGGGATGAGGTGATTGGAGGGATGGTGACTAGAAGGAAGACAGATTCTAAGTTATAGAGCTATAGAGGGAGGAGTTCATGGGCTCCTAGAAAGAAGGAGTAAGTGGAGTCCTTGAGGCCTGCCCAGGTCAAAAGGAAACCCAGGATCTGTTTCATTCTGGCTTTGTCAGAACACAGGTACTCTCACTGAGGGTCAAAATGGTACTTAAATATTTTGTTCTATTTTGCTGCATTTCATTTAAAAGTCTTATTTTTAATTTATTCTAATTTTTAAATTTTTATTTTTTTTAACATCTTTATTGGAGTATAATTGCTTTACAATGGTGTGTTAGTTTCTGCTGTATAAAAAAGTGAATCAGCTATATGTATACATATATTCCCATATCCCCTCCCTCTTGCGTCTCCCTCCCACCCTCCCTATCCCACCCCTCTAGGTGGTCACAAAGCACCGAACTGACCTCCCTGTGAGATGCAGCTGCTTCCCACTAGCTATCTCTTTTACATTTGGTAGTGTATATATGTCCACATTACTCTCTCACTTCGTCCCAGCTTACCCTTCCCTCTCCCCATGTCCTCAAGTCCATTCTCTATGGCTGCGTCTTTATTCCTGTCCTGCCCCTAGGTTCTTCAGAACCTTTTTTTTTTTATATATTCCATGTATATGTGTTAGCATACAGTATTTCTTTTTCTCTTTCTGACTTATTTCACTCTGTATGACAGGCTCTAAGTCCATCCACCTCACTATAAATAACTCAGTTTCGTTTATTTTATGGCTCAGTAATATTCCAATGTATATATGTGCCACATGTTCTTTATCCATTCATATGTTGATGGACACTTAGGTTGCTTCCATGTCCTAGCTATTGTAAATAGTGCTGCAATGAACATTGTGGTACATGACTCTTTTTGAATTATGGTTTTCTCAGGGTATATGCCCAGTAGTGGGATTGCTGGGTCATATGGTAGTTCTATTTTTAATATTTTAAGGAACCTCCATACTGTTTTCCAAAGTGGCTGTATCAATTTACATTCCCACCAACAGTGCAAGAGGGTTTCCTTTTCTCCACACCCTCTTTAGCATTTATTGTTTGTAGATTTTTTCATGATGGCCATTCTGGTGTGAGGTGATACCTCATTGTAGTTTTGATTTGCATTTCTCTAATGATTAGTGATGCTGAGCATCCTTTCATGCGTCTGTTGGCAATCTGTATATCTTCTTTGGAGAAATGTCTATTTAGGTCTTCTGCGCATTTTTGGTTTGGGTTGTTTGTTTTTTTGATATTGAGCTGCTTGTGTAGTTTGGAGATTAATCCTTTGTCAGTTGGTTCGTTTGCAAATATTTTCTCCCCTTCTTAGGGCTGTCTGAAAGTCATTTTAAAACCTCAGGATTTGAGAGTTGGAAGATCTTGCCTGGGAAAATGTATTCATTCACTTGACAAGCATAGGGTTTTAGAGGGGAATGAAATGGACGTTGGTATGGAATCTGATATTCTGGTGGAGCATAAAGATATTTAAAGATAATCATGGAGATAATTATTGACTGTTTTGATAAGTGCCCTGAAGGAGAAATGTCAGGTGCTAAAGAAGGTCAAAACGTGGCATCTGCCATAGCCATGGTGTGGAGGTGAGGGGACGTGGTGAGGGCTGTGGGTAGTCCGGCATTGCCGGAGATTACAACGTAAGGAGGGAGGTGCTGAGAGGGAACAGCAGTCAAATTAGGAGAGGATATATTTGCTAAGCCAATGGTTAAGAGTGATAGTTCCTTACATTTATCAGTTTATCAAAGTAAACTTTGCAGTTTAAACAGCACAATGATCCTGCCAAATGGGTCATATTATTTCCAGTTTTATAGGTGAGGAAACTGGGCCAAGGGTAAGTAGAACATGGTGCCTGGTACATTATAGTTGCTCAGTAAAAGTGGTTTGATGTTAACTAGCCAGTGGGGTTGGACCTCAGAGTCATTGCTCACCTGAAAGCATTTTGAAGAGAGTTGTCCTGTGGTAGGTTTAGAGCCCGATTGCTCCCTCTTCTGAGAATTCGCTTTGGGAAGCCCTGCTTTCAAACCATTGAGAACACTTTTTATTTTTTTACTCTCTTTGATTCTGGGATGGATATTCCCAGATGGATATGGTGGCTCCTGGGGTGGAATTTGGGTTTATTCTATCAAGGAAAGATCCTCACCTTCTAGGTGGGTATACTAGAGTAGTCTCCATCAACTTGGCAAAGTCAAGTCTGAGACTCCAGCCTGGGGTTCCAAATTATTGAGTTCCACTATTTTTTTTCAGCTGTTCAAGACCTTCGTTGAGAAGTTATGTTATCTTAAACTATTCATTGAAAATAACTCAGGTTAAAGTTTTACTGGATCACAGCCGAACTCATTCCTTTATGTGTGTGGCTATTTTCAAGCTGCAAAGGCACAGCTGAGGAGTTGCCAGATATTTACCATTTGGCCTCTTTTACAGGAAAAGTCTGTAGCTCCCCCGCAAGAGCGCTCATTCTCCAACTTTCAGGTGCATATAAATTCCCTGGGGATCCCGTTAAAATACAGATTCTGTTTAGGCAGCGCGGCACGTGGGATCTTCCCGGACCGGGGCACGAAGCCGTGTCCCCCGCATCGGCAGGCGGACTCTCAACCACTGCGCCACCAGGGAAGCCCCAACTCACGTTTTAAATTTCACCATTCCCCACTCCCTTTAGTTTTCTATTCTCACATATTAATCAAATCCTGTCTTTTCTACCTTGACAAATAACTCTATCTTATCCCTCCTTTCAGTAGCCATGTCTTCTGCACAACTTATCTGAACTACTGTAGCATCATCCTGATGCCCATCCCTTCCTCAGGCTTTCCCACCCATCAGCTTGTCATCTACAGAGGTGAGGCTTCTTAGCGTGGCATCATTCTCCAGTTAGATGTTCTCCAGTTTGGCATCCTTCAGTGGATCCTCATCACTTTTGGAATGAAAGACTAAACATTTCGGCATGAAATTCACGGCCTTTCATGATCCGGCCTCTGTCACCCATTCCAGTCTCATCTCTCATATGTATGATTCTTGACCATTCTGGATATCGTATAATGCCTTCAGTTCAACCACCTTTCCCTTTATACTGTGGCTCATACAATTGCCTCTGGCTAACTACACTTTCCCTCTTCTTTACTTAGATAGCTTCTATGGGTCCTCTGTCACTTACCCATCTCACCTCCTTCAGGAAGTCTCTTTTGAGTCCCTGTGACTGAGGGAGATACTGTTTATCTGCTCTCATAATATACCATGCTTACTTCAGATTAGAAGTCCTCTACTACTGCATTGGAATGCTTTTTCCTTCCAGCTGTAAGCCTAGTACTTGGTACTAGTGGGTGCTTAATGAGTATTTTTTTAAAATTAATTAATTAATTAATTTTTTTACATCTTTATTGGAGTATAATTGCTTTACAATGGTGTGTTAATTTCTGCTTTGTAACAAAGTGAATCAGTTATACATATACATATGTTCCCATATCTCTTCCCTCTTGCGTCTCCCTCCCTCCCACCCTCCCTATCCCACCCTCTAGGTGGTCACAAAGCAAGAGCTGATCTCCCTGTGCTATGCGGCTGCTTCCCACTAGCTATCTACCTTAAGTTTGGTAGTGTATATATGTCCATGCCACTCTCTCGCTTTGTCACAGCTTACCCTTCCCCCTCCCCATATCCTCAAGTCCATTCTCTAGTAGGTCTGTGTCTTTATTCCTGTCTTACCCCTAGGTTCTTCATGACATTTTTTTTTCTTAAATTCCATATATATGTGTTAGCATACGGTATTTGAGTATTTGTTCAATAAAAATTTTCAGTCACCTATTTCATCATTGCTCTAAAACTGTCTTTAATAAACAAAAGAAATTTTTTGTTTATGAACAAAATACAAGTTTTTTTCATGCTTGGAAGACTTTGTAATTTTATGAACATTTACATATGAAAAAGGCATACATTTTAGAATTGATAAATATGGTGATCACTTTTCTTAAGTTGGCATTCATTTTATTTTTCACCCTAAAAACTGGAGAGTGACCTTAAAGACCATTCTTAAACACTGTGCTCCTTCAGTTAACAACATCTTCATAATTCGGAGTAAAATGTCATTCATTTGGAGGTCAAATGACAAAACTGTTTTCCTTGATGATTTTTGGGTAAATTAGATGAAGCAATATAGGTAATTTTCACAGAGTTAAAACCTTGAGGGTTCATCAAACCAAATCCTTCATTTTACAGATGAGGAAGCTATGCTCCGAAAGGGGGCTCGTATTAGTTTCTCAGGCTCAGAGAGCTGGTTAGTGGTAGAACTAGAACCAGAATACAGGCTTCACTGGTTTATTAATGATGGGATTTGAAGAATTAAAAACTTTTTTAACACCAGATGTCTTGCTGTTGTCTCAAGTACTGGGGCACAAAAAAAATGAACTTAGCATTCATCCAGCTATGGGAGTTCATGCCATAAAGAAGAGAGGATGGTGGTATGGAATCGGGGTGAACCAAAGTCACCCACAGTTTGGCTTCAAATGACATGCCTAATATAATTTCCCCCATGCTCCCTTATGAGGCTTCCAATGTGGCCATTTGGACTCCTTGCTCTTCCTTACTCACACCCCGTGTTTGTTGCCTCTGTGCCTTTGCTCCTGCCCTTCTTGCTAGTTCACATGCCCTTCCATTTATTTCAACGTATCCAAACCCTACTTGATGTTTAAGACCCACCTGAAAGGGCAACTCCTCTGCAAAGATTTCCTGAATTCTCTCCTTCCAGTGGTAACCTCTTCCTCCCTTGAATCCGACACAACTTTACTCCCTTCTGGCACATCTCCCTTTAGCAATTCATTAGAGTTATGTTGTACTTTTCCGGATATCCTTTCCGATTTTTAGCAGAGCTTGACACACAAGAGCTTACTTGTTACACAATTTAATGAAATGACTGTGGAGTTAGCAAAGAAGTAGAAAAGGAGAAAGTACTATGGAGGGGGAGAAGGAAGCAAAAGCAGGTTTTGGATGCAAAGGGAAGACAGTTCCGGAAGAGGATAGTCAATCATTTCAAATGTCTGGGAGAAATCAGAATTATTACTTTTTGCCCCAAGTCGCTATTTTTTGTAGTCTGTGTTATCCTGATACGTGATTTAACCTTTCTTCCTCATCAGCCTTACATACATCTGCTCTCTCAGGAAGAACAATGGAAAACTTAGCTTCTCGTGTACTCCTCAGCCTATTGGAGACCAAGAAATTATCTACAGTGTGAGGGATTCAAACACATTTCAGTCTAATTTGTAGGGTGAAGTTGAAAACAAATTGATTTAAATTACTTGTTGGGAGGACTGTTTTCCCCCTGCAATATAACGTGTTATTAATAGCCACCATTTATTGGGTGTTAGGCATGGTGCCGTGCATTTTTATGTATCATTTTATTTACTGCTCACAAGGAACTGATCTGTAGGTACTGTTACTAACCCTATCGTAAAGAGGAGAGAGCTATGCTTATACAGGCTAGAAAACAGATAAACGCTCAAAACTTTTCAAAAGTCACACAGAAGGTAAGAGATGGTGCTAGGATATGAACTGAGATTTGTCTAGTTACAAATTCTATTTTGTAACCGCTCCACTCTACTATTTCCTATTGCATAATATAACAATGCAATAGTTTTCACATATCATGGATTAAGTTGCATTTTGAAGATGCACATTATTTATTTTAAAGGAATATTTATTATTATTTTTAACCTTTCTACTTTGGACAGGGCTAAGAATTGGATGAGCTGAGTTCTTTGCACACATCATTGCTTAGACTATGTTGTTGGTTTGGCTTAATAAGAACCATACTAATATACTACTTGAGACAGGAAAACCACAGCGCCTAAGAGACACAGTCTCTAGTTTGAGAATTAAAGATAAGAATGGCTATGATGCTTGATGTTTTTGGAATAAAAATTAAGTCTTGTATGGTGGTAGAGGTGTGTGTGTGTGTGTGTGTGTGTGTGTGTGTGTGTGTGTGTGTGTTTTAAACTTAAAGGAAACAATCCTCCAGACTAGACTTGGGAGAGGTTCTCAAACTTCCACAGTTCACAGAACCTTTGGCGTCAAAGTAATTTTTTCATGGTGCCTCTAAGACAATAGAAATACCTAAAAGCTCTGTTTATTAAATAGTTAACACTGAACAATTTAATGAGTATTATAGTTTAATAAGTTAATAGCCCTTTGGAAAAAATGGAAGACATAAATTAAAAGAAAATGATTTTTATTTCACTTTTAATAACTATATTTATTATTGGCATATGCATTGCTTTGGGCCATGGAATAGTATCTCAAAACTTTGAGTCAGAGTGGACACCACCACCCTCATTTCCTGTTTCTCACTGATTTTCACATGACTCTTGCTTTTTATCCCACAAACTGCAAAAACCCCAGCTTCAAAAAGATATGATCACATCAAAGGGAACGTAGTACAACCTAATGTTAAAATTGTGAACTGCCTCTAGCTAGTAGTTCCTGAGGTGTCTGATTGATTTTGAGCACCACTGTGCTTGCCTTAAAATTTAAAATTATCTTGTTGCAACCCTGTGAGTTCACTGAGGCACCCCCAAAGCACCTGGGCACACATTTGGGTAATTTTACCTCTGAAGGAATCAGGAAATTCTTTAAGAGTGAAACCCTTAGAGTCCAGGGTCCCTTGTGAGTTATTTATAAAAGTATCTTTAAAGGTTACTTAGAGGTGAGGTCTCAAATGGTAAGTAATTCAAAGATAGCTTTTTATTTAATACATTTGAGCTTGTAATTCAGTGGACGTATTTTTAGGTTGTTTGCTAGGTATTTGTTTAGGTTGTAATTGGTTTAATTAAAAACACGAGATGCTGATCCTTCTGTCTTGATTCTTGCCAACCTCTCTCCTGTGACGTGGTTTCATTCCCTCCCTCCATCCAGTATTGCACACTGCATTACTATATGATCTTGTTTCTTCTCTATCCAAGTGAATTATTTCATTTAAACTGAGTAGTGTCAGACCCCAGTCAAAAATAATTCTGAAAAAAAATCTCCTGAGGTACTGGAATACTCATTTTCACACACACGCGCACACACGCGCGCACACACACAGGCACGCACACACACACATAGAGCTTTAAATTTAAATATAAATTTAGAATTTAATGAGAATATTTTCAAAGTTTAATTTAAAAATAGATCACTATAACCCAGCCACCCTTGCTGTCTATAATGCTATTGCTTATGGACCCTAAGAAACCAATCGTTACTTTTTATGCCATCCTATTCTCTTGCACAATCTAGCTAAATTCAATACACTGCATCTGGCTTTACCTTACTGTTAAATAGAGACAAGACTTTCCTATAAGACGTGACAACCAGTAGTAAGATGAAATGAGAGCCACTGTTTATAGGGGAACTAAAGAAATCGTGGAGAGGCGCTTCTGAACTGGGGACAGATATTTTTCAGAGTGGATTTTAAGAATGAGCAGGAGTTTAGTAGGCATGGAAAGTAAATGAGTTGGATTAGAGATCTTGCTTTATTCATTCCACTCCTCTCCCTGCTGGGGCTCCCTTTCACAAACAAGAAATCAATATTAATTGCTACTTTATTATGTAAAGAGTACTTGTATTGCCAGTTCCATTTTATTTCGCAAGACCATTGTGAGCACCGACAAAGAGGCTCTCAGAGTGCATGTGCTAGGGAGAGATAGGGGACAGTTTTGGAGGAATTCAACAGTGGGCTCAAGGAGTCTGCAGTGTAACCGGGGACATGGTCTGCGGAGGTTTGCAGCACGTAAAAAGCAGTACGAGGCAGGGCCTGACTGAATGGGCGAGCAAGTGATACATTCAGTCAGCACTGTGTGAGTAGAGGGGAGGAAAGAATTGAGCCCGGGGCCAAGTAGTCAGAAAACGCTACAAGAAGGTAGGGTTTGGTACAACCTTGAAGAATAGGTAGGATTTAGTTAGGCAGAGAATCAGAGGTAGGGTGTGTTCCAGTGAGGATAGGAGTGCCGTGGAATGAGTGTGAATGAAAGCAAGAGGCAGAACTTAGCAGAGCCTAGCAAGGCATAGTTTGGGGCAGGACCCTGACCTCAGTCTGAGGATTAGCCTTTAACTTGTAGATCGAGGTGTGCAACCTTAAAAATCCCATAGGAGCCCAGAGGGTAAAATAAATGAACTCTTTTCTCTACCTGGCCAACATTTGTTTATCTTTCGAGGTCCTCTCTGAAAAAATCTGTTCTCACTTCTGGACCGCGCAAGCTACTGCTCCCTGTTTCCCTAGGAAATGGGCACAAAACTGCCCCTCAATCCTGTTTCCCATTTTGTTTTTCCACAAAACGTCACATCCAGCTAGAGGGATGTATTAAAAGTGAGGCCAAGTGTGTTAAAGAGTATTTTGATGCAAAGAAACAATCATGGGATCCTACGTAACCATCTATAAGACACTTAGCATAAGAAAAATGGATCAATAGCAATGATTTATTTTAAAATAAAACTATATAAATTTCATTTCATATTTTGTTAGAATTATTTTAATAAAATGGATATAGATACATAAATTTAAATTTAAATTTAGAGCAGTTTTTTGTGGTACCTAACAATGTCAAAGGAATAGTATCTCAGCCAGCTTTTTTTCTTTAACATTGAGTGTTTGGTACTGATCAGCGCAAATGAACTTGACAACATTATTCATATAATGCAGACCCTGGATTTCTGAATATTCTGAATTTTTAAGACATTCCAATATTTGTATTTATCTCCCAATTTATAATTGTTGGGAAATAGTTCAAATTGCTTTAAATCTTGTGTGGGTCACATAACATGTTAGCCGCCTGACCTCCAAATTTTGGCATCTGTTTTAGGCAGTAGTGAGTTTAAGTAGGCAAATGATAGGGTGAAAAGAGGTCTTTGGCTGGTGAATCTGGCAGAGGTGTACAGAAATTAAAATACAAAGTAAATCTCCAGTCCTGACCCCCCGCCCTGGAACTTCAGACTCCTCTATCCAGCTGCCTATTCGACGTATCTATGTAACAGACATCTCAAACCTAACATGTCAAAGTCCCAATCTACTTCCACAAAACCTGTGCCTCCAAAAGCCTACTCCATCTCAGCTAATGGCAACTCCATACTTTCAAAAATTCAGGTCAGAAGCTTGTGGGTCATGCTTGAATCATCTCATAATTTATAGCCCACCTATCTTCTCTATCTCCAAATATATCTAGAAAACAATCAATCTGGACCATCTTCACCACTACCACTTCGGTCCACATCATTATCTCTTGCCTGGATTATGGTTTCCCTACTTCCGACCTTGACTAAGTCATTCCTCAATGCAGCAGCCACAGTTATCCACTTGCTTCTGTCAGTTCACATTTCTCATCTGCTCACAATCGTTCAGTGCTTTCTTCTTTCATCCAGAATAAAAGACAGCATCAGTATAATAGCCTGAAACCGTCTACAGTCTGGATCCTGCGATCTGCCTGCCTCATCACAGGCTACTCTTCCCCTCGTTCAGCCCTCTCCAGCCAACAGTCTCCTTGCTGTTCTCCACATGCTGGCCAGATGCGTCTGTGCCTCTGCATCTTTGTACTTGCCGTTCCCTCTGTCTAAAGCCCTCTTCTCCTAAGCATCTATATGACTTGTTCCTTTACCTCTTTTTAGTCTTTACTCAAATGATGCCTTCTTAGTGAGCCATCCATCCATCCTGCTTAACTTTACCCTCGCCTCCAGCATACCCGTTTCTCCTTTGCTGCTTTATTTTTCTCCGTAGTACTTTTTACCAGATAATGTAGTATTAGATGTATCTTACTTTTTTGTTTACTGTTGATCTCTTTTTACTAGAATGTAAGCTTCATGAGGGCAACGATTTTTAATTGTTTTTTCTTAGTTGCTGATTTTTTCTAGTTGCATGTTTCTAGTGTCTGGAAATTAATTGGAGTTCAAAATTTTTTGTTAGATGAATGAAAGAAATGAGGTGAGATGAGACAAACAAAGTGATTTCACTGGGAGTGGAAAGAAAGTGATGACTGCTAGTGACATGGCAGAGGATGACTCTTAAAGACTTGTTAAGCCTGCCAGTAATCATTGGGAGGGAGTAAAGAATTAGGGGTTATTTCTTCACTCAGCAAAGAGGTCTTACTGAACACTTACTGGGCACACAGGGCAGTGTTTGTCATGGGGCTGCAGAAACTTGGTCTGGCTAGGGAGAGAGGTTGGCAGTTTTGTAGGGGAAGATTACACAAGGTTAATTCTAGAATAGAAGCCTAGATAACTTGGAAAAATGGTGATCGATTGACATTTTTCTGTTGCTGGTTTGGTGGAGCAAAGAAGTGAGGAGAGAAGATGAAAAAGTTTCAGAACCTCTGCCAGAGGGTCAGATGGGCTCTTAAAAAATGGAGAAAACTTTTCTTACCAGGTTGTCGGCCTGACTCTGATCCTACTCTGGTGGGTTTCCCTGAGCCTTCAAAACCAGCTCATGCCACTATAAGTTCAGTGGCCATTTGATCATCATAGCAATTGGATAGTTTTTTTTCCTTCAGATCCTTGTTCAAAACTCATATTTACTTTCGGTTTTATTTTCCTGCTTTTCAGACCATTACTGTCTAGAAATAAAGAGCATGCATTGGTGGTACTTTTAGCTCTACTGATTGTGCCATGACCCCCAAAATATATGTTTAGAATAGAGTAAACTGATTCCAAGAGATTATTTCTTAAGAGGATGAGAATGATTACAAAAACATAACATTCCAGTCTGAAACTCGTTGCAACAGAAATGCACATAACCTTGTTAGAATGATGTTAATTTTCTCCATCAGTGAACATCTATTGACTATTTGCTGAAAACAAGAGCAGAATATAAAGTGCATCAGTATGTGGCATTGGCTCATGAATACAAGACAACGCTGTATTTTAGAGGAAGGAGGAATCTTAATTTCAGTTTATTTCTACTGTAGGGTCGTGAGCTATACCATATCCAAAAAGTGGAGAAATAGGCCGCGGATTTACAACCTTAAAATGTGACCAACCTGTTTTCCAGGTTTTTCCAATGCCAAGTTGGAGAGAGAAGGCTGAAGACACAGCATGATAAGAGTGAATGGAATAGGATAAAGAAAATGCTATGGGGTCGTGAAAAAGGGAGCCATGGTTCCAGGTGGCAGGATGTGTGAGGTTTCAGGGCACAATGATAGGCTGCATAGGATTTGATTGAAGGTGAGAGGGGAGATGGGGAGGCAATTCAGGCTTTGGGAACAGAGCTGCAAAAAGGCAAGAAAAGCCAGGGTGTAATGCAGGATGTGTTTTAGGAAGGACAAGTAGTCCGGTGTGGCTTGCCTGTGGAACAGTCTGGAGGAAGGGACAGGAGAGGAGTTTGGAAGGGTGGTTGGAGGCAAAGGCTCCAAATGTGTAGTCTTCATAGAAGTGTAATGTAAGAGTCATTGGACGGCTAAAACGGCAGAGCATCATGGTAATATTTATATTTTGAAAGTGGATTCTGATAGAAATAGAAGTTTTAAGACTTCACCAGGGGAGGGCTTTAAAAAACAGTTTCCTGGGTCCCACACAAAACCAGTACAATAAGAATCTCTGAGGAGGATGCCCTGGGAATGGGTGGTCTGTAAATAGCTCAGATGATTTCTTTTCCCCTCCAGCTCTATTGAGATATAATTGACATATAACTTTGTGTAAGTTTAATGTGTACAACATGATGACTTGATATATGTCTATATTGTGAAATCATTACTACAGTGAGGTTAGTTAACATCTTTATCACCTCACCTAATTACCTTTTTGTATGTGTGTTTGGTGAGAACATACAAGACTTAGTCGGGCTTCCCTGGTGGTGCAGTGGTTGAGGGTCCATCTGCCGATGCAGGGGACACGGGTTCGTGCCCCGGTCCGGGAAGATCCCACATGCCGCAGAGTGACTGGGCCCATGAGCCATGGCTGCTGAGCCTGCACGTCTGGAGCCTGTGCTCCTCAGCGGGAGAGGCCTCAGCAGTGAGTGGCCTGCGGACCGCAAAAAAAAAAAAAAAAAAAAAAAAAAAAAGTCTTAGTCTTTCAGCAACTTTCTATTACGTAATACAGTATTGTTGACTATAGTCACCATGCTGTACATCAGATCCCCAGAATTTATTCATCTTACAGCTGGAAGTTTATACCCTTTGACCAACATCTCCCCATTTCTCCCATCCCCTAGCCTCTGGCAACCACTGTTCTACTCTCTGTTTTAATGAATTTTGACTGTTTATGGCTTTTTTAGATTCCTCACATAAGTGAGATTGTACAGTATTTTTCTTCCTCTGACTTATTTCCTTAACATAATGCTCTCATAGCATTTGCCCATGTTGTTGCAAAAGGCAGGATTTCCTTCTTTTTTTATGACTGAATAACATTCTGTTGTACATGTATATAGTTGGTCCTCTGTATCTGCAGATTCCACATCTGCAGATACAGAGGGCGGGTGTACTAGGTCATTTTATCAGGGACTTGAGCACCCTAGGATTTTCGTATCTTTAGTGGGTCCTGGAACCAATCCCCTGTAGATACTGAGAGACGACCACAGCACATTTTCTTTACGCATTCATCTGTCAATGGACATTTAGGTTGTTTCTATGTCTTGGCTATTGTCACTAATGCTGCAAAGAATATAGGTGTGCAGATATCTCTTCAAGGCAGTGATTTCATTTCCTTTATATATACGCAGCAGGTGATTTCTTATGCTGCCTGAATGGCAACTGTCTAAAAACCTGTGTTATATTTACATTTATTTTAAGGGAAAGA
>NW_006784811.1:391918-434785 GCF_000442215.2 Lipotes vexillifer | reverse complement strand
AAAGAGGGAGTGACAAAAATTGAGATGCTGAGAGCCCCAATTAGGAGCTTTCAGCGGTCCGAATGAGGAGAAATGAGGGCCTGAAGTGGATCAGTGGCAGTGCTGCTGGAGAGGAGGGGGCAAAGTCAAGAGCCCCTTTTGAAATGGAAGTGTCGATAGGATGTTGGAGACCCTTTGGATATGGGGATGAGGGAGGAGTTGGAAGATGACTTGAAGGTACCACTCTGGGTGGCAGTGTGGCTGGTGATGCTGTGAACCAGTGTGGAGAGCACAGGAGGAATGAGAGGTAGAGAGCTGGATGCCTGCATACTGGGGAGGTTGATCGAAAGGGGTTGTCAGGGGTAATAATGAATTTAGTTTACGTATCCATTCCAGTTCCTTATTTTTACCAATGAGGAAACGGAGGCTCAGAATGGTGAAGTGGCTAGTCACAGAGCTAGTTGGTTAATAGAAAACCCTCTTGTTGTTTTTATGCTGTCTGGGAGGTACCCTGCTTGGTTATGCCCGCTGAGAGCATCTGGACAGTACTAATTATCAAGTGAAAAATATTAAATACACGCTATGGCTAGGTTGCTGGTGTATGTTTTTAGCTGAGTCCATGACACCAAATGGGCCACTTCATGCAGTTGGAACAGAGGACCAGATGTTGATTTAATGGTGGTATCACAGGGGTAGAAGGCATGAAAACAGAAAGGGGCTGTAGGGATCGGCCAGAATAACTTCATTTTACAGATGAGAGAACTGAGTCTCAGGGAGAGAAATATAGTTGTCTAAGACTGCACTGGTAACGAGGGATTAAAATGAAGATGCCCTGTCTTCTGACCCATCAATTTAGTGCCTCCTGTGGGAGGTTATCCAAATTATTACCACAAGCTTTGTACTAACGTTTGTGAGGCAGTTGATTGCTCTGTCGTTTAATATCCCTTGAGGCTGAGAACTGAATCACGAGCAGCATCTACATGGCTATAGAGTGTGTGCTTAGAGACTACAAGAAATGGGGACTTACATGGTGACCTGGACCATTTTTGGTCCATGCATCCAGTATAACACTTCTTAGTTTAGAAGTTCCTCAAGGACAAAAACTCTGTATCTGCAGCACAAAGCACAGAACCTGGATCGTATTATTCAGTAAATGTGTGTCGAATCAGTGATTTAACTCCAATGGCATTTTTTTTGAACTACAGTCTTTTTTTTTTTTTAACGTAAATCACCTATGATAGTTTCATCAGGTCTGTACTTTGTCCATATGTAGGCACTCACAAAGAGTCACATGGTTCTCATTCTTTTCTTAAGAAACAGCAGACAGGGCTGTCAGCTGACAAAGGCAGGATAAAATGAGTGCTGGAAAGGCCCTGGGCTGAATGTGACCGCTTGCTGGAATGCCAAAAATACAAACTTTCCAAGTCTCCTGGCCCAGTGACCTCAATATACAAAGGTCTTTTCTTTCTAGAAACAAACTTTTTTCTTCCTGTTTCTGATCTGACACACATACCCTCACAAACTCAAACACACACACACAATCCTTATGAAGTTATAAGCCTATAGTGTGCTTTTTTGCATAGTCTTAAAAATGACCTTTTGCCGTATATTTGAAATGTAAAATCTTTCTTCTTGAGGGCTGCCTTACTCTACTATGAAAACCCCTGGACAAGCAGATTATTGAATAACCCATGACTTTGCCCTTCATCTGATTAGTTCCCTGAAAGGGATCATAAGACATCCTTAAAAAGCCTAGAGGCCTTCAGAGTTCTGAATGATAACAGAGGGCCTTTTTCCCCTATCTTCCTGAAATGTCATGGCCACCCTGATCAGTATCAAAGGAAATCACTGTATGCATAAGGAACTAAAAAAAAAAAGGAAAACAATGAAATTAAGAACTCATTGGAAAAAATGAAAGTTCATCTGTGGGTTTTGTGTCATATGAGGAGTATTATACCACTTTCTTTCATTGACTAGATGACTGTGGGAAATTTTTTTAAATGCTAGTAAAACCCATGTAAGAAATATTTTTGGATGGACATGAGCTGGCCCTGACAAAGTGTTCTTCTTTCCAGTGATACATGCTTGAGCACACAGGCTCACACACTAGGATAGGAAGCCTTGACCTTCATGCATTTTCATTAAGTGCTTACGGATCAGTTTCTCTTACAATCCACAATGCTAATGCCAGTGTGAACATGACCTACGAAAGAATTTGATAACTTGAATTAAAACTCACCGTCACAAAACCTTGAACACAAACTTAAGTGTAAAGTGTTCTTAAAGGTTTGTTGACCTATATGTTCTTAGATACATGCCAGTTTCAGCATTTTATTTTTTTAAGATAAGTTGGCTTATTCAATACACACTTAACTTTGTTTTAATTTCTAAAACTTCATAAGACTCTGAACACAAAGAAATTCCCAAATCACAATTAAAAAACTTTGGTCCTACACTTCGGGAGTTTTGGGTTCAGAAAATATAAACCCAGTCTTCAACAGCTCCTGTCTTTAGCAACTACTAGTGGATAGACTTACAAGCAATAGGATTTTGTTCATTTTGGTTGATCAGCTCAAATTCCTGCAATTTTCTTTCATAAACTCTGGTCTAGAACTCTGATTTCACTACCTTTGTCATATTGTCTTTCATAATTTTTAACATACTGAAGAAAGGGAGGGAAAACTCAAGTACAAACGAGTCGTAAGGGACTGTACTGGATGTTTCACATGTGTTAATTTAGTTCATCCACATAACAACCCTGTGAGGTGCATATTATTACTGCCGTTTTGCAGATGAGGAAAGCTAAACTTAGTGTGTTTAAGAAATTTGCCAATATTCATTTAGAAAATTAAGAATCAGAGCAAAACTGATTCTAGCTGATTGGTCTAAGACTAATCCATTTATTTATTTCTTTGTTTGTTTATTTCTATGTCAGAGTGCTTTCCTTATCCCATAGACTGTAGACTAGTTAAGGGTATAGGCCCTCAAGTTCACTGTTGTAATCCTAGCATGTAGCTCAGAGACTGGCATTGATGCGTAAATATCTGTTATCTGTTCAGTTGAGTTGAATGGGACACTCCTGGCATATAAACTTGGGGGAGAGATAGTATTATAAGGCTATGGCTCAGTGGTTAAGAGTATTCAATGTTGGTAAATGACTATGAGCTCTGGATTCAAAAAGCTCAGATTTGAATTGTAACTTCTTAAGCTTGCCATCTGTATAATTTGAACAAGTTACTTAGCCATATTGGTCTCAATTTTGGCACTTTAAAATGGGCCTAATAATTGTACCTTAATGACTATTTATGGGAATCACATCACTGATGGTTAGTGAACATACAATAAATGCTAGCTATTACTGTTATCCTTGATTGACGTTGACTGTGGATGCCTTTGTAACATACTAATCTATCGCCCCACTAAAATGTAAGCTCCATCATGGTAGGGATTTTCATGTTTTAATCATTGTATCCCAAGTATTTAGAACAACGTTGTCCAATAGAACATTCTATGATAATGGAAATGTTCTATCTTGGAGTGTCTAATACTGTAGCCACTAACCACATGTGGTTGTTGAACACTTGAAATGTAGCTAGCTAGTGTGACTGAGGAACTGAATTTTAAATTTTATTTAGTTTTAATTAATTTAAACTGAAGTAGCCACACGTGGCTGGTGGGATACTGTATTAGCAGAGTTCTGGACTGTTACATGGTTCACAGACATTTCAATAAATACTTATGAAATGAATGAATCCCCTCAGGACGCAAAGATCAACAACAGAGCTGCCTGACTGCATATTTAGTGCATTCTTTAGAGAGAAGCAATAAAGCACTCTACTGAGTGGTCTGCTCATAGGAGGTCTTATTAGGTTCCCATGTATGATTCAGTTTACAACTGTAATGTGTTTTTGATTTCTATTTCTTTTTGGTGATAGGTCAAGAAAGATTTGGAAACATGACGAGGGTCTATTACCGAGAAGCTATGGGTGCATTTATTGTCTTCGATGTCACCAGGCCAGCTACATTTGAAGCAGTGACAAAATGGAAAAATGATTTGGACTCAAAGTTAAGCCTCCCTAATGGCAAACCAGTGTCAGTCGTTTTGTTGGCCAACAAATGTGACCAGGGGAAAGATGTGCTCATGAACAATGGCCTCAAGATGGACCAGTTCTGCAAGGAGCATGGTTTCGTAGGATGGTTTGAAACATCAGCAAAGGTAATGTGACCTTAAAGGATAAACTTATTGTAGGTGAGATTCACAAAGAAAATGGCATATAATCATCGTCATTATCATCATGTTAGTAGTGTGTGTTCGTTTAGCGACTTATAGTTCCCAAACTGCTTTAAGCTCTTTCTCATTTCAAGGGGATGAGTGGAACTATTATCCACAATTTAAGATGACTGTGGCTAAGGCAGCAAAGCAACTTGTGCATGATCACATTGATAATGTTTAATAACCGTGATCGTTTATTGAGGGCTTATTTTGTGTCAGGCGTGCTTTTTGTGCACTTTCTCATTTAGTCCTCACGGCAACCCTGTTAGGTGAGTGTGGTTTTAGAGTCAATGAAAGAAATGGGCCTCACGTTCAGTGTCACTGCTTCATTCAAGTACAAATTAGTTTACCCCAGCAGCACTTACGTTCTTCTGTATGCTGGGGATTGTGCTTGGCCCTAGAAATGAAAAGATGGCAAGAACACGGAACTAGCACACTGGGAATACTGGAAGCGTGGGGTGAGAGAGTAAATGGCAGATACCAATGTGAAGAGCATAGTGTAGCTTGGTACTGTTCACTCTCCTGGGTGGTAAAGGAGTAGCAGGAAGTGGGGCAGCGTCAGGGCTGGAAGATGCAGAATCCAGTGCGGCATGGTGAGGGGTTTTCCACTTCCCATTAGGCCCCATGCTGTTATCTGACATGTCGGGGACACAATTTTTGCTCTACTCCCTTTTGTCTCTGTTTATATTTTTGTATCTCAGTATCAGAGAGAAAAATAGTATCATCATACATTTTGAAAACTTTTTTTAAAAAGCATGAATTAAAAGTAAATGGTTTACTACATTTTTCTGAGATTTTCTTGTGCATATAAATATATATGCGCATTTTACATGATTAAGATTGCATTCTGCATAGCTTTATATCACGATTTTTCCATTTTTATTTATTTGTGGAACACACATATTGAATACTTGTGGAGCACAGGCACTGCGCTAGTTGTTTGGGATTCAGCTGTGAATAAGATAGGCGTTGTCTCTGCACTTATGGAAATTCACACTTAGGCCTTGTTGTGAATATTTGTGCACATCACTAGAGAATGGTTGGAAAATATAGCTTGAATGGACATCATTCAGATAGGCTGGGGAGGAGCCTCTGACTGGTTTTACAGAGGGTAGAATGGTCAGATTTGCCCTGGGGACTATGGAAAGGTAGATTGGAGGCAAGTAAACCTGGAGACAGAGCCACATGGTAGTTATTGTATTCTTATGGGAAAATGACAAAGCCTTGAATTAAGGTAATGGCTTTAGAGATTACAAAGAAAAACCTGATATGAGAGTATCACTAAAGTGTAAACACCAGAAGGAGTAAGCAGCCACTTGGGGTGGGAGGTGATGGAAAAGAAGGAAAAGGTGGTGGTGCCTCTTTATTTTGTCATAGTTGGGATGTTCCTTTGTTTCAGCTGTTTCATGGAGAGTCTCAGTGCCTGCCTTCTCTCAGTGCTGTCTCTAAATTGGCCTTATGTTTAGAAATTTTTACTTCTCCGTTCCTTGTTTTCCTTCTTGAGGCCCCAGTGTGCTTTTATGTTTTTCCCCTTCTTTCCTTTTAAAATCCTTTGTTTCCCCTGTTTTTTTAGGATTTTTTTTCCTTTGATTCAGGACACAGTATCTGTCATTTTCTACTTCTTGGCTCTTGTTGAACCTTTTTGGTTGGTTTGTTTGAAGAATTTATTGTTGTAAAGAGAGATTGGTCAAGCAACATTCGCAGATATGATTAAGTTATAGGAATTTAAGAAATATTACATTTTGAATAGACTGATTCTTGGATGTTAGTCCGGCTTTTTAAAATATTCCAAAATGTGGGTGAATTCATCCATTCACCTATTCCTTAGCCCCATACTTTGAAGCCTCCAGGCACAGGGGTAAAAGAGTAGAATTTTGTAGAACTCCTTTTCTTAATTGGTTATCTTACATCTGGAGAGCAGTCTATATTGAATGACTCATTTATTTTTTATTTTTTATTTTTTCTTGGAGTTTAGTTGATTTACAATGTTGTATTAGTTTCTGCTGTACCGCAAAGTGAATCAGTTATACATATACATATATCCACTCTTTGTTAGGTTCTATTCCTATATAGGTCATTACGGAGTAGTGAGTAGAATTCTCTGTGCTATATAGTAGGTTCTTATTAGTTATCTATTTTATATATAGTATATAAATAGTATATATAGTGTGTATATGTCAATCCCAATCTCCCAATTTATCCCCTCCCTTCCCCCTTGGTAACCGTAAGTTTGTTTTCTACATCTGTGATTCTATTTCTGCTTTGTAAATAGGTTCATTTGTACCATTTTTTTTAGATTCCGCATATAACCAATATCGTATGACATTTGTCTTTCTCTGTCTGACTTACTTCACTTGGTATGACAATCTCTAGGTCCATCCATTGAATGACTCATATTTATATGAGGAGGGGAGTCTTCCATCATTCATTCATTCATTCATTCAACAAATGTTATGGAACACCTGTTATGTACCAGGCACTGGGAATAGAGAAACTTACAAAATAGACAGAATCCTGACTTCATGTATAACAGTAACAACAAAACATAAGTAAAATCGGGGTGGGGGGGGCAGGGGTGGGCAGATGGATAACCAGTAAGTGCTAACAGGAAAATAAAAGGAAGAAAGACACCTATAAATTTGTGGGGAGGGTTGAAATTGCTTGTGGGACAAAGGACGTTCTGGACATTTTCTTTCACCTCACTCTGACATTCCTTGCACAACAATTACAGTGTCAAACTCTGCTTAAGGGCATGATGTTCATTAACTTAAGGCCTGGCTGACCCGCCATGTACTTAGATACTGGATTTCTAATCCTCTAAATCTCTGCAAGTGTAAACTTTGAAGAGAAGCTTTGTATGGAGAGAGGATGGAGGGAATTTCACAAGGCACTGAACTGCTAATATGACCAAGAGGGTACAAGGCCTCATTGTGAAAGGTAGAACCCACATTTCTCTTTCCTCCAAACATACTGCTGTTGAAATTGTCCTTCTGAATGTCTTAATAATGAAAATGGCTTCCCGGTGCCAAATTAGTATTCAAAGTTGACACCTAGACACGCAGGAACAATACTGCAGCGTTGACAAGCTGGAGTGTCAAATGGTTCAAAAAGTCTTTTTTGAAAAAAGATCTCTGATAAAGCTCTACTTACTTTCCAAGGATAGCATTTCAGCATGTACAAAACAGAGGCCCAGATCAAACCGTCTGCCTGAAGCTAAGATGGCAGCATTCGGAGACAGCTGCCAATTCATTTGTTGGTTACCTTTGGGATCAGGGAACATTTCCCATAAGATCTTTCTCTTAGAAAGTGAATCTCCTAACAATGAAAGTCCTCTTGAGTGACATCATAGTCAGTCTGGTGATAAACATCTGATTTCCTTTTTTTTCACATTTCCAAAACTTCTAATGAGCCAAAGTCCACAACGTCTGGCTTTGTCCTCATGGCCACATCCTGGAGAAATCCTGTGGGTATATCAGCTCGGCCATACCTGAAGCTGAAACTAGCAGGTTGTTAAAGGAGTTTGTCACTGAGACCAGCCTCCTTCTTGCTGCTGACCCCACTGCCAAGGGAAATTCACCCTCTTGCTCTTCAATCTTCTAAAGAAACTTTCCACAAGAATTTTCCTGCCTGTGCTGTTGCTGGAATAATCGTAGTAGCCTCTAGCTGTGAATTAAAAGAGAAAAAATAAAAAATAAATGTATGCTAGCATCTCTGATTTTTCAGATCATCTCTTCAAATATTAAAAACCAAGGGAAAGAAAAGAAAAAGAGTCTCTCTTAAGTCAGATTTTCTTTAGTTTTCAACCTTTGCATTCTTTCCTTTTCTTAGCCATGTTTAGTTGAATTCTGCCTGGGGAGTCACTAGGGCCAGGAAATATATAACTGGGGTGATCATATGTCCCATTTTATGGAACATTCCTTGCTTATGCCTGTGGTCCTAGCATAATTATTAATAACCCCCCCATTTCTGGTCTGTAATTTAATTTACATGGTCAGCCTATAGATCAGGAGCTCTGATACGTCTATCTCACTGTCCACACCATATTTAACTCTAATAATGGCTCTTTCATGCATTCCTGTGCCCAAGCTCAGTCTTTATAATATGTTTTGGCAGATTTGTCTATTTAGAACGAGGGCCCTGGTCTGCTCTTGTTGGTGCATTCCCAAGATTGAGAATCCAGTCTTTCGGGTCCATCTCAATGGCTGATGGGGCCCCGAGACCTTCTGGCCCATTTACCTGGTGCTCTCTTGGTGCCCATTGCCTGAATGTCCACCAGCTACTTCCTTTGGATTCGCTCTGTGGCCACATCCAACTACCTTTTAGAGTTGTTGTGAGATTAAGTGACAGAATGTACGTGGGGTCCCTGATGTGTTACGTCTGATCCCACCACACACACATACCACATTATCTCTGTCACCTGTCCCCACAGCCCATCTGCCGGTCTGGGTGTCCCCTTCTGTACCTGGCTCTGGTGCACACAATACATGCACTCAGAGGAAGGGTCTGTTTCTATATCTCAGCCCTTCCCAGGCTGCTCCATCCTGTTCTTATGCTGTAGGGTTCCCATGTGGTTGTGTTCAGAAACAGGACACCAGGAAAATGCCAGTGTAGATAATGGGGCAAGTAGGATCTACCCAAGTGGTGATGAGAACAGCAATCACAGAGAGAACTGCAGTGCCCTCTAGTCATGCAGCCTCCACCTCATGCCCTACTCCAGGCAGATTTCCTTGTCTGTTTCTACCCTATTTATAGTGACTTTTAGGCCCACCCTGTATCTCAGAATGTTCTAAGATCAATGGGTGCCCTAGAAGACACTTTCTAACATTAAACTCTATAGAAGTTTGGTCTCTTCCCTGGAGCTAAAAAGAAAGATGTTGATGTGTGTCCTGCTGAGGGAAGGAATATACCCACTAGTGTCCTCTGTAAGAAGTTATAGTTTTTAGACGGAGGAGTAGGTGTTTCACAGTGTAGTGGACATTTGTCATGTGTTTTGGGTTTCCAGTAACTGTTAAACACATTTGCTATCTTTGGGGAACTTCTAGCCATGGGAGGCTCACCTCCCCAGGAAGAGTCCATAAAACTTTCTTCCTCTGCTTTATTTGCAGCTAGGGCACAGGCATATGACCTAGATTCTACAGATCATACTGATTCAGAAGTGAGCAGCGAGAGGAAGAGGGTGCAATGCAGAACCCATTTTTTTTCTGGGGAGGATGGTGACAGAAAAGACCTGCATCCTTGGGAGATGGCGGAGTTTGCTGAGTCCTATGCTTGACATAGAAACAGGGTCACTGCTGGCCCCAGGAACAGTTACATTCAAGTTGAATTCCTTGGAGCTTTGCAGATTACAGGACCTAGTGCTCAGTGGTAGCTGGCAGCAGTGTCCTCATCACGCCTGTTCTATGTAGGATCTGAGTTTCTGGAAGCTTAGGCTCAATTTGGTTTCTCTAGACTACTGTTTCTGTAGCCTACTGAGTAATTCTGCAAGCTACCCAACATCCCTTGAATAAATGATTTCATGTTTAGCCAGCATCGGCTTCTGAATCTTGTGACTGAGAATCTGGATTAATATACTTGGTCAAATGCATTTAAGAAATCCAGCTTCGGGCTTCCCTGGTGGCGCAGTGGTTGAGAGTCCGCCTGCCGATGTAGAGGACATGGGTTCGTGCCCTGGTCCGGGAAAATCCCACATGCCGCGGAGCGGCTGCGCCCGTGAGTCATGGCCGCTGAGCCTGCGCGTCCGGAGCCTGTGCTCCGCAACGGGAGAGGCCACAACAGTGAGAGGCCCACGTACCGCAAAAAAAAGAAAAAAGAAATACAGCTTCACTGTCCCCCTTGCTGTAGGACTTCTCAGCCCTTTGATATCCTATGTGCATTCTGAATCTCCAGTAATAAAAATGGCTATGTTTCTTGCTGTTTGCTGTACGTTAACTTTGTGTACAGATTTTTACGTGTATGAACTCATTCAGTCCTTAGCATGATCCTATAGAATAGGTTATTATTATTGTTACCATTTAAAAAAAAGTTGAGACTTAGGTGATTTCCCTAAAACCATAGAGTTACTACCTTATTTCTTTGATTCTAAGTTATGCTTTTTGTTCCTATGTTAACGTTTCAGAATCAAGGTATGTCCTCTAGTCAGTGTGTATCTCTAAAATGATGGTGTGTCATACATATAATAGTTTTCTTCACCATCTCCTCCAAAAGGGGACTATACCATGCAGCAGTTTGTAAATGTTTTTGGCCACATAGAACACTTAACAAACTAATAGAACACGCTTAGGGAATACTGGCCTAGAATTATCTTTTAAAGGGAAAGTTTTCTGTCTTCCATTGTTTAGTGAGCTTTTTCCATTATTATTTTTAACTTGCTATGAAAGCTAAAATATGCAGCAGTTAAGTAGCTAGTTTTCTGGAAGCTGCTTGAACGGTAGGATCACACATCATTTCTTCTTATAGGCTTTTAGAAGATATATATAATGCATTTATACAAACTGGGAATACATAGATAATTGCACTTGAGTATGGGTAGACAGTTATTCTAAGTCCGTTTTTAATCATTTTTAAAAAATCTTTTTATTTTTAAGTTGGGTAGTAGGCCATTTCTGGTTACTCCCAATTTTTAAATGTCAATCCATGAAAAAATTCTTGATAGTCACTGGTGCATTCATTGATTCAACACAATTTGTATTGAATGACTATTCAGGTCTGTGCTGTGAACAATGTATATTAAGCCTTTTCTGGATTCAGAGCATACCATTAGGTGCCTGTTCCCCTTAAAATGCCAGAATTCCCTAAGGGAAGTAGATAGGCCATGTTTTAGGCATCCATCTCCAAAGACTTTAGATGGGGTTGTAGGATGTGCCTCCCCTGACTTAAATGGGACACAGCACATTTAACCTTATTTTTTTAGCCGATCTGCCTAGAGTTAGTTGTACTTAGGAACATAAAAGGAAGGGCCCAACCTAAAAATGCAAAACCAGAGCAAAGTTAGAAGGTATCATTAAAGGAAATGATGGCAATGGTTAATAGTCATGATCATTTCATATAATGACCACTAGTGTGTAGTACAACTGTTTGAATCATCGTTTTTGACAGATTCTTAATGCCCTGCATGAAAAATGGAATCATTTCTTGAAATTGAGAGTAGCTTAAGTACAAGAGTCTCAAATTCAAGCAACTCACCTGCTTAGGAATCAGTATAAATTAAGAATAACATTTTAATTTTTGTCTTTAGCTAATTGGTTCTCCAGAGGTTTTCTAGGGCTATGCTAATAATTTGCTAAATAATATGAGATCCAATTATGACTAAGACACTGTAGGAAAATAGAAACAGACCCTCAGAGGCTATAAGCACAGCTTGGTGTGCAGGAGGTAGGAGTTGCATTTGTCATCCTCTCCTGCATGGTTCACATTTTCATTACCTACAGCACAGGTCCTTCCTGTTTCGTGCTTAGACAACTTTAAATAGTCTCCAGACCTCGCTCGTGGTAGTCTGTACAGCATGGTGCTAAAAACTCAACCTACCCAAGGAATCACTTTGATTTCATCACAGTCTAGTTCAAGAATCTTCTGTAAGCTCTACTTCTTGATTCAGATTTAGACACATAAGAATGTAAATTGATACAGCCACTATGGAGAACAGTATGGAGGTTCCTTAAAAAACTAAAAATAGAACTACCATATGACCAGTAATCCCACCACTGGGCATATACCCAGAGAAAACTATAATTCAAAAGGAGACGTGTACCACAATATTCATCGCAGCACTATTTACAGTAGCCAGGACATGGAAGCTACCTAAGTGTCCATCAACAGATGAATGGATAAAGAAAATGTGGCACATATATACAATGGAATATTACTCAGCCATAAAAAGAAACGAAATTGAGCTATTTGTAATGAGGTGGATGGACCTAGAGTCTGTCATACAGAGTGAAGTAAGTCAGAAAGAGAAAGACAAATACCGTATGCTAACACATATATATGGAATTTAAGAAAAAAAAATGTCATGAAGAACCTAGGGGTAAGACAGGAATAAAGACACAGACCTACTAGAGAATGGACTTGAGGATATGGGGAGGGGGAAGGGTAAGCTGGGACAAAGTGAGAGAGTGGCATGGACATATATACACTACCAAACGTAAGGTAGATAGCTAGTGGGAAGCAGCCGCATAGCACAGGGAGATCAGCTTGGGGCTTTGTGACCACCTAGAGGGGTGGGATAGGGAGGGAGGGAGGGAGGGAGATGCAAGAGGGAAGAGATATGGGAACATATGATATGTATAACTGATTCACTTTGTTATACAGCAGAAACTAACACACCATTGTAAAGCAATTATACTCCAATAGAGATGTTAAAACAAAACAAAACAAAACAAATTTAGGCACCTGAAAACAGGAGTTAGCAAGTTATTACCTGTGGACCAAATGTGGCCTGCCCTTATTTCATAAAGTGTTATCAGAACACAGCCATGCTCATTGGTACACATGTTATCTATGGGTGCTTTTCCATTACATCTGCAGAGTTGAGTAGTTGCAACAGAGGCCCAATGGCTTTCAAAGCCTGAACTCTTTACCATCCGATCTGACCATCTACTCATTAAAGTTTGCCACTGATGTCTTAACAATAGCATTAGCTTCTCTTTTGTGCTTGTGGCTTTCCATGCAATAGCTCATCCTTGAAACAGTCTTGTAAGTACTTTTATTAGTCCTGTTTTACAGATGAGGGGATTAAAGTTTAAATTGGAGAACATAAATGACTAGCTAAAGATCTCATAGTTGGTAGGTAGTAAAGTTGGGATTTCAAGCCAGATGTGCTCATAGTACACCCAACCACCACACTGCACTATCGTATAGCCTTTCCCAATCTGGCCTAATTATACAATAACTATTTATGGAGGAACTGATACATGGTTGGCCAGGGATTGAGATAGACAGATAGATAGATAAGGTAAAATGTAGCCCGGTCTCTGAAAGTTTAAAGTCTAATGACACATAAAGAGACATGTAAATAGGTCTTCCAGGAAATGTAACAAAGTAGAGCAATTCACCTGGAATTATTGAAGGGACTGAATAATGAAGGGGCCTTTTCTCACATGTACATTGCCAGCCACTTGCCTTTCCCTCATCTCTGTGCTTTTGTCCTGATATTCCCTTTGTATGGACTATACAAGGCAGAGGCAGTTGCCATTCTCTGTTCATATTGTTTTGTCCAAACACATCCAGCTCTGGGTGTGAGACAGGAAAGGGAGAATCACCCCTGGATTTAGCAGTAGGGAGTCTTCAGTAATTAATCATCGATGGGCTCAAAGATAAGACACCTTACTTTTCAAATGTCTTCTACCTCACAGAGATTCATGAGAACAAGACTACAAGGAATCTTTGTTTTCAGACAGGATCAAGACAGAGCTCATCCCTCCTCCAGAAAAGACCAGGCCCAATAAGGCACAGGCATATTTTTGTTAAATGATTGCTTTTAGTATTATTTAATTTTGGTTCTTAACAGGGGTGATCTTGTCAATGTCTAGAAGTATTTTTGGTTGTCATAACTGATCGGGGAGAGGAGGGTGCTACTCACATCAAGTGGGTAGAGGCCAGGGATGCTGCTAAACATCCTACAGTGCACAGCACATAGCCTCCCAACTCCCACCCCTCCAAAGAATGATTTGGCCCAAGATGTCAATAGTACTGAGGCTGCGAAACCCCAGATGTCATGCTTTATGTTAGAATTTTCTAAATCTTCTAAGGAAAAGGCACTAACTGAATAAAAGTTCCTGTTAGTTAGTTGGCAGTTTTAAGAAAAATCAAGTAGGGTGGTCTTTTGAGTTTTGTATGTTTACCAAGTATGCAATTGTATGAAAAAAGTTAGGAGTTAATTCTTGCCAAATGATAACTGTTGTTAGATTGTGGGATTGTGGGTGATTTTATTTTCATGTTTCTGGTTTCCATTTTTTTTAAAAATGTGATTATATTGCTTTTACAGTGACAGAGATAAAATTATAAATAAAGATATAAACAAATAATAAAAAAGAAACTGTTGAGTCTTTGGGTTCAGGCTTCTCTAGTCTATTAAGGATTCTCTGCCCGAGGGTTTGATGCTAAGGGACTTGGTTTGACACAAGGCAGAGTTTTGCCTTCTCTGTTCCCCACCCACCTAATACTTTAATCTCTGAATTTTAGCATTTCCAGTACTCATCTCCATGCCTTTTCACATGCAGTTCCTTCTGTCTCGATCCTTCTATGGTCTCCGCCTTAGGAAATTCCAGATTTTCCACATCTTTGTTCTCTTCCTACCCACACCATATAGCCTCTACAGATTTCCTTAAGGGACTTCCTCTCTCCCACCTACATGTCTGGGGCATCAGTTAGATAGCTAACTGTTGGGCCGGTTTACATGATGTGGCCCAGCCCTCTCTTCTAATGGATGGGCATTGCTTAGAGATGAGGCAGGGTGTGTGAGTCTCTCTGAGTGATTGTGTCTTTCTGGTCCCAGAAAAACAGCCCTGTCCTCAGCTGGACCCAGGCTCTAGGATCACCATGGATTTCTGAACCTGAGAAAGGGCCCTGAGAAGCATGGAGGGGCACTTTGGCAGAGTATGGCGAGTGTGGGCTTGGATGCCATGTAGATAGGGGTCAGGCTCTTACCTCAGACCCAAAGCTATGTGGCTTTGGGCCAAACCCTTAATCATGCTGAGCTTCCATTTCTCATATGAAAAATGGAGATAATACTTTATGGGGTTGTTATAAGAATCAGTGCTAATAAGCGTGAAATGCCTGGAAGATTAGTATGCAATAAATGACTGGTCTTTCTGAAGAAAATATACATGCATGCAAAAATGGCTCTCAGTTTCAGGGGCTTCCCAGACAATCCTGCCCACTGAAGCATGGACCCTGTTCTAGAGCCAGCCCATGTGCCTTCAATTGCTTAATTCCTCTCTAATGGTATCTTTAGAAAAATGTGTTAGAATTAGGGGATTCCTGGAGAAAAAGTTCTATTCAGCTAGAGCAGGAATTCTTTGTTGGGGTAGAGTGTCAGAACCAGGATGAAGGGACCGGGGAGCCTTTTCTCCTCAGATTTTTGCAAAATGCCTCTGTCGATAGTACACTGCTGTCCACCGATCTCCTTTGAGGATCACTGTGTGTGATGAGAGACGTTGCCCCTGGGAGTGTGTTGCTCTTCTGCATGGTCTGGAAACAGGAACCAAAAGCAGGAAAAATGATGAGCTTAATTAGAGGAAATTGGAGACTGAAGGGAGGGCGGTATAAGCTCTATTCTAAAGGACAGAAGAGTTCAGAAGGACTTGATGAGTTTCCTGGTGCGTCTAAGAAAGGGAACCAAAATTAGAGGCAGGGAGAGTCTGAAATCTTTGTAAGATTTCCATGTTTGCACTTTTTAAAAAAATTTTATTTTAGTTTTGGCTGTGTTGGGTCTCCGTTTCTGTGCGAGGGCTTTCTCTAGTTGCGGCGAGCAGGGGCCACTCTTCATTGCAGTGTGAGGGCCTCTCACTATCGTGGCCTCTCTTGTTGCGGAGCACAGGCTCCAGACGTGCAGGCTCAGTAGTTGTGGCTCGTGGGCCTAGTTGCTCCGCAGCATGTGGGATCTTCCCAGACCAGGGCTCGAACCCGTGTCCCCTGCATTGGCAGGCAGATTCTCAACCACTGTGCCACCAGGGAAGCCCCCATGTTTGCACTTTAAAAAAATCCTGTTCTAGCTCCCCATCATAATTATTTCTGTAAAAACCTTTTAAGGAAAAAAGGCCTATCTTTCAGAATTTCAAAGACGGGAGGATGCTTCTGAGGTTCTATCCTATCTTGAGCTTAATCTGCAGCAGAGGTGAGCTGTATGGAAAAGTGTAGTTGAAGGAGGATGGAAAAAGCAAGTAGAATCCTGGTGCCTTTGGGAATGAAAATATTGCCTGGGTGCAGTGGAGTTCAGATCATGGCGGAATATGGTCTCTGGTCTTCACTAGTAGACCACAATTCCCACTCCCAGACTCAGGGAATGATTAAATACAATCAGACTCTGCTTCTGGAGTCAGATTTCTTCCTGGATCTCTACCTGCAGCCGTGTCTTCTTTCCCAAACTTCAGACTTCCATGTCCCTCTGGATCTCTCCCTGGATCTCACCTTGATAACTCTTCAAATCCAATATGTTGGAAACTGAATTTATTAGCTCTTCTGCAAATCAGATCATCTGGTTAGGAGAACTTACATCCACCCAGACATCCAAGCCATATACCCATAGAAACAGGTTACTCATCCTTCAGAAACCCCAAATTTCTGAGCAGAGAGACCCCCATAGTGAGGCTCTTCTCTGCCTCTCCAGGTCTATCCCTGGCTACTTTGTCCCTCCGTTCATCCCCTAGTGATGCCAAACTGCATCAAGTTCACATCTCGGAATTCCCCCTTCCTGGAACATGCTTCCTACACTTATTCACCTGTCTGTCTTTCACTCTTCCTTCAGAACTAGGCTCAAGCATCATCTGTTACTGGCTCTCAGGTAGTCTCTCCTATCTCTTGCCACATATGTTAAACTTCTTTCTTTATGGACCTGGTCCCTGTGCTGCACTGTGAAATCCTCCTGGTTACCCACCAGCACGTTGGCTTGTACATGGTGGGTGATCACATGGTCAGTGTTTATTGGATGGAACAGAATGGTTTGCAGCACTGCTTTTCAAGCACTTATTCAGAAGATTCCTTTGCCATATTATACTTTTCCCTGCCCCTTGTGGAGTATTTCTGTGAGAGAACTGTGAAGAAGCAGAAAACTTAATTTACTGCTGTATTTCCCAGGAGGACTCCACATTATGTAACTCCTTTTATCCAGAAAGCTCTCTAGACTCTTTGCACAGCAGGGAGATTACAGTGCCCCACAGTGTGAAGCAGGTAGTAGAGAAGAAAAATGAAGATGAAGGAAGCAGTCCCCCTTAGTGCTTTGGGCCCAAACTGGGAACTGCAGGATTCTTTGCGTGGTGATTCCACATAGCATGCTGCAAGAATCTGCCATCAGCCTGTAGATTTTATTAGCCAGCATATTCCTCCTTCACACCTGAGAACCAGAATTTAGCGGTTTCCTCCTCATTGAAATTCTCATAATCTTGTTTTACATGCACCTCTTGTTTCAGCTACTGTCATTTGAGCTGCACACAATATCATATTTGTCCTTTTTGTAAACTAATAAACAGAGTTCCACAGAGTCTTTTCAATGATTTTCATTGCAGAAATGAGGCCTAGACTTCAGATCTAGTCTAGAACTCTATACAATGACGTGATTCTTGAACAGAGCTGTACATCAGGAACACCTGAGGAGCTTGTTAAAATGCATTGCAGATGCCTCGGCCCTACTCTCGGAGATGTCTGGAGGGGCATAGATTGTATGTTTTTGCAAAACAGTCCTTTGGTGATTTTGATGTGCACACTGGTTAAGATGCATTGTGTTAGACTTTGTTCACTCACTCACTCATTCATTCATTTATTCATTCCTGGTGTATTCCTTGAATACCTACTGTGTATTCAGGTAGGCACTTTGCTAAGCACTGAGGCACTGGCGATAAAGGGCACAGTGTCTTCTCATTAAGAAGTTCTCAGTCTCCTGGAAGAAAACCCATAAAAATGAATAATTACAATACAGTAGGAAGTTCCATTAAAACTGGTGGATTCGCCATATGACCCAGCAATCCCACTACTGGGCATATACCCTGAGAAAACCATAATTCAAAAAGAGTCATGTACCACAGTGTTCATTGCAGCACTATTTACAATAGCCAGGACATGGAAGCAACCTAAGTGTCCGTCGACAGACGAATGGATAAAGAAGATGTGGCACATATATACAATGGAATATTACTCAGCCATAAAAAGAAACAAAACTGAGTTATTTGTAGTGAGGTGGATGGACTTAGAGTCTGTCATACAGAATGAAGTAAGTCAGAAAGAGAAAAACAAATACCATATGCTAACACATGTATATGGAATCTAAAAAAAAAAAAAAAAGGTACTGAAGAAACTAGGAGCAGGACAGAAATAAAGTCACAGACGTAGAGAATGGACTTAAGGACACGGGGAGGGGGAAGGGTAAGCTGGGATGAAGTGAGAGAGTGGCATGGACATATATACACTACCAAATGTAAAATAGCTAGCTAGTGGGAAGCAGCTGCATCTCACAGGGAGGTCAGTTCGGTGCTTTGTGACCACCTAGAGGGGTGGGATAGGGAGGGTGGGAGGGAGACGCAAGAGGGAGGGGATATGGGGCTATATGTATATGTATAGCTGATTCACTTTGTTATACAACAGCAACTAACACAGCAATGTAAAGCAATTATACTCCAATAAAGGTGTTAAAAAAAAAACAACTGGTGGATTCTATAAGAGCTGTGAGAGCACTTGAAGGAGAAGGTGTTACCTCTACCTGAGAATGAGGCAACTTCCTTGATATTTGATCTGAGTCACCCAGGCTAAGAGAGTCCCCAAAGGAAGATCCAAGGGGACCACTGGGAGGAGCTCCTTTTTAACAGGTTTGTGCAGAGGTGCATATGGAAGCCACCTTCAGGAATCTGTGGGTGTCTTAAAAAGCAAGGACAAGGTTTTTCATCTTTTTAAAACTTTTTCTTTTTAAGGTAGAGTTTATTAATTAATTAATTTATTTTTGCTGTGTTGGGTCTTCGTTTCTGTGCGAGGGCTTTCTCTAGTTGCGGTGAGTGGGGGCCACTCTTCATCACGGTGCGCGGGCCGCTCACTATCATTGCCTCTCTTGTTGCAGAGCACAGGGTCCAGACACGCAGGCTCAGTAGTTGTGGCTCATGGGCCCAGTTGCTCCGCAGCATGTGGGATCCTCCCAGACCAGGGCTTGAACACGTGTCCCCTGCATTAGCAGGCAGATTCTCAACGACTGCGCCACCAGGGAAGCCCGATGAGCTGAGTAGTTGCAACTACTCAGAGCTGAGTAGCTGCAATAGAGGCCCGATGGCTTTCAAAGCCTGAACTCTTTACTTTTACTTTTTTATTGAAATATAGTTGATTTACAGTGTTGTACTATTTACAAAAGCCAAGGCATGGAAGCAACCTAAGTGTCCATCAACGGATGAATGGGTAAAGAAGATGTGGTATATATATGCAATGGAATATCACTCAGCCACAAAAAGAATGAAATAATGCCATTTGCAGCAACATGGATGGACCTAAAGATGATCATACTAAGTGAAGTGAGCCAGACAGAGGAAAAACAAATATCATCTTTATCCTAAGATATCTAAGTAAGAACATGTCACTATTGCAGTTACCTAGCTTTATTAGTCATCAGAAAATTGTCAATACAAGACCACAGAGACTTATTATTATGAATAAGAGTAAAAATGTATATTTATGAAATACATTCTTACTCTTCTTACCAGGGCTTGTTTTAAGTGCTTTACTGAATCATTTCACTTACTTCCCCCAAACCATTGTGAACTAGGTGCTGTCATTATGTCCATTTTACGAATTAAGGAGCTGAGGCTTAGAGAAGTTAAATGATTTATGCAAGACCGTATGGTTAGCAAGTGGCAGAGCCAGAATTAGAACCCAGATCCCTCTGTTCCTGTTATTTTTTCACTTCCATATGTCTACATAAGTCTAATATTGCTATTCCTTGATGTGATACATTTAGATATACCCACTGATAACCCACTATACTAAATGAGGATTTACCTTTCTTACTTGACTGCTAACTCCCATCCCATTTTACCAGTAGATTTCTATCACTTCCTGTAGTTGAATTATAACAAAAATCATAGTACATATCATGAGATAGGAAAACATTATTCACTCACATAATTTGCCATCTTTCTTCCTTAGGGTTTTTGGAAAAATGTCCATCATATTATGTATTCTATCAAGACTACTTTTGTCCTGGTGGCCTCCATTCCGGAGTCCTCTATTTTCTTCATCCAATTTGACTGCCCTGGAGCCCCAACCCAGCTGTAATCCTGGGACTTTTCTTTGTCATTCTCCTGAGTAGGATAGCTTGCTGCCTGGGTCCCAGTTTTATATTCTTGTTTTACTGGAACATAACTTCCTGCAGCTGCTTAGGAAGAGCTGAATGGGCATTTCTGAGTCCTTGATATCTTCAAGAATGTGTATTTAACCCTCACACAATTTTAACTGTTTATATGGGTATAGAATTCTAGGTTGAAAATGATTTCCCCTATGCCTTGAAGGCATTGCTCCATTATAGTATAGCATTTAGCATTGTGCTTTAGACGTTTCAGACCATTCTGGTTCTTAAAGCTTTGTATGTATGCTGTTTTATTTTTTAAGGCAGTTTTGGGGATTATCTCTTTACCCCTGGTTATTTCTTTGGTAGTGTTCCCCCCTTCCTATTTGTTGTTGTTGTTGTTGTTTTTCTTTCTTTATGGAACTCCTAGTTTGATGTAACTTTTTGAATTGAGTCTGTGAACCTACTACACTTTTTTTCTCATATTTTCAGCAGTTTGTAATTTTTATTTCATTCTTTATATATTTTGACTTAATTCCTATTCTTTTATTATAATTTTTTATTTCAGCAATCATAGTTTTAATTTGGAAGAGATTTCCTATTTGCTGATTGTTCTTTTTTGTAGCATCCTATTCTTAGTTAAGAATGTAATAGCTTCCTGTATTTGTGAAGATACCAATTAGTTTCCTAACTTTTTTTTGGTTTGTTTCTCACATTACCTATTTCAGTAGTTATTTTTCAGCCCATTTTGTTCTTTTCTTTTATGTTGATTGTTCCCCTTAAACATCTGATGATTCTTGGAAGAACATTCATGTTTAGAAACAAGACCATCAAAAGCAGATACCAAGCTCTGTGTGTATAAGTAGGCTTGTTGATTAGAGGCTACGTTGATTACTGACTAGTGGGTTTCACTTTAGGTTCGTAGTCACTAGGGACTCCTAGACGTCAGCTCTCAGAGGTCTTTTCTCAAGAGAACTCTTTTCTCTGCTAAGGGTGAAGATGCAAGAGTTCTGTGAGGGGAAAAGTAATAGCCCAGCTGCCATACTGACAGACTTTTAATTAATTCCTTTTTCAATCCCATACCACCCACATGGGGACATTAGTTTGTATGTCTTTAGTCTCAAGTCTTTTCTCTTTGGTTTATTCAGAAGTTAAACCAGTATTTGAAGTGGGGTGTCGATGACTAGCTGCTGGTATTCTACATGGAAGTATGGGGAAGGGATGTGGTTGACATTTCCCATTCTGACCTTCAACTAGTCCTCCTGATTTCAACCACTCCCAATATTTGAGTCTTGGGACTCTTTTGGATTCTGTGGGAATTATTGAGCTCTGTGATTGTTCATATCTCCCTCTACAAACCCTATAGACCATGCTATGTACATCCTAGTAAATCTACTACTCTCCGTTACTTTCGGATTTCTAAAAATGTGTTGAAATCTCTTGAATGCTTGTGCACATTTCCTCATTCTTTTAATTCCTGAGATTCTATTTGAAATATTTTGCTTCTTTGAAAGCATTTTTTCAGAATTTTGGTAAAGAAAATAAATAAATATATTCCCTCAGTCTGCTGTCTTTAACTGGAAGGTGCCCATGGTCTTTGACCTTTTGCTAATTGTTTATTTCTGACTCAATCTTAGTCATTATATAATTTAATTCATGACAGTTTCTTTTAAAACTAAGGTTATTTTATCTTCATTTTAAATGTGGAAACTGAAGTACAGCAGGATTTAAGTCATTTACCCAAAGGAGTACCAGAGCTAGGATTTAAACTCAGGTCTGATTGATTCTGGATCTAGCTGGTGCTTTCTATCCTAGCTTTCTCCTTCTAAAAGAAAAACCGTGGCACAGGTTCTGTCTCCTCTCTCAAAACCATTGTCAGAACCTTCTGGAAGGGGTTGCATCCTTGTTTCAGGAGGAGTTTTGTTAATGAGACATGTTTGCTTTCTCCCTTCTTGTGCGTCTTCATTTTCTTCAGTGTTGATTTTGCTTGTCCCTGTTCAGTGGTCCTTCACCTTCTTTGATGTCTCTTGTGTGCCATCTCTGAAGCACCCTTAGATTTGTGGGCAGCAGCCCTGCCTTTCCAAGGCCTTGTTTCACCTCTGTCTGCTTCACTAACTAGTGAGGTATTGATTTCTTGGGAGAACTTGCTGGGATTGGCGGGTGGGAATCAATAGCCCATTAGACATAAGTGGAAAGTAGCAGCAGCCACTCCTCAGCGCTCTGCTCACTGACCTAACGTGCTGGGGTGCTGGTCAAAGATGAGGTTAGCCTGACGTGTCCAGGGGTATTCTGAAGTGATTAGATTGTTCTAGGAACACTGTAGCAAAGCCACTGACAGAAAAATCAAGAGCTTTAAATCCATGTCCTTGAACTAAATGAAGCGGAATCATTTTTGAGAATAAATTTGCCTGTCACAGGTTGCTTCAGGGGTAGGAAGTTCTGTTGAGAGCTTTTCTAATTCTTGGGTCACTTTGAATTTTCTAGTGTAGGCACAATCTTTGTGAATCATAAGGCAAGTCATTTAGCTTTTATGTTCTTCAGCGTTTCCAAAATGAAAGAGAAGGTGGGTGTCAGCAGTGGATGCCTAGCATTACCCATACAGTGTGTTTCTGAAACATTGTGTGTAAATCCCATTTTTAAATGCAACCTCAAGGGGCTTATTATGGCAGCTCTCCCTGGGTGAGTCCCTTCGAAGAGGAAGAGTTCCTTTGGAAAGAGAATTATCACTGTCTGTTTTATCTGGTTATAAGTGTAGTTCTTATGTTTCAGAGTTTTGTAAAGAAGGACATACACAAGCAGTAAATTCAAATTAGCAAAATCTGAAGAGGTCTTGTGTTACCACTGTCACAGAAACCCATACTCAATTCCCCAATTATCGTGTCATTATGTCTTCTACATTGCATGGAAACACAGGAACATTAGATTTGGAGAGTACTTCCAAATCATCTTGTCTAACTCCGTATTTTATTGTTTCATTTATTCATTCTTTAAAGAATCACTGAGTAACTCTTCTCCATGTGACAGACACTGTGTTAGGCAGAAGGGCTCTACCTGGACCAAAAAGATAAAGTCCCTGCCTTCTTGGAGCCTGCACTGTAGCGGTGGACACAAGTAATAGGAAGATAAGTAAGTGCGATGTATAGTTTGTCTGGTGCAGCTAAGTGCTAGGGAGATCATTAGTGCAGGGAAGGAGTCTAGAGCTTAGGTGGCATAAATGCATCAGATCGTAGGGAGGAATTCACAGAGAGGGGAGCAATTTTAGACAGGTGACCAGGGAAGGTTTCACTCAGGTATTTTTAAAATTAAAGATTAGAAAGAGGGACAGTATTGAGTCATATCGATTCCTGGGAGGGGAATGGTCCAGGAAGAGTGTAGAGCACAGGTAGAGGCACTGTGGCTGTGCTTTACTAGGATGAGAGAGATGAGGTAAGAGGTGATGGGGTCCTGTTCAGTCTCTAGACTGAACATTGTAACAACTTTGGGTTTTGCTCTGAATGAGAAGGGAAGACGTCGGGTGTGATCAGAGATATGATTTGATTTAAACAGTCGTTCTAGTGGCTATATTGAGCTTGGGTTATAGTGGGAAAGGTTGGAAGCAGGAGATTAGCTAGGACTCTATTGCATATCTAGAGAAGAAAAATCATGGGAAGTAGTCAAACCCTACATGTATTTTTGAACATACAGCAGACAGGGTTAACTGACAATCCGGATGAAGGTTATGAGAGAAAGAGAAGATTTGGGGATGGCTCCACAGTCTTTGTCCTGAGCAACTGGAAAAGTTGAGTTGCCACTTTCTGAGCTAGGGGTCCTGAGATGTGGATGGGTCCATGGGGAGAATGATCAAGACTCAGTTTTGTGTATGTTAAAATCTGGAAGACATCTAAAAGCAGATGTCGAGTAGGTAGTTGTATATGATTCTGGAGTATAATGGAAAAGTCCAGGCTGCAGGTAAGAGGACCAAGGACTGATCTCTGGGTACTCTCAACATTTAGACAAGAAAATAAGGCCACAGAGAGAGGAAGGTGTAGAGGGAATACATACTTCAAAAAAGAGAGTGGACTCTTCTCAGTGTAGTACCATCCTAATAAGATTACGTTGAACTAGCCTGAGTTTTCATCTTCTTTTCCTGTGCTACTCTTCTGAGTTAGTACAGTGGGAAGATGTTGGACAAGGAAAAAAACAAAAACAAAAACCAAAAAACAGATTGCACAGCATTGGTGCTCTCTCTATACATATATAATCAAAAATTAGATTTATTCACTGTGTTTCTGCTAGTTAGTGGGTCTGAAAATCAAAGTAGGCAAGTAAGAAGACTAAGTGATTGTCTCCCTCTATGCTGTCAACAGTGCACTTCCTTTTAGGTATCTAAGATATGATTGGAGCATGGCTTTCACTAGGTTTTAGACTGGTTGGAGTTATTCAAATCTAACTAAATCTAAATTCAAGTTTCAGGTCTATGAAAGGGCCAGAATATTTAGAAACCTTGTAAATTAAATTCATCATGTAGATTGAAAGTCTTCTGTTATTTGCCAAGAATGTTCAAAATGATAATATTTAACATTTGTAGAGCACTCTCAAATTTAGAATGTTTCCAGCATCTACTTATTTGGCTTTCGCAAATGCCCAGCACAGAATGATTTTTCACTCTTTTGTAAGCCTTCTCTTGGTTAAGAGCCCCTGCCTGTTGTTCATGTGAAATGGCTTTAAGAACACTTACCGTCTGGTTCTCCTACCTGGATATTCTGTAATCTGTCCATGTGCATTTTTTGAATGTAGTGTCCAGATCTGTTGACAACATACCAGACGTAGAAGCATGGTATAATAAGGCTTTAACTTACCTTGCTAAGTCACATTTCTATTTTAGATAGTATTGTACTGTACTAATTTCTTTGAACAGCTGGATCAAACTGTTGACACATGATGCACTCATGGACATCTAAAAGTCCCCCCATTTTTTGCAAATAATAGACTGCCAGATAAGGTCTTAAGCATTTAAGCTATGGATAATTTGAACCCAAGTGTAGGATTTTATATGAATGTCTATTAAATTTTATTCTGAGGCTTCAATCTATGATTCCAATTTCGCTTTTAATCTATTATTTTGCTTACCAAAGTAAAGTATGAATTTCAGGAAGGGTTATGTCCATCTAAATTTGAAAGAGACTCTAAGAACAATGACAGCTGGCTGTTGGCTGGGGGTTGCTTTTAGGTTCTAGAGGCTGACCTCAGTTCCTAGCCACGTGGCCTTTTCACAACACGGCAGGAGAATCTCTTTACAGTTGGCTACGGTGGAGTCTTATATAAGGTAACGTAATCAAGGGAGTGACGATTCCATCATGTTTACAGGTCCCATTACACTCAGTGGTCATGTACCCCAGGAGGTAGAAATCTCGGGGACAGCTTAGACTTCTGCCTGCAGTAATGGTTTCTAGGCAGTAATAAGTTTTCTGGAAAGACTGAGAGCAAAAGGCACATAACAACTGTGTCTGCCCTACCCCTCTTTTTTGAAGTTCAGAAAAGTTTTACTAGAAGCCCCACCCAGTTGACTTCCACTTATATTTCATTAGCCACAACTACCCTTAGCACAAGGAAGCCAGGAAAAATCAAATTTTGGTTACCTACAGACAATCAGGATTCCGTTAGAAAGGAAGAGGAAATGTTGCAAATTATGTAAATAGAATAGCCAGGGCAGGAATGGAAATGCCAAATGGAGAAAACAAATCTTGTCTAGTTTAGGAGAAATGGAAGTTAATGAAAAAAATCACAAAAAAGCTCCCACACAGGATTAATCACTGTTAACATTATCATATTTCTTAACTACATCATATTATATGCAACTTTTAAATTTATCATGAGAACTTTTTCATGGTAAACTCTTTGTAAATATAATTTAATAACTGAATAATGTTCCATCTTAAGAATACACCATAATAACTCTTATAATTAATCCCCAGTAATTGACCCTATCTTTGGGTAGCTTTAAACTTTCACTATTATAAATAATGTCATGATGCATACTTTTTACATAAAATAGTTTATACATTTAAGATTATTTTATTAGGCTTTATTCTTAGTAGAATTACTGGATCAAAGGGAATGGACCTTTTTCTGGTTCTTATTACATAACTTCATATCTTCTTTCCAAAATGATGAGCTAACTTATACTTGCCAGCAATGAATAGAAGTGTTTGTATGAAAACACTCTAAAATCCCAATTTCATCATCGTGTCAGTCTGTTTCTTATCTTTAAATCAAAGAAAAATTTGCTAAGTATGCCTTTTTTGACTTCCTCCAAACTTCTGATAAAAAAATGAGGTTAATTCTTCATGAGGTCAGAGGTTTGAGCTATGTGCCACTACCTTAGAAACTATTCTTGTTTAATGTAATTAAATAATTAGTAGTCCTCAGGCACCATTTGAGACAATTAAATTTACCCATTTTACTTTGGAGCCAACATATAGCCACCTTGTCCACAGGACATTATGGGGGCATTATACTAAACCTAAGATGCAAAAGGCAGTGTTCTAATCATTCAATCTGAAATCTTTCTTACAGGAGAAAACGAAGTTAGTTTGCTGTGTTAGCTCTGCCTTCTCTAGGTCATCTGTTTGCCTCACACCACATCCTTCAAGCATTAGTCTTTCCCTTTGTGATAATACTTTGCTCTGAATAAACCCCAATACCATCTTCTGCCTTTAGCACCTTCTGCAGGCATATCCTTAGACTTGGTTTGAGCTTCCTGACCCAATTTGGGTGAGTTCAGACCACCCTTGAATCTGTTCTGAGTTCACTTCCCTTCTCCTTCTAGCTTTTAGACATGTTATTTTTAAACCTGATCTTACCTGAGATATTCCTGTAGTCAAACTGTTTTCTTAAGATCTCTTTCCTGTTTCTTTTTCATTGGGTTACTCATGATTGTATAGTTAGAATTTCTGTTTTTGAGCTTCCTGTCCTTGTTTTTTTCTAGATTCAATCTTATGGATAGTTTTTCATCTGTGAGGAAAACCTACATAATTTTCCATTCCTTCTTATATATTTCTATTTTACAGTTCATGAAATATTTATAGATGTTCTCTTTCCTTCCTGTTGTATGGGTAAAATAAAGATATTAGGACTTCCTACACTATTCATGGTTCAAAATTAATCACTCTCATTTTCTTTGTTCTGCAACTTTGAATGTGAATATTAAAAAATACATACTCCTTATGAAGAACTTTAACCAGAATTATAAAATAGAAGATTAAAATGATCTGTAATCAAACCACCAACTGATTTCACTATTTAGCATTTTGTCTGTTTCCTTTCTAATCAGAAATGTGTATATATTAAAAAGAATTCCATCCTATCCCTTTTAAGCCATATTTATCCTTAAAGTGTCAACCCATAGAATTGGCTTATTAGCTACAGACCTATAGCTACATATACATAATGCCAGCGGGAGGAGGAAGAAAAAAAAGTAAAAGGTACCCAGGTCAGCAAAAAAGAGCTAAATTGTCTTCAGAATAGTATTTTATGATGCTAGAAAGCATGTAATACATCTTAAGTAGTTCTCAGGAACAAAGTCAATATTTTTAAAGTTTACATTTGAACCAGAAACATCCTTTATCTGGAAAAGTTATTGTCCTTTTGAATCTATTTAATTCAGTAGAATTCTATGAAAAAAATAGAAAATCAGAACTGAGGTTAAGTTTTAAGCTCCAAGAAGCCTCTTTTGTTCCCTTTTTTTTTTCCAGAAAAATTTATTAAGCAACTACTTTAAGCCTTTCTGAAGAGGTACTTCTTGTCAGGTCATTTATGGCTCAACTTTGCATTTCTCTTTTTGTATGTCCAATATAAGAGCCTCAATTGTCCACTTATTCTGCATATGTTGAAGTTATCAGATATATATCTGTTTGATAATGCACAACTTTGTGGAAAAATATTTTTCTATTCCTTTTATAAATCATTGCTTGTATCTGTCTAAAATGTTAATGCATATATCTGCATTGTTGTAGATGATTGCAAGTGTCCATAAAACGATAATAGCAAATACCACTGAGGGTTTCCTGATTTTTGCAATGATTCCTCCCTGGCCAGTTTTCTTCTCTTACTCCCACCATTCCCCTTCAGCTCTTCCTAAAGGTTATCCGAATGTAAGTTTCCATCTCCTACGTATTCTGTCTCTGAAATCACAGAAATTGGCCAATAGTGTCTACATGACCTAAATGGGGTCCCTTCTAGTCCCGCTTCTATCCGGGACTCATAGTTGCTTTAGTCTCAAGCATGAACACGTGACTGAAGCCAAACTTATTAGCGTTTTTCCGCAGGATTCCTCCAACTGAGTTTGAGGGTAGGAGGCGTCTTCTCTTGGGTGGCAAAGGTGTGAGGATGTAAGCCCAGAGGCTGCTGGCAGCTATCTCCCTTTTTACATGCAAAAAGCTGTTGGGCAGATAGAGAACATGAAGCTGACCTGATGGTGTTTCAGAGTCTAATTTCATTTCCTGGGTTCTTGGTGTGGCCTTAGTCTTTTAGCAATTCTGTTACTTCTGGGAGCTACCCTTCAGAGGACCTAGGCAATTCAATGAGTTTCTGATTTTTGCAACCAAAAACTTATGGCTAATCATGTAGATGGAGCATACTCGTTCTAGTAAATGACTGGTTAAATAAATGCCTCATACTTAAACTTTCAATGTGAGAAACGTTTCTCATTAAAAGAGTATTATTCTCAGGACTCTCACGAGTTTAACTACATTAGTCAAGTACTGGAGGTAGTCTCAAGAGTCACCTTCAGTCCTGTTTGGAAAAAGGCAGAGTATAAATTCTATCTTCTGCTCCTGATGAAACTGAGTCAGAGAGAAGACTTGATCTGTTTATAATGACTGAGCTAATTTGTAGCAACATCAAGGCTAGGACTCAGGTCCCTTAGTTCTCTGTCTAAAGCTGTCCTGAGTTTAAGGGAACTTCCCTATAATAGATTTCCCTATAATAGAGCAGCTTACAATGTGTGTTTTGTGATTTTTAATTGGTATTAGTCCATTTTTCTTTCCCTTTTCCCAGCCAGTTCATTCATAAGTTACTTGTTGAGCACGTACATGCCAACAGGCCCTGTATAGACTGCTGGTAATAGTCCAAGTGCATAAAAGTGCCACTTCTGATTTCAAGAATTTTACTGTCTCGTGAGAAGGTAAATTTCGAGAAATCATTGCAATCACGCATGATTAAAGTTACTATAGGAAATGGCTATGGACGCACCTAAGAGAGCTATCCAACCCTACCCAGCTCAGGTTGGGGTGGAGCATTGGTCAGAGAAGACTCACTAGAGGGGATCATCTCAGGACCTTGTCATTACCAACCAGGCTCTTTGGTTACAACTTGGTTGTGAGCATGATCTCACTCTGCTCTGTTAAAGTCATGTTAAAAAACACAAGAAAAAAACAAAAAAACACATGTACTTCATTTCAGGCGAGGCTCAGAAAAATGGAAAAAGGCAAAAACGGAGGTAGCAGTACCTAGGTAAGGAGTAAAGAAATCCACAAGTATGACACTAAATCAGTTAATAAGTGTCTCTCTCCACCCACGCCCACAACTGCCATCCACACCACTCCCATTTATCCTACCACTGCTCCTGATCAAAAGTTGCCGAACTGTACGAAGAGGAGCACCAGCCCTGTGAGACAGAGCGTGAGATCAGCGTTCTGTGATCAGATAAGTTTATGAAACACTGCACACTCATTCTCTGCTTGGAGATGGGAGGGGGAAAGGGGAACAGCTTGCTTCTCGCCAAGCCTCCCCACCCAACCTGAACCTGCCTTTTCTTGACTCACGTGTTACTGTTGCAGGTCTTTCTCTTCTGCTCCCAGTTCTGCCCTGTTGCTTTGGTTTCCCTCATGTCCAGCCCCCATGATGCTAAAGTTCCTCTCCATTTAATGCAAGAAGTTCCATCACGTACAGCATTCTGTGACTGTCTAGGATTCTGAGATAAAGAAACATTTTGATAAAGAAACATCTTGAATTATTTTTAATTCAAGAGACATTTTGAATTAATTTTAATTGTGATAAAGAAACATTTTGAATTATTTTTAACTTAACATTCCTAAAATTATTTAACCATAGATGCTTTTCTTTTTTTCCTGTACTATCTTATGAAACTTCGGAACCTGCTTTGAGATATCGTACTCTAACAAAGAAGGATGTTTGCCCCTCCAAACATTCCCATATAAAACTTTAATAATATACAATGTTGTTTTATTTCCTGAGTGTTGTATTCTCTTTTCAGGGCCTATTGTATGCCTACACTATTGCTGAGTGCTTTTAAATATCTCATCTCGTTTTTTACACATTCACAACAACCTTGTGAAGTTGGCATTATTTTTATCACAGATTATAGGTAAAGAAACTGAGGCTCAGAGAGAGGTTATGGTGACTTCCCTGAGGTTGCCCAGTTAGGACTGGCAGAGCTAGCATAGTTCTGAGTCCTTCTATTGCACCTTTCGTCTTCCATAAAGAAATATACAAACAGTAAAATTTCAAATTGACTAACAGATTCTAAAACTGGGGAATGTACCTGAGTTTCATCCAAAAATTCAAAGCAGGATTCAAATGAAATCCCAGTGAATCAGGTAGATGTCAGCAGCTGAATACCTCCAAGTAAGATGTGTTTGCTCTGGATGGGCAGAAGACCTGAGATAGAGATGGAGTAAGAATAACCCAAGCAACGCACATTGAGGGGATGGCCTGAGGCTTAGTTCGGCTGGAACCTAGCCAAGTTAAGGACAGCCAGTGGAGATGAGCGGGGAGAGTTAAGTTGTGGCCGTGCTGGTTGGCCCTCAGTGTATTGGTCTGCATTGATTCTGAGTAGGCAAGGTGAGGCAGCAAAGCTTTTTGAGCTGGGAGTGGGGATGAGGTATGGCCATCACTACACTTTAATGAGAGTAGTCAGGAGACAGTTTGGCAGGAATATGGAGGACAATTGCCTCGGGAAGAAAATGCAGGCATGTGATCAGAGAAGAGACTACACAGAGCCTGACTCAGGGTGAAATGTCAGAGTGATTGTGAGAAAGGAGGATATCACCATCATCATCTTGAAGCAGAGGTGGAAAAGACCTGGGCTAATAAGAAAATAACAGCATGGCTGACTCCACAGTGTATGAAAACGCAGAGTGTAAAGACTTTGATGAATAGTGCCTGGTCCAGGGAAAGTGCTCAATGATTATTTGCTGAATACTGAATTATTTCATTTAGTTACATGATATTTCAGTATTACATGATAGGAACTTCAGATTGATGTATGTCCTCTTTTTTTTTCCTATTACAAGTTTGTAGAATGAAGAAAAGTTATTCCATCAGGAGGAAGTGTTATTCCACATCAGGAAGAAGAAAATTATTTAGCACATGCTAACTACTGCTTCAGGGAGGTTGCCCAGGCTAAGAATGACTTGATATATGACTGAGGAATTTAGGAGTTAGACAACAGGGGTTAGTAGGGAGGAGTAGACATAGATTCTAGGGTTGGGGCCAGAGTTCTGGTAGCTAGCTAGCATCATGACATTCTAAATACAAAAAGGTGATTAAAAGATGAATTTGTTTAGTTTTATCAACACATTCACTTTTACTCATAGTTCTTGTTTCTATATGTTTTCACCCAAGATAACATTATGCTAACAACGGTGGCAGAATGTTGCCTACCATATCAGTAAACAAAGGATGTTGCAGCCATCAAACCATCACATTACAGCTGCCCGGACAGTGAGCCCTGAGGGACTTCAGGATAGAAAAAGGACACCCCCCATCTAGCAGTCAGACACTGCAGCCGCCCCAGACTGTCCACCCTGAGGAGACTCAGGATGAGAAAGCACAGGATACTGGCCCCAGATAGCTGAGATGCATATCAAAGGAATGATTTCAGTGAGTCCAGACCCTTACATCTTCCCATACATAGACAAATGCTAAATTCCTTAACTTGAGATATCTGGTTTTCTTTAACTAACAGTAATCTTTTGATGTTCTGACTACTTGATCTTTGTTGCAAAAATTCCTATGTATCCAGGCTCCACCTTTACCTCTTCAGAACAGTCCCTCGGAGCTATCCAAGAGGCTGTGTCCCAGGCTTAAGTTTTGTCCACAAATACAACATAATTCTCAACTTTTCGGTCAACAGTACTATCTGGAAAAGCAATGATTTCAAACTCTCTACTAAAAAGTTAGTTTAGGGCTGGGAAAAAGGATCCTATATAAAGAAAAAACTAATGAAGTTGTTAAGCTAGAATTGACCTTTCATTCAGTTTCATAAAGTTCTTAAGAGGAAAAGATGATATTAAAATAATTATGTATAATAGAGTCATAAAAATACATAATGTTACTCAGCTTCTACTTTTGCCCAAAATAAGATATTTCTAGTCTTGGTAATTCTGTCAAGTGGGTGTTATTCTCTCTAAATTGTAGGTGAGGAGCAGAAAAATTAAGCATTTGTCTAAGTTCATCTAGTTATTAAAAAGCACAGGTCACCTGAAATCTTTTTTTTTTTCATTTTTTACATCTTTATTGGAGTATAATTGCTTTACAATGGTGTCTTAGTTTCTGCTTTATAACAAAGTGAATCAGTTATACATATACATATGTTCCCATATCTCTTCCCTCTTGTGTCTCCCTCCCTCCCACCCTCCCTATCCCACCCATCCAGGTGGTCACAAAGCACCAAGCTGATCTCCCTGTGCTATGCGGCTGCTTCCCACTAGCTATCTATTTTACGTTTGGTAGTGTATTTATGTCCATGCCACTCTCTCACTTTGTCCCAGCTTACCCTTCCCCCTCCCCATATCCTCAAGTCCATTCTCTAGTAGGTCTGTGTCTTTATTCCCATCTTACACCTAGGTTCTTCATGACATTTTTTTTTCTTAGATTCCATAAATATGTGTTAGCATACGGTATTTGTCTTTCTCTTTCTGACTTACTTCACTCTGTATGACAGACTCTAGATCTATCCACCTCATTACAAATAGCTCAATTTCGTTTCTTTTTATGGCTGAGTAATATTCCATTGTATATATGTGCCACATCTTCTTTATCCATTCATCCGACGATGGGCACTTAGGTTGTTTCCATCTCCGGGCTATTGTAAATAGAGCTGCAATGAACATTTTGGTACATGACTCTTTCTGAATTCTGGTTTCCTCAGGGTATATACCTAGTAGTGGGATTGCTGGGTCATATGGTAGTTCTATTTGTAGTTTTTTAAGGAACCTCCATACTGTTCTCCATAGTGACTGTACCAATTCACATTCCTACCAGCAGTGCAAGAGTGTTCCCATTTCTTCACACCCTCTCCAGCATTTATTGTTTCTAGGTTTTTTGATGATGGCCATTCTGACTGGTGTGAGATGATATCTCATTCTAGTTTTGATTTGCATTTCTCTAATGTTTAATGATGTTGAGCATTCTTTCATGTGTTTGTTGGCAATCTGTATATCTTCTTTGGAGAAATGTGTATTTAGGTCTTCTGCCCATTTTTGGATTGGGTTGTTCGTTTTTTTGTTATGCAGCTGCATGAGCTGCTTGTAAATTTTAGGGATTAATCCTTTGTCATTTGCTTCATTTGCAAATATTTTCTCCCATTCTGAGGGCTGTCTTTTGGTCTTGTTCATGGTTTCCTTTGCTGTGCAAAAGCACTGAAGTTTCATTAGGTCCCCTTTGTTTATTTTTGTTTTTATTTCCATTTCTGTAGGAGGTGGGTCAAAAAGCATCTTGCTGTGATTTATGTCACAGAGTGTTCTGCCTATGTTTTCCCCTAAGAGTTTGATAGTTTCTGGCCTTACATTTAGGTCTTTAATACATTTTGAGCTTATTTTTGTGTATGGTGTTAGGGAGTGTTCTAATCTCATACCTTTACATGTACCTGTCCAGTTTTCCCGGCACCGCTTATTGAAGAGGCTGTCCCTTCTCCACTGTACATTCTTGCCTCCTTTATCAAAGATAAGGAGATCATATATGCATGGGTTTATCTCTGGGCTTTCTATCCTGTTCCATTGATCTATCTTTCTGTTTTTGTGCCAGTACCATACTGTCTTGATTACTGTAGCTTTGTAGTATAGTCTGAAGTCAGGGAGCCTGATTCCTCCAGCTCCGTTTTTCGTTCTCAAGACTGCTTTGGCTATTTGGGGTCTTCTGTGTTTCCATACAAATTGTGAAATTTTTTGTTCTAGTTCTGTGAAAAATGCCAGTGGTAGTTTGATAGGGATTGCATTGAATCTATAGATTGCTTTGGGAAGTAGAGTCATTTTCACAATGTTGATTCTTCCAATCCAAGAACATGGTATATCTCTCCATCTGTTTGTATCATCTTTAATTTCTTTCATCAGTGTCTTATAATTTTCTGCATACAGGTCTTTTGTCTCCTTAGGTAGGTTTATTCCTAGATATTTTATTCTTTTTGTTGCAATGGTAAATGGGAGTGTTTTCTTGATTTCACTTTCAGATTTTTCATCATTAGTATATAGGAATGCCAGAGATTTCTGTGCATTAATTTTGTATCCTGCTACTTTACCAAATTCATTGATTAGCTCTAATAGTTTTCCAGTAGCATCTTTAGGATTCTCTATGTATAGTATCATGTCGTCTTCAAACAGTGACAGCTTTAGTTCTTCTTTTCCGATTTAGATTTCTTTTATTTCTTTTTCTTTTTTGATTGCTGTGTCTAAAACTTCCAAAACTATGTTGAATAAGAGTGGTGAGAGTGGGCAACCTTGTCTTGTTCCTGATCTTAGTGGAAATGCTTTCAGTTTTTCACCATTGAGGATGGTGTTGGCTGTGGGTTTGTCATATATGGCCATTATTATATTGAGGAAAGTTCCCTCTATGCCTACGTTCTGCAGGGTTTTTATCATAAATGTGTGTTGAACTTTGTCAAAAGCTTTCTCTGCATCCATTGAGATGATCATATGGTTTTTCTCCTTCAATTTGTTAATATGGTGTATCACGTTGATTGATTTGCGTATATTGAAGAATCCTTGCATTCCTGGAATAAACCCCACTTGATCATGGTGTATGATCCTTTTAATGTGCTGTTGGATTCTGTTTGCTAGTATTTTGTTGAGGATTTTTGCATCTATGTTCATCAGTGATATTGGCCTGTAGTTTTCTTTCTTTGTGACATCCTTGTCTGGTTTTGGTATCAGGGTGATGGTGGCCTTGTAGAATGAGTTTGGGAGTGTTCCTCCCTCTGCTATATTTTGGAAGAGTCTGAGAAGGATAGGTGTTAGCTCTTCTCTACATGTTTGATAGAATTCTCCTGTGAAGCCATCTGGTCCTGAGCTTTGGTTTGTTGGAAGATTTTTAATCACAGTTTCAATTTCAGTGCTTGTGATTGGTCTCTTTATATTTTCTATTTCTTCCTGGTTCAGTCTTGGCAGATTGTGCTTTTCTAAGAATTTGTCCATTTCTTCCAGGTTGTCCATTTTATTGGCATAGAGTTGCTTGTAGTTATCTCTCATGATCCTTTGTATTTCTGCAGTGTCAGTTGTTACTTGTCCTTTTTCATTTCTAATTCTACTGATCTGAGTCTTCTCCCTTTTTTTCTTGATGAGTCTGGCTAATGGTTTATCAATTTCGTTTATTTTCTCAAAAAACCAGCTTTTAGTTTTATTGATCTTTGCTATCGTTTCCTTCATTTCTTTTTCATTAATTTCTGATCTGATCTTTATGATTTCTTTCCTTCTGCTAACTTTGTGGGTTTTTTGGTCTTCTTGCTCTAATTGCTTTAGGTGCAAGGTTAGGTTGTTTATTCGAGATGTTTCCTGTTTCTTAAGGTAGGATTGTATTGCTATAAACTTCCCTCTTAGAACTGCTTTTGCTGCATCCCATAGGTTTTGGGTCGTTGTGTCTCCATTGTCATTTGTTTCTAGGTATTTTTTAATTTCCTCTTTGATTTCTTCAGTGATCACTTCGTTATTAAGTAGTGTATTGTTTAGCCTCCATGTGTTTGTATTTTTTACAGATCTTTTCCTGTAATTGATATCTAGTCTCATAGCATTGTGGTCGGAAAAGATACTTGATACAATTTCAATTTTCTTAAATTTACCAAGGCTTGATTTGTGACCTGATTGATTTGATTTGTGACCAAGATATGACCTATCCTGGAGAATGTACCATGAGCACTTGAGAAAAATGTGTATTCTGTTGTTTTTGGATGGAATGTCCTATAAATATCAATTAAGTCCATCTTGTTTAATGTATCATTTAAAGCTTGTGTTTCCTTGTTTATTTTCATTTTGGATGATCTGTCCATTGGTGAAAGTGGGGTGTTAAAGTCCCATACTATGAATGTATTACTGTTGATTTCCCCTTTTATGGCTGTTAGTATTTGATATGTTGGGTGCATAAATATTTACAATTGTTATATCTTCTTCTTGGATCGATCCCTTGATCATTATGTAGTGTCCTTCTTTGTCTCTTCTGATAGTCCTTATTTTAAAGTCTATTTTGTCTGATATGAGAATTGCTACTCCAGCTTTCTTTTGGTTTCCATTTGCATGGAATATCTTTTTCCATCCCCTTACTTTCAGTCTGTATGTGTCTCTAGGTCTGAAGTGGGTCTCTTGTAGACAGCATATATATGGGTCTTGTTTTTGTATCCATTCAGCCAATCTGTGTCTTTTGGTGGGAGCATTTAGTCCATTTACATTTAAGGTAATTATCGATATGTATGTTCCTATTCCCATTTTCTAAATTGTTTTGGGTTCGTTATTATAGGACTTTTCCTTCTCTTGTGTTTTTGTCTAGAGAAGTTCCTTTAGCATTTGTTGTAAAGCTGGTTTGGTGGTGCTGAACTCTCTCAGCTTTTGCTTGTCTGTAAAGGTTTTAATTTCTCCATCAAATCTGAATGAGATCCTTGCTGGGTAGAGTAATCTTGGTTGCAGGTTTTTCTCCTTCATCACTTTCAGTATGTCCTGCCACTCCCTTCTGGCTTGTAGAGTTTCTGCTGAGAGATCAGCTGTTAACCTTATGGGGATTCCCTTGTGTGTTATTTGTTGTTTTTCCCTTGCTGCTTTTAATATGCTTTCTTTGTATTTAGTTTTTGACAGTTTGATTAATATGTGTCTTGGCGTATTTCTCCTTGAATTTATCCTGTATGGGACTCTCTGTGCTTCCTGGACTTGATTAACGATTTCCTTTCCCATATTAGGGAAGTTTTCAACTATAATCTCTTCAAATATTTTCTCAGTCCCTTTCTTTTTCTCTTCTTCTTCTGGAACCCCTATAATTCGAATGTTGGTGCGTTTAATGTTGTCCCAGAGGTCTCTGAGACTGTCCTCAGTTCTTTTCATTCTTTTTTCTTTATTCTGCTCTGCAGTAGTTATTTCCACTATTTTATCTTCCAGGTCACTTATCCGTTCTTCTGCCTCAGTTATTCTGCTATTGATCCCTTCTAGAGTATTTTTATTTCATTATTGTGTTGTTCATCGCTGCTTGTTTCATCTTTAGTTCTTCTAGGTCCTTGTTAAATGTTTCTTGCTCTTTCTCTATTCTATTTCCAAGATTTTGGATCATCTTTACTGTCATTATTCTGAATTCTTTTTCACAGGTAGACTGCCTATTTCCTCTTCATTTGTTAGGTCTGGTGGGTTTTTATCCTGCTCCTTCATCTGCTGTGTGTTTTTCTGTCTTCTCATTTTGCTTATCTTACTGTGATTGGGTTCACCTTTTTGCAGGCTGCAAGTTCGTAGCTCCCGTTGTTTTTGATGTCTGTCTCCAGTGGCTAAGGTTGGTTCAGTGGGTTGTGTAGGCTTCCTGGTGGAGGGGACTAGTGCCTGTGTTCTGATGGATGAGGCTGGATCTTGTCTTTCTGGTGGGCAGGTCCACGTCTGGTGGTATGTTTTGGGGTGTCTGTGGCCTTATTATGATTTTAGGCAGCCTCTCTGCTAATGGGTGGGGTTGTGTTCCTGTCTTGCTAGTTGTTTGGCATAGGATGTCCAGCACTGTAGCTTGCTGGTCGTTGAGTGAAGCTGGGTGGTGGTGTTGAGATGGAGATCTCTGGGAGATTTTCGCCATTTGATATTACGTGGAGCTGGGAGTTCTCTTGTGGACCAGTGTCCTGAAGTTGACTCTTCCACCTCAGAGGCACAGCACTGACTCCTGGCTGCAGCACCAAGAGCATTTCATCCACACAGCTCAGAATAAAAGGGAGAAAAAGTAGAAAGAAATAAAGAAAGTGGGTAAAATAAAATAAGGTAAAGATAAAATAAAATAAAGTCATTAAAATAAAAAATAATAATTAAGAAAAAAAATTTTTTACCAAAGTAAAAACAAAACAAAACAAAACAAAAAACGGACAGATAGAACCCTAGGGCAAATGGTGAAAGCAAAGCTATACAGACAATATCTCACAGAGAAGCATACCCATACACACTCACAAAAAGAGTAAAAGGGGAAAAAATAATAAATCTTGCTCGCAAAGTCCACCTCCTTAATTTGGGATGATTGGTTGTCTATTCATGTATTCCATAGGTGCAGGGTACATCAAGTTGATTGTGGAGCTTTAATCCACTGTTTCTGAGGCTGCTGGGAGAGATTTCCCTTTCTCTTCTTTGTTCACACAGCTCCTGGGGCTCAGCTTTGGATTTGGCCCCGCCTCTGCGTGTAGGTCGCCGGAGGGCGTCTGTTTTTCCGCTCAGACAGGACAGGGTTAAAGGAGCCGCTGACTCGGGTGCTCTGGCTCACTCAGGCCGGGGTTGGGGGGGCAGGGGCACAATGCGGGGCGAGCGTGCGGCGGCAGAGGCCATCGGGACGTTGCACCATCCTGAGGCGCGCCGTGCGTTCTCCGGGGAAGTTGTCCCTGGATCCCGGGACCCTGGCAGTGGCGGGCTGCACAGGTTCCCCGGAAGCGAGGTGTGGATAGTGACCTGTGCTCGCACACAGGCTTCTTGGTGGCGGCAGCAGCAGCCTTAGCATCTCATGCCCGTCTCTGGGGTCCGCGCTGTTAGCCGCGGCTCGCACCCATCTCTGGAGCTCCTTTAAGCAGCACTCTTAATCCCCTCTCCTTTTGGGAGGTCTGAGGTCTTCTGCCAGCGTTCAGTAGGTGTTCTGTAGGAGTTGTTCCATGTGTAGATGTATTTCTGGTGTATCTGTGGGGAGGAAGGTGATCTCCACGTCTTACTCTTCCGCCATATTCCCAGGACCTGAAATCATTTTTGAAGCAACAAGGTATGAAGAATTATTTTTAAAAGAGTGAAATCAGTACTCCAACGTAGGTCCACTCAATTGCAAAGCCTTTAGCAGTTCAGCTCAATTTTTATAAACTGGTTCAGTCGGTCTTCCTTCGATTTACCTAAAAAGAATGGTGTCAAATCATAGCTGGAAAACAAGATAAGAACAGGCAGTTTGACTTGTGAAGTAAATTCTGTTGTGAATATGTTTTCCTTTTCACTCCCTACAGAAATCACCCACATCTGAAATTATTTTTAGGTTAAAACCTGAACTTGTTACACTTCTGAGGACCTCATTGACTGGTTCATCCATCCATCCATCCATTCATTTGTTCATTTGTTCATTCATTTACCCAGTATATTCCAGGTGCCTACTGCCTTCAGGCACTGCCCTAGACACTAGGCCACAGCAATAAGGCCCCCAGTAGCCCCCTGTGCTGTGAAGATACAGACAAACGAGCTGTTACATATTGACCAGTGATAGATTCCCGAATAGAGTGGTTCTTGTCGCAGTCTGGGGGAGTTAGAGGCAACTTCTTATGAGAGGTGATCACTGAAGAATGACTTAAAGGGAGAAGGTGAAGAGAAGCAGACACAAGAAGGGAGCATGTATTCATCTGAGGATGTATATGTAATGTCTAGGTGCTTCATCCGTGTGTAACATTTAATTCCAACACCTACCCTGTGAAGTGTAGTTGTCATTAACATCATTTTACAGATTAAGCAGGGAAGTCTCAGGATTTGGACTTGCCCTTGGTCCTGCAGTATGTGGCGACCAAGTTTCAAATCTTGACTCCAAAGCTTATTCTCTTTCCATCACTTCCTGGGACAGCAATGTTCTAGTCTCAGTTCTTGAATTTGGCACGTAGAGGTGTCAGAATGAAAACATTTAATCACAGTAGAAATGAATTGTAAAGCGTACTTTCTTCTCGTAGTTAGCATTCCATAAATATGACTTTGGATTAAGTCCAGCCATTACTGTGGCTAAGTAGCTTATCCTATATGTGTTTCAGTTTTCTAATCTATAAAATAGGTTAATAGTGTGCCCATCTCCCATGGTGTACTAAGGTTAATGGGATTATTTATGTATGAAATGTACATGCATAGGACCTGAGTGAAGCTTCCATGGTAAGTGTACAATAAATGTCAGCAACTATTACTATTAACATTTTGTGTCTAGTGGGCCATTTATCTTCTCAAACTGATGAATGAGAAAGTATTTTGACTGAAGGCTTTTTTCTTTATTAATAGGGTTTATTAAATCAGGCTAAATGATAGTTTTTACACTTATGTTTATTCTTTACTCTCTTTTTGAGATGAGACTTCAGTCTTCATTCCTTCAGCAAACATTTATAGAGAGGAGTATGACACAGTAGGATAAGACCAGGGGCTCTGGGCTTGAGTCTTGCTTTGTCATTTAAGAGCTCTGGAACTTTCTGGGGTCATAGTAGTGGCTGAGCATGGGCTAGAGAATCAGGTGCCAAAAGTTTGACTTGCTGGCTGTGTTGCCCTGGGAAAAAATTTTAACCTCTCTATACCTCAGTTTCTTCACCTGAGTTTTCATGAGGATTGACTTAGTTAATACAGTTAAAGCACTTAAAAGGTACCTGGCCTATAAAAAGTTATCAACAGGTATCAGCTAATTTTGGTAACGTTTTTTAGAGTTCTCTTATTACACTAGGCTCTGTACTGGGAACTGGCAACACAAACATAATGACAACAGGCAGTTATGAGTCAATGGTAAGTGCCAGGTGGGTAGAAAGTGCCAGGGAGCACTGAAGATACATTTCAGAGTGCTGAGAGATGGCTACTCAGAAGAGATAATGTTTCTAGAAGCAAAGCGTTGTGCAAGCAGCAAGAACTAAGAGGTAGCCTATGTGATGCTAGGCAAGTCACTTTCCTTCTCTGTTGCCTTAAGTTCCTGATGCATTAAAGATAGCAGGTTGAATTAGTGTTGTCTATTTTCCCTCCCTCTTTGATATTGGGTGGTTCTCTCTAAGTTTGGAGATGCTCTACGGCTGAAGTGGGGTTCCAGATGCTGCTAGAGTGGTGAGAAGGAGATAAGGGAAGAGAGTTTTGAGGTAGGTGGCCCTGGGACTGTAGAGAAGAGGGGGAAGAGGGGGTGTGAGATGGACTTTGACATCTAGTGTGTAAAGGACAGGGGCTGAGCTAGGGCGATGGTGGGGATGGGGGAGGCATTGTCAGAGGGACACCGTCTTTGGAGTTGATTATGTGAACTTTCCTCTTCCTTCCCATATCTCTATGCTGACAATGGGACTCTAGCCTGCGTTGAAATCAGAGACAATATGGCTCCACCTGTCCTTCCCAGTGCCCATTAGATAGACTGAAGTCTGGTAGCTTTCAGATAATAGGACGTGATTAGGACCTGGTTTGTCTGAATCACACTCTCCATGTCTGTCTTCCTTTCATGCAGAAGTGTGACAAAGTGCAAAACCATGGGCTCTGGATTTAGGTAGACCTTCGCTTGGGCACTTACCAACTGTTGGCCAGAGACTCTAAGACATCAGCAAGAAGAGGAAGAGAAAATATAGAACCTTTGAGGATGGGATTGGGAGTCTGATTTTGCCCCTTACTCTCACTGAGACCTTGAGTCTGTCATTAGCTTCTCTGAACCTCACTTTCCTGTTCTGTCAAATAAGGGCAGTACCTCCCACCTTGGCTTTATTTTGAAGATTAAATGAAGTGCCAACTTCTGAGAATGATGTCTGAGATATAGGACTCAGTTTGGAGGAGCCCCAGTAGAAGCTCATGATTGCCAATGGGAGGAAGCAGTTACCCAAAGGAAAGGAGGAGTGATATGGGGGATAAGGGAGGAAAACAGTGCCATACAGACAAAAATAAAGGTGTCCACTGTGCTTGCCCTACATTAGACTTGAACTACAGTAAGTGAGAGCTAGCAAAAGGTTTGGCACTTATGTGCTCCATAAACGAGTGCTGAATCTTCTTAGAGAAAGTATTTTCAAAACACCTGTTCTGTGTGAGACTTCTTACACTGGTGTTATTATCTAGTGGGCCACCTTCTCTAATTAAAATTTCACAGGGCTGAGGAATTTAGTGCCCTAACCTCAGAGTTTCTGGTACACTTGGTGTTATGTTGGAGGTTGATGTATTTGGAAAGATTACGGGAGGGTGAATGCTCTGCCAGCTACTAACTAGGCAGATGTGAAGGTTTTCTGCTAGGAAGTTTTTGCTGTCTGGCACCGGGGGTCAGAGATTAAATAATTTGCCACCAGACAGATGTTCTGAAGAGCTAATTAAAAAACTGACACGTACACAAGACCTCAGATAGATTTATATGCCTTCTTCTCTGGCAATATCCGAATCACCACAGCTTAAAATCGCTGTATTAAATGTTATTTCCGGAGAGTTCACAATTGAAATAAAAAGGAGCATCTTTCTGGGCTTCCCTGGTGGCGCAGTGGTTGGGAGTCCGCCTGCCGGTGCAGGGG
>NW_006784811.1:389752-391712 GCF_000442215.2 Lipotes vexillifer | reverse complement strand
AAAAAAAAAAAAAAAAAAAAAAGGAGCATCTTTCAAGGCATTCTTAATTATATGAGTGTGTCTCAAATCTGGATGCACATTTAAAAAAATTTTTATTGAAGTATAATTGATTTAAAATGTGTTAGTTTCCGCTGTACAGCAAAGTGAATCAGTTATACATATACCTATACTCACTCTTTTTTAGACATTTTCCATATAGGTCATAGTACTGAGTAGAGTTCCCTGTGCTATACAGTAGGTGCTTAATAGTTATCTATGTTATATATAGTAGTGTGTATATGTCAATCCCAATCTCCTAATTTATCTGTCCCCACCCCTTTCCCCCCTGGTAACCGTAAGATTGTTTTCTACGTCTGTGACTCTATTCCTGTTTTGTAAGTAAGTTCATTTGTACGATTTTTTTGATTCCACATATAGGTGATATCATATGATATTTGTCTTTCTCTGTCTGACTTGCTTCACTCAGTATGACAATCTCTAGGTCCATCCATGTTGCTGCAAATGGCATTATTTCGTTCTTTTTATTGGATGCACATTTTAAAGAAGTGGAAGATCTTTAAAAAAATGCTTATGCTGGGCCTCATCCCAGACCAATGTCTGGGAGGAGGGTCCTGGTAATAGATTTTTTTGAACTCTCAAAATGACTTGAATATGCAGCCAGGACTGAGAACTACTGATTTAGAAATAAAACTATTTTAATATCTGTTTTTTTTTCAATTATTTATTTATTTTATTTTTGCTGTGTTCGGTCTTCGTTTCTGTGCGAGGGCTTTCTCTAATTGCGGCAAGCGGGGGCCACTCTTCATCGCGGTGCACGGACCTCTCACTATCGCGGCCTCTCCTACTGCGGAGCATAGGCTCCAGACGCACAGGCTCAGTCATTGTGGCTCACGGGCCTAGTTGCTCCGCGGCATGTGGGATCCTCCCAGACCAGGGCTTGAACCCGTGTCCCCTGCATTAGAAGGCAGATTCTCAACCACTGCACCACCAGGGAAGCCCCTTAATATCTGTTTTAATCCTTGGAGGTATGGTCATGTAATGTATGGGAGCACAGTAGAAAGTGCAGTTAGGGCGCTCTTGGTTGGAATGACAGATTGACCGAGATCTTGTTCCACTCTGGTTAAGTTACTCAACCTTGTTAAAGGTTAAAGTTTCCTTACCTTTAAAATATGACTATTAGTTCTTAAATAGATTTTCATGAGGATTGGATGAGAACAATATCTCATAAGTAAAGCACCTGCTATATGCCCAGCTGGGAGTAGACACAATAATACTCTGGTAGTTACTACCATTTGTTTTTACTAAAATGCTTTGTTAGGCATTTTAAGCTTATTTCTCAGGCATGCTTATTGATATAAATTAAAAGATTCTGAGCAGAGACATAAACATGAGCACACATCAGCCTAAAGTAGTCAGCACCATAGACCATCTTGTCATATTGCAAATATGTAAATAAATCACAGTCAGATTCAGTCTAAGTGTACGTGTCTTGAAAGCCATAGGATGTATAATTTACCTTTACAGCAAAAGATGCTCCTGGAGGTGTTGTTACTGCTCTCTAGAATAAACATCAATAAAAATTCCCAGGTAGTATTTTGCACTTGTACCAGCAGCTCTGCTTCTTAACAGTCACCTAGAAAATGTGGGCTTGGCTGTGTCTGCTTGGCTGCCAAGTAGCACAATCAATTATATTGGAATCTAATTGCCCAAAAGGTCCAGACCTATAGTTTTTTCAGGCAGGGTTTGATTATTCATGCTCACTTTGCACAGAAGGGGAGAGGGAAGTTAGTTCTGTATTGCTATTCCTTCTCCTAGCTGAAGTCTTGGCTGTGATTTCAGCAGTGGTGTACAGAAAGACAGAAGGACCAGCAATGCAAAGTAGCCTTGCCTGAGGCCCACTGCAACTTTTCTTACCTTTTTTTTTTTTTTTTTTTTTTGGTGTACATTGTCCTCCCCCCTG
>NW_006784811.1:375817-388886 GCF_000442215.2 Lipotes vexillifer | reverse complement strand
TGTGGCCTCTCCCATTGCAGAGCACAGGCTCCGGACACGCAGGCTCAGCGGCCATGGCTCATGGGCCGAGCCGCTCTGCGGCATGTGGGATCTTCCCGGACCGGGGCACGAACCCGCGTCCCCTGCATCGGCAGGCGGACTCTCAACCACTGCACCACCAGGGAAGCCCTTTCTTACCCTTTTAATGCTGGAAACACACACCCTGCCCATGCTGTGTTCCTTTATTTATTTGGGGGAAGTATTTAGGGGGACTTGAGATAAGGGGCTCCAAGCATATGCCCTAAACACTATACATCTTGCCTTTCTGTAGTGAGTGTATAGTAAAGATCAGGGCAAATATTAGTGTTTACTGTTCTCCCTGGACTCATACCTGGCCCTACCACTTAACAGTGTGTGTCTTGGGACCAGCCACTTATGCCTGCTCAATCTCAGTTTCTTCAGCTGCAAAGTGAAGGAATAGAATACACACATTTTCCTGTTCTCCTGATAATTAAGTGAGGAGAATATGGAGATAACATTTATTGAATGTATGCCCTATCCCCTTCACTGTTCTAAGTGTCTCACATGTTCTAAGTATTAACATGTATTAACTTTAAATTGCCTCTAAAGTAGATCTCTTGATTCCCTTTTTACAGAGGAGGAAACTAAGGTGTGGAGTGGAGTGGTTGAAACAGTTTTCCCAAGGTCACACAAGCAGGAAGTGGGAGCTGAGATTAGAGTTTGGCTTCAGACCTGTCCTCTAGACACTATACATTGTACCCTTTTGTAGAAAGCATGTGATCAGTATAAATCCTTGTTCCTCTTCCTGGCTTCCTCTTGAAGGTTCCAATCTGAAATAGGTATGCCATGGCAACCAGCACCACGGTACACATGATAGGTATTTCCTAAGTGCTCACTGAAAGATTAAGTAATTAAAAAGAGTGCTAAGGGTCCATATAGTTTTGTCTAGTATCGGATTGTGTTTATTGACACTTCAGTTGCAAAAAAGCCTCCGTGACTCTCTCTGGCCAACTTAGCATTCAAGGCTCTATAGTAACCTGGCTCCAGATGCCCTTTCCAACCATATATCTCTGCTGTTTACCTTGCTAATATAAGCTCAGTCAAGGAGCTTAGTGGGACTCTAAATAATATTAATTGAATGACTGTGACTCAGTCATCATGAACTGCTACCCTGTTCCTATATAAAATCTGAAAGCAGGTACAGCCGCTCCTTGGTTCTGATGGTTTCCTTGGTCCAGAGCCCCATCCTGCATAATCTCCTGCCTTAGTCCTAACACCAGCCAGCCTTTACTCAGTGGGTTAAAGGTCACAATTTCACCAGCATCGTCTTATCTTTTACTAAAATGATCCTGCTAGGCTGCCACCAATTGGGCTTAGGTTTAGTTGTTTTCTCTCATAATGATGATGGATTTTCATTCATTTGTCCACACTTCACCCTCTTCATTAGTAGATTTTGCCAATTTGTACATTAATGAAAGAAAACCCTATTTAACTATGATGTTAATATTTGAGTGGAGGTATTAAATATACTACTGTCAAATCTAACTTGTATGTGAAGGAAGGCCCTTTTTGATGCTTAAAACTTGCTTTATGAAAGAGAAGGGGACTAAGATTTATTTTGCACCCACTGGGCCTAACCCTGTAGTAAGAACTTTTATTTGTTATTGCACTTGATTTTCAAAACAGTCTTGAAAAGGAATATAGCTTGGTAAGAGCCAGGCTTTGATGTCAGAAACACCTGGGTGTGAGTTCTGGCCCTCAAACCCATCTGCTGCATGCTTTTGTGGGGGAGGTCTCTTAATCTCTCTAAACTTAAGTTTTCTTACCTGTAAACAGATACGATGATATCCTGTGTTTGGTATTTGGGGTGGGATGTTGCTCGTTCCCCAACACACAAGCAATAGGCAAAAGAGAATCAAAGTGTATGTTTATTAATGGCTAGGAAAGCACCTTCAGACCCCCCAAATTTAGAGCTTCTTTAGTGAGATGTGCTGGCCCTAGAGGCCAAGGCCTGGGAGGCTAAGTGAGGCTACACTTCCCCACTTTCCTTGAATAAGAGGCAGTGGAAGACCATGGGCCAGGCTTCTAACTGATCATGTAAACAAGTGGCTGGACCCAAGAGCAAAGCACTGATCCAGACTCCGCCTACGTCAGATTACTTCCTGGGAGCAGGTAGTTTCAATGTGATCCCTGGGCCTGATACTAGGAGGAAGAAAAGTGACAGAGGCATGGTGAGCATGGGCGATGGGAAGAGGGCAGAAGTATGGCTACTCCCTATGGACTGGTTTCCATGGCATAAGGCAGATACTTCAGCTGAAGGGAGAAAGGTCACTCTCACCTCTACCCCAACAATAACAACAGAATAAATAAGAACAAAAAACTAATCCTTGTCTTATAGGGCTTTAAATGGGTTTAAATAAGATTATGTATATGAAGTGCCCGGCACTGTGAAAGCACCAATAACCCCTGCATCCCATAAAGAAAAGCAATTTTTTATTAGATTCTCATCGAGAATTCTCATCGAGTATTCTCATCGAGAACGTCATCTAGATGAGGAAAGGGAAGCTCAGAGACGTGAATTCTGGTCTGGTATAAAAACGAGTAACAACAACATCACAAACAAACAAAAAAGCAACCAGAACGTCACCTTGTTTTAGATTTAGAAACCCTCAGAGGAATTTTTATTAAGGCTCTGTAAATGGGAGAGGTTTGTTATTTCTGGAACTTGAAAAGTTACCTTAAGCTTTCATAGCAAGTGAGCTCAGGGTTGGGCTTGAATGATCGGAAATGTGCTAATGAATATTTACACCTAATTGCATTAGCCATAGATACCATTTGGAAAACATCACTACCTCTTACATTTTCCATGTAATATGATTTCATGCAATACATTTTCCATGTAATATGATTTCATGCAATGATCTCAAAACATATCAGCAACGCTGACATACATACAAAGATTAGGTATAAGTAGTTATACTTCAGATTGGACAACAAGGCCTGGGGGCAAAACAGTTTGACAAAAATGTTCTCTCTTTCCATTGAATATAAGGAGACACATCAGAGAAGTTCTACAAATTGTGATAAAGACAGTCAAATCTGACTTTACAAGAGATCAAGGTTTTTTGTTTAGTATATTAGTAATAAATATTCTGTATTTCTCAGTTTTCTGACTAGCAGAGAAAAGGCAACTTAATCTATAGTTACTGAATAAACTATATATATATATATTTGACCCAGTAATCTCATTCTTTTCCTATAACTCTATTGAGATGTAATTCATATGCCGTACAAGTCACCCCTTTAAGGCGTACAATCCAATGGTTTTTAGTATATCCAGAGTTGCGCAGGCATCACCACAACCAATCTTAGAACATTTTCATCACTCCGAAAGGAAACGCCACTCACCCTGCATCCACTAGCAATCACTCCAGTTCCCTACAACCCCTCTCCCCACCCGGCCCTAGCCAACCACCAACAATCTGTTTTCTGTCTCCTTGGATTTGCCTATTTTGGACATTTCATGTAAATGAATCGTACAACATGTGGTCCTTCGTGGCTGGCTTCTTTCACTTAGCATGATGTTTTCAAGGTTCATCCATGTTCTGCTATTGCATAATATTCCATGCTGTGTGTATTCCATTCCTGTTCATGAGCGTCCTCAGCTTTTCCAGTTTTTCTGTTTTCTTTCTTTATCGGTTATGAAAATTTCTACAATAAACATTCTTGTACATCTTTCCTGAGGCACAAATGCTTTTATTGCCATGGAATGGATTCCCAAGAATGAAACAATATATTTTAGATTCAAAGGTTTGTTCCATATTTTCTCCAAGTTGAAGCTTAGTTCATTCTTGAAACTAGATTCATATTTCTGATTTCATATTTTTCTTTGAAGAGTTATGTCCACCTGGATTGTCTAAGTAATGTCACAGTAATAAACAACCCCAAATCTCAGTGGCTTAAAGTCATAATTCTCATTCCTCCTACATGAATCATCATAGGATACTGGGCTCTTTTTGAACCTCGTTCGTAGACTTAGGCCAAGAGAATTTCCGTCTCTGTGCTTTTTATGTTTGCAGAAGCAGGGAGAAAAGAACAAGGTGAATTGAGCATTGTCTCTTATTGCTTCCACACGAAAGTGAAAGTGAGGCACATCATTTATCCTCCCATTTCATTGTCCCATGAAAGTCACATGTCCATGCCTAACTTCAAAGAGGTCTGAGCAGGGCACTCCTACCATTTGACCGGAAGGCAGAGAGCCAGAAGTACTTGTGAAACCACTAATGACTGCTGCAAGAGGTGTCTTATTATTCCTATTTCATATCAAGGTCACAAAAGTAGTATGTGGCAGAGTGCAATTATGAGCCTAATTTACATTGAAGACTTACTGTGTCGTCTACAATATTATTCTATAATGTAAGAGTATGTAAAAATAAGAAAATTGCCCTCTAATTTAAATTCAGTCTACTAAGTGAGCCCACCAAGCACTATTCCTCCTAAGTGACAAAACAAATACATCTTTTACTTTTGTGAAGGGCTAAAGAGTAAAGTTCTTAGAGGTAATAAACGAGAGTGAAGGGAATAGAAAGAGGATGCATGGATAGGGTTTAGGAAGAGATATTTAAATACCGCCCTTTTGTCTCATATAAACATCTGCCATAGCATCATTGTAGAATATTGAATAATAAGAGCTGTTTTCTCCCCTTAGGAAAATATCAACATTGATGAAGCTTCCAGATGCCTGGTGAAACATATACTTGCGAGCGAGTGTGACCTGATGGAATCCATTCAGCCTGACATCGTGAAGCCCCATCTCACATCTCCCAGGGTTGTCAGCTGCTCCAGCTGTGCTAAATCCTAGTAGGCTCCTGTGCTGGCATATGATGGAAGTGATCCAATCATCTCATGAATTGTGTCTCAGTTCCTACCATTTTGGGCAAATATCAGGATAGGGATACACCTGGGGCAGGCCAAAGATCTGTGCCTGTATCTTTCCTCTAAGAGAAATAGCAAATGTTCTTTTTATGTTTTTCTCAGCATCAGCACAGTGTTTACAAGCTTTTAAAATATTTAGTCTGTGAGAAAATTCTGTCTTGTAGCTGACCATAATTGTGCAGGGCCAGAGTCGGCCCGGTTATTTGCTTCTCTGAGTCAGCCAAGGCCTCAGGTCTGAAAGAGAAGGGCGAGAAGAACAGGCTAGCTGTCAAGTTAAGCATTGGCTTTCACTTTGCCCCTGGTGTCTTTGTTCAGATTTCAGTACATCCTCTGCTGGTCTGACAGGCCTACTAAGTAGAAACAATATTTTCTCCAGAGATGACCTCAATTCTCAACAGACCTAAAGTTGTCTCTGATTTAGCTCTTCAGAGTCATGTACACAGGCTTCCTGTGCTTTTGTTGCTTTTACTGTCCCTTGCCATGCCCTGAATGTTGGTTTAACTGAAAACTTTATGAAAAGACTGCCCCTGGTATGTGCCTTTCTTTTAGCTTTCTCTTTTAGTCCCACTCAAGCTGTGGGACTCTTCTGTGCGTGTAATACATATTATATATATTTTCACAAGTGAAAATAAAACATTAAAAGATGCTGTTTCCTTATTTCTGCAAGTGCCTTAAGTTTCTTAGTGTTCTAAACATTTTTGTTGACTGTGTGTCCATAGTTCTCAAGACCCATTTCTAAAATTTAATTTCAAAAAAGAGATGCGAGATATGCACTTAAAGGAATGGTACTATTAAAACGCAGATGAATTCAAAGCATCTATATCTACAGTTCACATTGGCATTTAGGTCAGGAAAGCAAGCAGTACATATACACGTTTTTGGTTAAGCAGAGGAATATATCCTCATATATTCTGGTCAGGAAAGGTGCCAAGCTAATCAACATACAGAGAAACAACTAAACTATGCATGGTGATATCTTGCTTTACACGATGGCTGTGGTGCAGGTATGCTGCAGGTAGCTACTACTGTTTAAAGGCACTATTTTTCATTAATATTCGTAATGCACTCACAGGAGCTTTGTAACCGATGTTTTTGGGTATCCTCTCCATATTATCTTGGCAGTCATTGTTTCCATAAGTACCAACCACACAGCTTCCTATTATTTGTCTTTGTGACCCTTTCCCTAAGGGCATTCTCTGGCCTCTGGAGCCCTTGATGCATGAGGCAAGCAGACCAGTGAGTTAATGTCTCCAGAGCAGCCCAAAACCAATGATAGCAGGGACTGGGGGGGTGAATACCTTAGGTTCTTTGTCTCTTGGGAAGACCAGTTCTGAGGCATGCTCTATGCAGCCTCTTAGACAACCCCAGTGGTACTAATAGTCCTTGGTTCCCACAGGGGAAAACTTCCCACCTGCTGTATCCTTTATTGGCTTCATTTCCTTCTTTCCTCACTTCCCCACTCCTCTACTGGTGCTTCCTAGGTCACTTTCCAAATAAACTGCTTTCACTCAAATCCTGTTTCAGGGCCTTATATGGGAACCCAAACCTCGCCTAAGTTAGTTGGGACAGAGGTGGTTTAGGAAGCAGATCCTCAATATCAGCGTTTGAACTGAATGATTCACTACCAGGTGGTAGCCGGGATGCCCTTGCTGGTGGATAATGTAGGGGAGTTAATCCCTGGCAGGCTATAGCACCATAATTACTAAGACTCTCATGAGGTGGATTGGGATAGAATACAGACAGAAGTAAAATCCTATTGCTCTTGTATTTGAAAGACATGAGATTGCAGAGTTAACTTCCATAAAACTCCATAGGGAAAAAAATTACAGACTTGGGTGAGCCAACACTTAACTCAAGACTTGGTGTAAAAGTTTAAAGACCTCGAAGCAACAATCAAAATGACCTTCGTTTCCTTCAGCTACAGGATAGACCATGCTGAAAATCGGGCCTAAGATTTGATTTTAGGAAAAGCAGAATTATAAAGGAGACCGAATTCACAGAGCTAGCAAGTCTCCACTATAATCAGGATCTTTATAGGGAGAGTCAGACACTGAAACATCGGAGGAGATATTTGGGTAGATGCTCTTAAGAGTCTTGAACCCAGAGAATCTTCTGAAACTCTGCTCCAGAAAAACAGGCCCTTACCCCTTCCAGTTGGAGAACAGTCAATTACCATGTTAAAGCCTCACCTCAGTAGGATGTTTTATATAGTGATATTTCCCTTCTCAAGCTCTGCTCCCATCTCCCCTCATTGCTTCCGGACAAACAATTAGGATCAAGTCTCAGTATGACTTGAGTGGAAAAGTATGACCTATGTTGTAGGAGGAAATGGATGATTAATCAAGTGAACTACAGAACCTGGCTAGTAAATGCTAGTAGGTATCTGGAAAACATTCAAGGAATTGGTCTTGAGATGCTAGATCAGGGAGGACAGAATGTAAGACCAGATCATTATTTCTGTGAGAGCACTCTTTCGTGAGTTAATTTTTAACATTCTGGCAAGTATGCCTGGAGCTGATCCCAATGTGCTACTGGAATAGCCCCTTGAAGCTTGGACAGAATGTTGGCCTAAAATAAATGATGTGAAGTTGCCAGAACTACCTTGGCAAAGCCCTGGAGAAGAATAACAAGGTCTCAGAGAGGTGGGCATGTTATAATGTATTTATTCTGTAATGTCAGAGAAACTACAGGTTGATTATGTTTCCCAGGAGAGTCCAGAAGACACTCCCTTCACTAAAGCAATAAGGAATGTCCCCAGAGAGGTATGGCAGCTTCAGTGAGAAGCTCAGTGATGACTGTTCTCTGTAGACCAGGTTTGAGATTGTAAATATGTTGTTGTGTTTTTCTGGGAATGACACCCTACATGGTTAAGGTTCAAGATGTGGTTGTACTATTAAATGATGTTAGTGTAGGAAGTGCTGAGTCCTGAATAGCTATCATCGAAAGGTGGAAGTAGGAATGAAGCCTCCCACTAGCTCTTTAAAAACTCCACTTAAGTAAATGGGCTTCCTGTCCTACTGTATAGCCCAGGAAACTATATTCAATATCCTATGATAAACCACAATGGAAAAGAATATGAAAAAGAATGTGTATGTATTATATATGTATAACTGAATCACTTTGCTGTACAGCAGAGATCAACACAACATTATAAATCAACTATACTTCAATAAAATAAATTTAAAAGAAAAAGCAAGTGGCCTTCCCCTTTTTACAACTTCCAGTTCTGCAGAGTTAGAAGTCTTGATATGTCTACCAGGGCACACAGTAAATCTACAGCTTCAGCTGCTGCCTGATTCTTCTGGGCTCTTATGCCCACAGGCCAGCAGTCAGAGAAGGCAGTTACTATACAAACAGGGGTAATTCATCCTGATTATGAGGAGGACATAGGGTTGCTGCTAAATAATGGGGCAGGGAGGAATATGTCTGGAAATCATGCAACTCACTGGCCTGTCTGTTGATGCGTCCCTGGTGAGAAACGAAAGGGCAATGGCAGCAACAATATCTTAATGAGGACAAGTAACCAGGGACTCATTCTCTCAGGGATAAAAGGCTGAGTTATTGCACCACACGATGAACCTAGACGAGAAGCAGTCTGGTTGAGGGCATGGAGGTAATAAAGGAGGGAAACGACAAATATCGATTATGGTTTCAAGATTAACTACAACAGTTGAGACTATAGGCCTCCTCTTGTAAGTTCTCTCTTTCTTTCTCTCTCTTGTGGAATTGTGACAAGTGACCTCCTAAAATAATCAATGAAAGGACAGAATGAACTTAACCTGCAGCATGAGTGAATCTGGGTAGTGCAAAGTATGGGCTATGGTAGGCCATAGCAAAGGAAGTGTCCATACGCCCTCAGCATATGGCCTCCATTGCAATCCCCTGAAATCCCTGCAGCTCTGCCTTAAAATGTTCTCTGGGTGCATGAAGCATATTTGTCTTGCATGCTGGACAGGCGGGAGTGCTACAGAGTTAACACCTCCAGGAGCAGCCTCATCTGAGACTGACATAAACTGGTAGATAAATACTCCAGGTTCCTCACCCCTCAGGTAGGGTGAATCTGAGCCTTGCTCTATTCACTTAGAGATCCCCAGCAGGCGGGATTGAGGCAAAATTCCACACAGTGGTAACCTGCATTGTCACACCCTTTTTGGTTTCCTTTCCTTCCCTGTCTCACTTCTCTACTGCTCTACCAGTGCTTCCAAAGATCAGGTAGGAGACTCAAACATGTAAACAATTGACCATGTGTCAAGAGAGAAGCCAAATGTTCAAACCAAGATATCTCTTCTGAAAACATGATTTGTTTCTAAATGTGGGGACTGCAGCTCCAATTGTATTTAAGGAAATAGAATATATGTCCCTACCATCTTCTTCCTGGAACACTGGGACCTAGCCATTTTGGACTACTTTGTTCAGCTACCTCTTCCTACTATTTGTGATATTCTTTTCTTTTCTTTGCCTGGAAACCCACCCACTCTTTAAGGATCAGCACCGTGGCACAGCCTTACAGCCTTGTTGATCTTTGTAGGTAATACCAATTTTTTCCAATTTGCACAGCTCTTGATTGATTCAATCATCAAACACATGCTGCATTATAGTGATATATCAACTGTTATTGATTGAACACATACTATGGGACAATCACTGATCTATAACTTTACCTTTATTATGTCATTCAATTCCTTCAACGACCCTCCACGAAAATACTCATCTTCTCAATTTATATATGAAGAAACTGAAGTACAGAGATATTGAGCAACTTGGCAAAGCTCGTGAAGAAACTAACCGGCAAAGCAAGGATTCCAACCCAGCAGCCTAATTCTTTAAATGGGTGACATGTCTAGTGTGCAAATAAATAGGAATAAAGCTATGACAAGGGAAAAGTAAGGCCATAGGAGAAAGCAGTATGAGGTTCTTGTTTCCCCCATTGCAATATGTTAACCCCACTATGGAGTACAGTCCTGGTTTTATTCCAGAGGAGGAATCCTAGGAGGTACCTTTATACCACTATTTTCATCTACCTATTTAGTCATCACTTCTCTATTCATGACTTGCACTCAGATGTTGGAACTAGCATTATACATGTGTTTAAATTCAGCTGCATCTCAGCTTTTTCTGTCTGAAAATATTCTTGTCTTCCTGGGATCTCCAAGCACCACAAACTCCCCAATATTATAAGAGAAAAAAGCATGAGAAATTCCAATAAACAGGTCAGAAGTGCTGATGGACTAAGCCAAAGCAACTCTCAAAGATGAGGGCAAGTAACTCTGAGAAGCATATGTACATGATTTCACTGCATTGATGAGTCTGAAATTTCCCATTTCAACAACTCAACTTATCTTGTTCTATTTGATTGCTTTTTCAGAGTATTAATCCCCAGGCACAAGCCTTAGTATAGTCCTAAGTGCAGTGTCCTCACTGAAACTGTAATGGTACACATAAGACTCTGGTATTCAAATTTCCAGCTGGCCCAGATTATGCTTTCTATTAGGACAAAATTTGCTTTCAAAAGAATTTAGAGAAACCTGATGAGAGTTCTGTTTTTAATGTGAAATACCAAAGAGTTGCTACTACTTGTAATACAATACAGTGTGTTCTGCTTGGTCTTGAACTTTTAAGAAGTTACCTTATGCCAGATGTATAACATCAATCAATTTGCATTTATTGAACAAATAGCTATCAAATGACTGCTCTGAGCAAGTTGCTGTGTTTGGTGCATTTAAGTAGATCACATGTCAAGGTCTCTACTAAAATGCATAGTGCTTAATATATGTTAGCTTCTTTCCTTTCTCTGTGTTAGTTGTTGTCATGGAAACATGAGGAATAAAAGTCATGGGCCTCTGCTCTTTAAATTTGCTCTTTCCTTGGGGAGAGGGAGGTGGGTTAAGAAGACAAGCAAAAGATACCTGTCTAGATCAAGAAAAGAAGGTTGTTTCTGTTTCTACTACGTAGCAGTCTTCATTTTTATTTTACTATTATAATAACTGTTAATAGTTATCATTTATTGCTCAGTTCTATATTATATATTTTCCAAACATAATGTCATTTCATCATCACTGCCACCCTATTGAGGGGAGAGTGATTTCCCATTTTATGGATAAGAAAACAGAGTGATAAAAAACAATATCCACACGTATTATGTGATTCTGGCAGGATTCCTAGTCAATGTATCTGCCTTTTTGGTCTCCTAATCAAAGGACCTCATTCCTCCCAGCTAAAGTGACAGATCTAGAGATGAGCTTGTGATCCAACTGAACCATGCAGAGTCCTCTCCTGTGCCTTCCCCCATCCCGCACCAACACTTTAGGAAAGGGGTCATAGGAAATGGCCATTATTTTCTTACCCCATGTGACATGCGACAGTTAGATGGGCACACACCAATACACAGAGAGATGAAGAGGCAAGCCTGAGAGAGAGAAGGGCAGGGAGAAGTGAAAAAAAAACAACCCATGTGACTTAGATGGGACTTGGTCCAGCTCTATGTGATTCCTGATTTAACTTTAACTTGCTAGTTTACATGAAGCAATAAATTCCTTTTTGGTTTCTTTGTTCATCCATTTAAGGCATATTGAGTTGCTTTTCTGCCACTTGAAATTCAGACTCTACTGACTAATACAGCCACACAGTTAAAAGTGGAGTTAGATTTGTACCCATGTATCTCTGTACGTGGTCCTCAAGGTCCATGATTTTTTTAACCATTTTTTTTTATTGGGTTATAACATATAAGTTTTATGTATACAGTATTATATTTTTATTTCTGTATACACTACAGTGTGCTCATCACCAAAGTTTCCATTTATTATCATACAGTTGACCCTCATTACCCATGCCCTCCCCCCACCCCCTTCTTCTCTGATAACTACTATTCTGTTCTCTGCATATGTGTGTTTGTTTTGTTTGTTTTGTCCATTTATTTTTAATTATTTTTAGATTTCACATATGAGTGAAATCATGCTGTATTTGTACTTCCCCATCTCCTGATTTATTTCACTTAGCATAATGCCCTCAAGGTCCATCCATGCTGTTGCAAATGGCAAGATTTCATCTTTTTTAAATGGCTGATTAGTATTACATTGTGTACATAGTATTATATTGTGTCTGACACATCTGTATTGATTCATCCACTGATGGGCACTTAGGTTGTTTCTATATCTTGACTGTAGTAAATACTGCTATGATGAACATAGGGGTACAGATATCTTTTCAAACTAGTGTACTCATATTCTTTGGGTAAATATGCAGAAGTGGAATAGCTGAATCATATGGTAGTCTTATTCTTAATTTTTTTAAAAAATATTTATTTATTTATTTATTTGGCTGCATCGGGTCTTAGTTGCGGCACGCGGGATCTTTCATTGCAGTGCATGGGCTCTTTGTTGTGGCGTGAGGGCTTCTCTAGTTGTGGCATGTGGGCTCTAGAGTGTGCAGACTCAGTAGTTGTGGTGTGCAGGCCTAGTTGACCTGCAGCATGTGGGATCTTAATTCCCCGACCAGTGATCGAACCTGCGTTCCCTGCATTGGAAGGTGGATTCCTAACCACTGGACCACCAAGGAAGTCCCTATTCTTAATTTTTTGAGGCAAATCCATAGTGTTTTCATAGTAACTGCACCAATTTACATTCCCACCAAGAGTATATGAGAGCTCCTCCAGGTCTGTAAAGTGTATTTACAATAATAACTCCCACTTAAATAGGAGATTTTGATAAGCATTGGAGGCTTTACTTCAAATATTCTCAAATATTCTATTAGTAGGGAAATATGTAAAGACATGACTGATAGAAGAACGATGTCTTATGCTAATAGTAACTAAACAGTCAGTAACTCCAAAATAAATAGGTAAATAGTGACAAGAGGTTTAGAGAATAAAAATAAAGCTTACAAGTGCTTTTTGGTAATGGATGACATTGTGAAGTTACTTTAGAGGAAGTTCTAATAGGCATATCATACCACACGTAGTATTTAAATTAATGTTTAAAAATTAATATTAGGGGCTTCCCTGCGCAGTGGTTGGTTGAGAGTCTGCCTGCCGATGCAGGGGACGCGGGTTCGTGCCCCGGTCCGGGAAGATCCCACATGCCGCGGAGCGGCTGGGCCCGTGAGCCGTGGCCGCTGAGCCTGCGCGTCCGGAGCCTGT
>NW_006784811.1:365226-375504 GCF_000442215.2 Lipotes vexillifer | reverse complement strand
TCCTACAGTATAGCACAGGGAACTATATTCAGTATCTTGTAATAACCTATAATGGAAAAGAATCTGAAAAAGAATATATATACATACATATATATATATATATATATATATATATACATATATACACATGCATATATATAACTGAATCACTTTGCTGTACACCTGAAACATTGTAAATCAACTATACTTCAATAAAAAATTAAATTTTAGGGCTTCCCTGGTGGCGCAGTGGTTGAGAGTTCGCCTGCCGATGCAGGGGACACCGGTTCGTGCCCGGGTCTGGGAAGATCCCATGTGCCGCGGAGCGGCTGGGCCCGTGAGCCATGGCCGCTGAGTCTGCGCGTCCGGAGCCTGTGCTCCGCAACGGGAGAGGCCACAACAGTGAGAGGCCCGCGTACCACAAAAAAAAAAAAAAAAAATTAAATTAAATTTTTAAAAGTGGTTTAACCAGATGGTGTTTTCAATCAAGAATCAGGAGATACTTATTCCTAAAATTCCATAAAGTTGTGGGAATCTCTACTTTAGTGAGAGAGAGAGAGAGAGAGAATACTGAGAGGGATCCAAAAAAGATGGAAAATAAAAATTTTGGAAAGAGGAAATAAAAATAAAATTAAATAACATTTTTAAAAGATGGAAAATAAAAATTTTCCTCCAGCTCCGTTTTTCTTTATTAAGATTATTTTGGTTCTTCAGGGTCTTTCATGTTTCCATACAAGTTGTAAAATTTTTTGTTCTAATTCTGTGAAAAAATGCCATTGGTAATTTGATAGGGATTGCATTGAATCTGTAGATTGCTTTGGGTAATATAGTCATTGTCACAATATTGATTCTTCTAATCCAAGAACATGGTACACCTCTCCATCTGATTCTTTCATCTTTGATTTCTTTCATCAATGTCTTATAGTTTTCTGAGTACAGGTCTTTTGCCACCTTAGGTAGGTTTATTCCTAAGCGTTTTATTCTTTTTGTTGTGATGGTAAATGGGATAGTTTCCTTAATTTCTCTTTCTGATTTCTCATTGTTAGTGTATAGGAATGCAAGAGATTTCTGTGTATTAACTGTGTATCCTGCAACTTTACCAAATTCATTGATGAGCTCTAGGAGTTTTCTGGTAGCATCCTTAGGATTTTCTAGGTACAGTATCATGTCATCTGAAAACAGTGACAGTTTTACCTCTTGTTTTCCAATTTGGATTCCTTTTATTTCTTTTTCTTCTCTGACTGTTGTGGCTAGGACTTCCAAAACTATGTTGAATAATAGTGGTAAGAGCAGACATCCTTGTCTTGTTCCTGCTCTTAGAGGAAATGCTTTCAATTTTTCACCATTGAGAATGATGTTTGCTGTGGGTTTGTCATATATGACCTTTATTATGTTGAGGGAGGTAGGTTCCCTCTATTCCTGCTTTCTGGAGAGTTTTTATCATAAATGGGTTTTGAATTTTGTCAGAAGCTTTTTCTGCCTCTATTGAGATGATCATATGGTTTTTTGGGGGTTTTCTTGTTTTTGTTTTAGCGGTACGTGGGCCTCTCACTGTTGTGGCCTCTCCCGTTGTGGAGCACAGGCTCCAGACGTGCAGGCTCAGTGGCCATGGCTCACGGGCCTAGCCGCTCCGCGGCATGTGGGATCTTTCCGGACCGGGGCACGAACCCGCGTCCCCGCATCGGCAGGCGGACTCTCAACCACTGCGCCACCAGGGAAGCCTGATCATATGGTTTTTATTCTTCATTTTGTTAACATGGGGTAGAGAGTCAACCCAATTTTAGAGGTCAGAGATATTTAGAGACTTTTCCCAGGTCACACAGCTGGCAAGTGACAGAGCCAGCCCTCAAACTCAAGACTGGCTGACTTAAAAGACTTTGTTTCACCATGATTCTGTGTGACCATAGTTTAGATGGCACCAGTTTTTAAGATTGTATATTTATTTTGTGTGTGTATCAGTTAAGGTTCAGTAGAGAGATAGTCATCATACAGTAAACAAGTAACATTTAATACAAAGAATTATTAGCTAGCAAAAAGGTATTAATTAAAGTTAAAAATAACCTTCAAGAATACAGGACTAGCAGGTGCAGGGTAAAGCCACCACTTCTGTGGCTGAGGAAGAGCATCCTAAGAAGGAAAACATTTGTCAGAGCCTCCCCACTTCCCGCCCTTGCCCTTTCTGCCTTGTGAGGTTGCAGTGAGAAGTGGACCATCAGTGAGGAAGTGGGCTCTCACCAGATGCCGTTTTGGATGACACCATGATCTTGGACTTCCTAATCTCCAAAACTGGGAGAAATAAATGTTTCTTGTTTACAAGCCACCCATTTTACGATATTTTTGTTATAGCAGCGCAAATGCCTAATAACTTTCTCTCCTTTTTCCATGAGAATATATATATTTTGCTGGGCATTTGGACACTCAGATAAATACATTTTCCAGCCATCCTTGTAGGTGGGCACGGCCACGTGATAAAAATTTAGCCCATATAAAATCAACAGAAATTATGTAGGTAACTTCTGAGTGTTGTCTTTCAAAGAAAAGAATGTGTTTTCCCCTTCATCTCTGGAACGTAGACAAGAAGTGGGGAGCTGGAGCAGTCACCTTGAACTCCAAAGTGGAAGCCTCATATGGAGAAGAGAAGAGTGAAAAGATAGAAGGATTCTGGGTCCCAGGCAATGTTGACTTGCCCCAAGAATCGTGAACCACCTACCTGAGTATTGTTAGAACAAAGGGAAAAATTCTATTCTGTTGAGACTATTCAAGGTGTCTGGTAAACTCTACCATGTGTTCTTATAATCCTCTGCTTTTTCTAATCTTTAAAATGGAGATGATGATAATAGTACCATACTTGACTGTTCTTTCTTGTAAAGATTCAACGACAGCAACAATAGCTGTGTCAGATGTTTACATGACACTTACTCTGTGCCAGGTACAGTTCTGAGTGCTCTACTTGTAGAAAAACGTCTGGCACATAGTAAGTGCAGATGTTTGCTATTGTTATTTTCTTACTTTCTCCATGATCCCCAGGTTAACCACTGCAATTTATATTTCATTCTATTTTCTCTGAATCTCATGGGGAATTATAATTGCCCGTGTCCAATTATTTCTATATGGGCAGAAATAGGAATAGTTATATAAGTAAATAACGTAATTAAAAATATGACTATAAATCATATAATTTAAAGAACAGAATTATATATATTCTGCAGTTTCTTTATTGGTCACATGATAACCAGCTGTTGAAAACATTAGCGAGCTTGTGTCCATGGGAGTCAAAACATTTTTTGCTGTATGAAAGATAGCAATCTCTTTATAACATATTGTCTCTCATAATGAAATTAAACATATGTATTACAGAAAATAAGTAAAACTAATATAAAAGTCATGAATGATTCCACTACCCACAGTAACTAGGCTTTTTCTCTGCCTACATGGAATTGTTTTGAATATGATGTTTTGTGTCCTAAATTTCTTCTCTTAATAATTGGTAGTAAATACTTTTAAGTTCATTAAATATTCTATACAGCATAAATTTTGAGGATGAATAAATATTCTGTTGTATTACTACATATCATGTGTTTTTTTAACCAAACCATTAATGATGGACATTTAAGTTATTTCAGTAGCTTTGCCTTTAAATAGTGCTACAAAGATAAATTTTTATGCACACCCATGATCAGTTCCTTAGAATAAATTCCTAGGAGTGAAATTGCTGAATCAAAAGTTAAGCAAAATTTTAAAGCAATCTTAAAATTACTTTTGGAAAGTGTGTACCAATTTCTACTCTCATCGGTGATGTTTTGAAATATCCAAAGGGCACAATAAGATATGATCATATCTCCTATTTAAACTCACAAGCATAGCAGATCCCCTGCAGAAGGTCTTCCAACATATTTGGGGGAAGGGTGGTAAATATATAAAAAGAAGAGAAAGCTTTGCAGGCATGAAACACATGATGTCAGATTACAGCAATGTCACTTTCAGTTGGAGGAGGTCAGATTAAATTCAAATGTGAGTCTCTTCTCTCCCCCTCTTCTGCAATACCCTTGAGAAAGATGTTTGCTCTATAATAGTTGAAGAAAAGTGTTATGGCAGTAAATAAAAATAAATTTAAGAGAAAACAGGGTTTCCTAAGAACTGTTTTGTCTACTTGAAAGATAAAACCTGGGGGCTCTTGCAAAACCTGCTTGCCCATAATATCAGTATTACTAAAATGAATAAGTCATCTTTGTGATTTATAGTTAGTGTTATAGTACATCTATGCTACCAAAAGTGTCATTACAATTTTGACTACTGAATTATCTTAGTTTGTTTTAAATCCATGGCCATAAAAGGTACTTCCCAAAACTACTGAGATTGTTCATACCTTAACTTTGCAAAAACTAGAATTCTAATAACAGAATAAATACAGACATGACAGTTTTCTCCCCTGAAATGCTCAGTCTTCTATTTTAATTAAAAAGGGAACCAGGGGGCTTCCCTGGTGGCGCAGTTGTTGAGAGTCTGCCTGCCGATGCAGGGGACACGGGTTTGTGCCCTGGTCCGGGAAGATCCCACATGCCGCGGAGCAGCTAGGCCCTTGAGCCATGGCCGCTGGGCCTGCGCGTCCGGAGCCTGTGCTCAGCAATGGGAGAGGCCACAACAGTGAGAGGCCCGCGTACCGCAAAAAAAAAAAAAAAAAAAGCGAGCCAGGTTCTTCGATATATTGCATTCGTGGAACATAAAATATGAAATATCAAGCACTATTGTGCTGTGGATTATAATTTTAACATGCCATTTTAAAGTACTTTCTTATACTATTTTCTTATTTTTTTAAGGTTACATGCCATCTCATTCCCTTCTTTCATTTCTTTTGTTCCCTCTGAAGAACGCTAGACTCCCATAAAAGAGGCATTCTATAACTGCTTTTTAATTTACTTTGACCTTAAATCAGAGTTTAGGACATTTTTCAATACTGTGCTATCCTCATTCTTGGGGATTTGGGTTAGAGGATGGGGTGGGTTTTTTACCTTAAATACTTTCTAATAAAACAGAAAGAATAAAATCCCTAATCATGGAGTTGCTGAATGGTTTGAATGAGAGAATCTATTTGAAGTAGGGTCCCTGAAATCTTGAACTAAGGGAATGTTAACTATTATTATTCTGATATGAATTAAAATTCAAATTATCACAAGGCAAAAGTCATACCTTGACCCTATGTGTCAAGGGTCTGTTCTGTGGCAACCATATATTTAGATTTAGAGAGATCAGACCCCATCACTCTTGTTCTAAGAGAATGTCAAGCACTACAAGTGTTGGAGGAGGCTCATCTGGCATATCTTAATGTATGCCTCCATTCATTAAGCTCCCTAGATGGGAGCTCTGTGTTTGTGAGGTGTATGTGTGTGTATGGGTATGTGTACCTGCACGTGTGCCGCTGTATTGTGTTTTAATTCAGCTATGCTTACACTTTGGATTAGTTTGCTCACCTTAGGAGATTCTAATTGACAGCAATGGAATGTTAATGTGATTTAAACAGAATTTCCACCTGTGTCCATCTGAAGGTCTCTTTCTCCCTCCCTTCATGTGATTTCTGGGATGTCACACACAAAAAAAACTTGAGAGGCTCAAGAGGAGGTAATGAATTCTGTGAAAATTGAAAAACAAAATAATACAACAAGGGAAAGGATTTCCTTGAACTCTAGAGCATAAAAGTCACTGAATATTTAATAATAAACCAGCCTTCATTTTAATCCCAGATTCTATTTTTCATCATGTTATTGCACTTTTATATATTACACATTATCAGTTTGCATAAGAGAAAATTGCATCGACAAATTTCTTATTCTATTGAGATTGCATTTGATTTTTTTAGATCTATTTGGTTTTTAATAATCATTAAAACAAATAGAAATTATTAAAGTGCTTTATTTGAAACAAAACAAACACTTAGGGAAGCATTTTCATTTCTATTGTTCCACCCTATGCTCAGTTAAAAACAACCACCACAAAAAGATGTAGGAGAGAGTTAGCTTCTCTACAAAGAGTCTATTTTCTTACAAAGAAAATTTTTTTTAGTATCATGCCTGTTAAGAAGACACAAATTGAAGATGGACTATTTTTAAACAATGTAGGGGTCTGGTCTGTTCTCTAGGACATGATGGAGATGCTAGGAATAAATACAATGCATAGGATGCCCTGAGTCATTAACTGCTAAGTCAGAATTCTAATAGGAACAGCCTACTGAGGTCAGCTAAAAAGTACACTAACGGCCCTGGCCTTGGGTTTGACTCTCTTGTTACATCCCAGAGGTGCTTTTGTAAGACATTAGTAAATTTAGAAAATCCAACCTTCTTTACACATCGTCCCCCCAGACGAGGCTGCTTTAAAAACTTTGAGTGAAAATGTCTTTAGGTTTTTATCCAAGCCACTCATTTCACAGATGAAATTGAAGTTCAAGGAGGTTCAGTGACATATGTGAGGTCACTCAACTAGATAAGATATAGAATGATGGCTAAAAGCTGCATCTCCACTGTTCCACTAATAATATCTCCTGCCATTGAGAGTCTGTTGGGTACCAGCCATTCTATTAACATTAGTTTACTTAATTGGCATTGCAAACTTGCAATGTAGATTTAAATTCACGTTTGACAAGTATAGGAACATAGGCTTAGAGAGGTTAATCACTTGCGTGAGGTCACACAAAAGTAAAAATGGGTTCAAATCCAGTTCTGACCCTTAGCATAGAGTCTTTCTGGTACTCTGCCCTATCTCCTTCATAACAGCCCCTTGATTCCATCCTGCTCTCTCTAGTATTGAAATAATCTTTCATTGTGCTCCTGGCTGATTTGCTGTGTACCAAATTTCTGATAAGATGTCAGGCAGGCACTATCAAATATGAATGTATATATGATACCTATATATAAAAATCATACATACATATAAAACATATGTATTATACATTCATATGTATTATATATAATATCCATATCTGCATCTCTAACATAGCTGGTCTATACAGGCTCAGAAGTGGTTCAAGGCAAATTCCAAATGCGCTTAGCCATTCTCCTTGATAAGTCAAATCGAAAGGAAAGTTGATGGCTGCATAGCGGGGCTGACTTCGCAAAAGAGGGTCCTGAGCAATAGGGTACTGATAAAGTGACAATATTTTGTTAAATGCTTTTGTATCTTTACTCTATTCAATTTTCACAAGCAATTATTTCTTTTTCTTACATAAATAACTTATTATTCATTTCTAATAACAATAGAATCAATTTCAGCCTAACAGTATTCCAAATATCTACATCTTGACATCTTAAAGTTAACAATCTTATGTATCATCATTTAGAAGGTTTAATATGCTCTAACATATTTAAAATATTTTTGCTTGTTTCTTTTTTTTTCAGGTTTATTGAGAAATAATTGACATACATCAATGTATGTATTAAGGGGTACAGCAAAATTGTTTGATTTGCATATGTTGTGAAATGATTACCACAACTGTTTTAGTTAGTATTCATCATCTCATATAGATACAATAACAGGGAAAAAATTTTTCTTTGTGATGAGAACTGATAGGATCTCTTCTCTTAACAACTTTCCTATATATCACACAGCAGTGTTAAGTACAGTCATCTACGTTGTACATTACATGTCTAGTACTTATTTATCTTATAAGTGGAAGTTTGTACTTTTGACCACCTTCCTCCAATTTCCCCTCCCCTCCCACCTCTGGTAGCCATAAATTTGATCTCTTTTTCTATGAGTTTGCTGGGGATTTTAATTTTTTTTAGATTCCACCTATAAGTGAGATCATATAGTATTTGTCTTTGTCTGATGTATTTCACCTAGCAAAATGCCTTCAAGGCCCATTCACGTTGTTGTAAATGGTAGGATTTCCTCATTTTTTTAACGGCTGAATAATATTCTGTTGTATATGTATATCAAAACTTCTTTATCCATTCATCCATTGACAGACACGTTGTTTCCATGTCTTGGCTATTGTGAATAATGCCACTATGAAATGGATGTGCAGATATCATTTCAAGTTAGTGTTTTCATGTTCTCACGTTATATACTGGGAAGTGAAATTGCTGGATCACATGACAACCACTTATTTCACTGATAAGAAAATTGAGGCCCTGAGATTCAAATGTAATTAAAGTATAGGTTATTCAGAAGCATAATCAGAATTTCTCCTCCTCCTTCAGAAGCCCATCACTCCTTTTCTAATTATTCAGACCTTCTATTAGTGTATGAATTTCTTTAAATTTGGACGTGGTATAGGTTGGCTATGAAAATGTAGAGCCAACAGAGGAAATGAAAGGATGAAGGAACTCAAATCTTAAATGCCCATCAACAGACGAATGGATAAAGAAGTTGTGGTACATATATACAATGGAATATTACTCAGCCATAAAAAGAAACGAAATTGAGTTATTTGTAGTGAGGTGGAGGGACCTAGAGTCTGTCATACAAAGTGAAGTAAGTCAGAGAAAAACAAATACCATGTGCTAACACATATATATGGAATCTAAAAAAAAGAAGAAAAAAAAGAAAATGAATTTTTAAAATATGGGGATCCAGGTCTTATTCTTTCAAAAAATTTTTTCTGTTTAAAATTTTCACAGGTAAAATTCTGTTTTTTATTTTAAAAATACAAAATAACAGACAAAAAGAACCCACCTTCATCATATTCACACTATTGAAAGATATACTCTGCTGATATTTTGCTACATATATATATATATATATATATTCCTAGACTATTTTCTATGTATACACATTTTTCTTTTCTTTTAAAAAAATTTAAAAACTTAGTATCAAATTATATATACACTGTCACCCTAAATAATAGGATAATTTCTCCTATGTACAGAACCTTTTTTTAAAAAACAGTGCTCACTCCCTTTCTTCCTTCCTTCCCCCCTTCCTTCCTTCTTCACTTTCTTCCTTTCTTTATTATTTTTGTTGTAATAGAATTCTTTCTTCAAAAGCAATTTATTTAGTCAAAAAGTTGTCAGCAGTGTGGAGTTGCTGTGGATAAAGCAGTGAGTGAAGCAAAGTCCCTGTTCTCATGGCGGTTGCATTCTAACGGTTAATAATGAACAATATGCAAATAAATATATATGTTAGATGTTAATGAGTTTCAAGGAAAAAAAATAAAGACACGTAAGAGGGAGACAGAATGTTCGTTGGGGTCCCATTTGTATAAATTAGTCAAAGAAGTCTTCTATGATGGGGCAACAATTGAGCAGAGATCTAAGCAGAGTTTCTAAGAGAAACTAAGCCATGAAAATGCCTGAGAGAAGAAAATTCCAGAAGGAAAGAATGAGAAATGCAAAGGCACTGAAGATTTGCACATACTTGGAGTGTCTAAAAAAACCTCAGAGAGGCCAGTGTGACTTGAAGACACTGAGCAAAGGGAGGACAGTAGCATATGAGGTAAGAAAGGAACTGCAGAGACAGAAGGAGTTGTAGTACTTTTTACCTTGACTTTTAATTGGAGTAAAATAGGGAGTGATTAGATGGCATTGAGAAGAGTGACATGATCTAATTACATCTTAAGAAGACCCCTCTGGGTGCTGAATAGACAAGAGTTTATAGGGTCAGAGATTAGCAGAGAGACCAGGTAGGAGATCACTGTGATGACCCAAGGGAGTGATGATGTTGGCTTCAGAGCGGCAGTGGAGGAAGATTTGAGAAGAAATGAAAAGACGTGAAATAATCAAAGAAGGAAGGAAGATGACTTGATGAAAACAATATATAATTGCCTGCCAGCACAAAGAACTCATTTGAAGTTGGTGGTTATGAATTTAAAATGAGATCAGCAAGTATAGTTGCTTCTTTTTCTCAGTCACATTCTGCTGTGCAGGTTCAGGTTCAAGTAGGAAGAGATTTAGATTCAACCTGAATTGGTGATTTAATGAGAAAGTACAACCAAGGAAAAGAGGCAAAATGGAAATGGGAGTGCATGGAAGAGAGTTAATATAGTAACTGACAATGGAGTTTAAGCGGGTAAGGTGGAAAGTGAAGATGTGAGGAGATGAGCGACAGTAAAGAGGTGGTACTATAGGTACAGATGGGGTCAAAGGATTGTTTATGGAAAGTGAAACTCATTACTAGTAACAGCGGGGCTAAGGGAGACCTCAGAGGTGAGTGGCTGAGGTAGGTAGAAGGACAAGATCATTAAAGAAGATGAGGTCCATGATATTAGAAAATTTATCCATGTGCCTACTGAAGTCACACACAAAAAAGATAATAGCACAGGTGTAATTAGAAAATGGTGGCAAGCCGCAGGACAAAATCTTTAAATCAAGA
>NW_006784811.1:307671-365216 GCF_000442215.2 Lipotes vexillifer | reverse complement strand
GAGCGTTGTTTTGGAAGTTTTGTGTCTCTCCAGGAAGGGGAAAGAATAGTGGTATGTTGGAAAAACACTCCAGCTGGCTTCATTCATTGACTCATTCACTTGGTCTTCATTGAGTCCTCCAATGTGTCAGGGAGTGGAGATATCAAAAAGTATAAAAGAAAGATTCGGCTTCCCCGGGCTACTGACTAGTGAAAGAGACAGGAAACAGATCGTTAAAGCTGTGTTCTATGTGATCATGAACACGTAATCACTAGTCATGAAAACAATAACGAAAGAGTCGGGGGAGTTGGAGTTGGAAAAACCTTCTCAGGTGAGGTAGCAAGGAGCCCTTTGAAGGATAAGTGTATCTTTCAAGACAGACAAAGAGGTTAGGACATCTGGCAGAGACAGAAAGTATATGAAAATGAAGTGAAATGTGAGGGCAGAGTTAACTGGCAGGTCACTTACTGTGTAAGTAGTATAGAAGCTGTCAAGCTGGGTCTGAAACACGAGTCCAAACCATGGTAAGGATGTCTTATGTTGTAAGCAGTTGGAGTCACCACCGGTTTTAAACAAAGGAGTGACCACCAGGTCTAGATTTTAGAAAGCTCTGCCTGTCGTATGGAAGATGGATTGAAAGCAGCACTGGAGGTGGAAGAAAAATTAGGATGTTATTATAATAATCCAAGTAAGAATTGGTAAGGGCCTCAGTCAGCAAGAATAATGGCTGTGAGTGTATAAAGTTGCAGCAGATATTTTTTTAAAGTGTATCATTAAACGTTTTTCAGTATATCCACAAAGTTGTCTGACGATGACTGCAATCAGCTTTAGAACTCTGTCATTACCCCTGAGAGAAACCCCATAACCATTAGCAGTCACCCCCAATTGCTACCCCCTCCCCATTCCCTAGCAATCACTAATCTACTTTCTATCTCTGTGGATTTGTCTATTCTGCACATATTTTATAAATTGAAACACAATATGTGGTCTTTTGTGACTGCTTTCTTCACTTAGCATTCATGTGCAAGTTTTTTTGTGCACATATGTTTTCAGTTCTCTTGGATATATACCCTAGGAGTGGAATTTTTGGCTCATACAGTAACTTTATGTTTAACTTTTTGAGGTACTGCCAAATTCTTTTCCAACATGGCTGTACCATTTCACATTCCCACCAGCAAGTACCAGGCTTCCAATTTCTCAACATCCTCATCAACAATTCTTAGTCTCTCTTTTTGACTATAGCTCCCCTAGTGGATGTGAAGTGGTAACTCATTGTGGTTTTGGTTTGCATTTAACTGACTTCTAAGGATATTAAGTATCTTTTCATGTGTTTATTGGCCATTTGTATATCTTCCTTGAAGAAATATCTATTCAGATCATTTGACCATTTTAAATTGGGCCCCTTGTCTCTCTATTATTTAATTGTAAGAGAGTTCTTTATATAATTCTATATAAAAATCCCTTATTGGATATATGATTTGTAAACATTTTCTCCTATTCTATGGGTTCTCCATTTACTTTCTTGATGGCATCCTCTGAAGCGTAAAAGTTTTTTATTTTGATGATATCTGATTTGTTTGTTGTTTCTTTTCTCTCTTGTGTGGTTGATCTCATATCTGAGGTCTTGCCTAACTCAGGGTCTTGAAGATTTATTTCTATTATTTTTTTCCCTAAGAGTGTTTATATGTTTAGCTCTTCTGTCTAGATCTACCACATATTTTTAGTTAATTTTTGAGTATGATATGAGGAAGGCATCCAGCTTCATTCTTTTGCATGTGGATGCCCAGTTGTCCAAGCATCTATTGTTGAAAAGACTATGCCAGCAATTGATTTTGCCTAAGAGACTAAGCCTCCATGGAGGGTGACCCCTAGAGCTGGGACTCATTGCATAACCAGCCTCCATGCCCTCAGAGGCCACCCGCCTCTGATGGCTTAAGGGGATGCTGTTGCAAGGAAATGTTGGAAGAAAGAAGAAAGGGGTTAATGCAGGGGTCCCTGACCCCTGGGCCATGGACCGGTACCAGTCTGTGGCCTGTTAGGACCTGGGCCACACAGCAGGAGGTGAGTGGTGGGTGAGTGAGCGAAACTTCATCTGTATTTACAGCCACTCCCCATCGCTCACGTTACCACCTGAGCTCCGCCTTCTGTCAGCATTATGGTAAGTTGTATAATTATTTCATTACATATTACAAGGTAATAATAATAGAAATAATGTACACAATAAATATAATGTGCTTGAATCGTCCCAAAACCATCCCCCCTGCCAGTCCGTGGAAAAATTGTCTTCCATGAAACTGCTCCCTGGTGCCAAAAAGGTTGGAGACCACTGGGTTAATGGAACAGAAAAGGAAGCACTTCGGAAGTAACCCTCTCCATATTTCCCTCCTCCCTCTGGGTTAGGGGGTTGCAGAGAGCACTGGCCCAGGAGATAGATGAATATGGGAGAAAATGGACACCAAGGTGACCATATAACACTTGGACACATCAGTGGAGCTAGTGGAGCAAACTCAAGGCTCCAATGATCTTCTATCCCTTCTGAGATGGAGAAGTTTTCTCTAAGTAGGAGAGGATAGTCTTGGGCCAATGGGGTAAAAAGACCTCCTGGACTGGGTCCTTGCTGTTACTGTTTCTTTTTCTTGTTCCTCTTTCTGGCCCTTATTTGGCCCAATTTTTAATTGTTTGTATTCTGACTTCGGAGTTGTAAGAGTGCTTGAAATACTCTGAACACAAGTCCTTTATCAATTTTATGAATTGCAAATGTTTTCCCTAATATGTGGCTTGCTTTTTCACATTATTTTTAGTGTTTTTGGAAGAGTAAAAGTTTCCAATTTACGGGAAGATCAATTTATATTTTTTTCTTTTATGTTTCATAAGTTTGATAACCAAAGAAATGTTTGCATTGCCCAATTTCATAAAAATTTGTTTTTCTATGTTTACTAAGAGTTTTAGCTTATATTTTTAGACCATGATCTATTTCAAGATAATTTTTGCCAAGGGTGTGAGGCAAGAGTGGAAAGGAAGAAAAGCAAGTTTGTGACAAAAAAGTCTTTGCTACAATAGACAATCAAAAGAAAACATGCTATAAGATGTAGTGCTGTACATAGATGATAGAAACCCTGCTTTTTTTTCCTGAGGAGGTGGAAGGGGTTTCATCAGGCCAGGTCAGCTGGTGTCTCTTGGTGGGAAAGTAATGCAGTGGAGTTCCTCTACCAGTGCCCCTAATACACACGGATGTTCATAGCAGCCTTATATGTAATAGCAAAAATCTGGAATCAACCCAGATGTCCTTTAGGTGAGTGTTTAACCAATCTGTGGTTTACCCATACCATGGAATACTATTCAGCAATAAAAAGGAAACAACTACTGAAACATAGAACAACTTGGATGAATCTTCAGGGAACATTCTGAGTGAAAAAGTCAATCACAAAAGGTTACATAGGGTATGATTCCAATTGTATAACTTTTATATCTTTTATTTTATTTATTTTATTTTTGGCTTGTGGGATCTTTGTTCCCTGACCAGGGATTGAACCCAGGCCCTTGGCAGTTAAAGTGCAGAGTCCTAACCACTGGACTGCCAGGGAATTCCCCAATTATATAACTTTTAGAAAGTTATTTTAGAAATGAAGGACAGATTAGTGGTTGCCAAGGGTTAGGGTCAGACATGGGAGAGGTGGAGGTGGGAGAGGCAGGAGTGATTATAAAAGGGCAAAGGGGTGATGGATACATGAACCTACACCAGTGATATAACTGTACAGAATTTCACACACACACAAATGGGAAATCTGAATAAGACTGGTGGATCTTATTGGTCAATATGCTGGTTGTGATATTAACTATAACTTTGCAAGCTGCTACTGTTATCAGAAACTGAGCAAATTTTACAAGAGATCATTATATATTATTTCTCACAACTGTATGTGAATCTATAATTATCTCAGTACAAATTTCAATTAAAAATGAGAAAATTGAGCTAGGGATTTTAACAACCATTATCTCACCAAAGATATACATATGACATATAAGTACATGAAAAGATAGTTAACATCACTAGTTATTAAGAACATGCTAATTAAAACCACACGAATGTGTTGGAGAGAATATGGAGCAACAGGAATTCTCATGTATTGCTGTTTGAGATGCAAAATGGTACAGCCACTTTGGAAGACAGTTTGCTAGGTTTTTCATAAAGTTAAACGTACAGCTGTTATATGAACCAGATATCTCATATCAGGGTATTTACCCCAACTGAATAAAACATGTCTAGGCAAAAAATTGTATGCTAATGGTCATAGCAGCTTTATGCATGATAGCCCCATTGGGAATTGGGAACCCAATTATCCACCTACTGATGAATTGACAGACAAAGCATAGCTTATCTATAGGATGAAATACTACTCAGCAATATACAAAATGAATGAACTGTTGATAAATGCATCAACATGAATAGATTTGAAAATCATTATGTTAAATGAAGAGAGCCAGATGCAAAAGACCTCATACTGTAATGATTCCATTTATACAGCATTTTAGAAAATGCAAAACCATATTGACATGAATCAGATCAGTGGTTACTAGAGGCTGAGATTGACTACAAAGAGACATGGGGACTTCTGGGGCTGTTGCAGATGTTCTATATGTTGATTGCAGTAACAGTATACAAATATGTATATTTGTCAAGACGTATGAAACTGTACACTTCAAATGGATGAAATGTGTTTTATGTAAGTTATCCCTCAAGAAACCTGATTTTATAACATCTTTCGGAAAACCATGAGTAGATTCTCCTACAATTAAATTGGAGATTTCGGAATGTTGTCTTATTGGCTTAGTTTGCTTTAAATCTCAGAATTGGAAGGGATCTTAGACATAGATATTTGGGTCACTGTCTTGTTTTTACACAAAATGAAATTGAAATCTAGAGAAAAAAGTCTTTCTTAAGGTCTCACAGCTAGTTAATAAGAAGCTTGGACTAGAAACCACTCTCCTGAATTTCTAATGTGTATTCTGAGGTTTTTCATTATATAGTGGTCTCCTCTGAGGGTACAAACTATGCCTTATCAATCTTTTCTCTTGAACTCTCTTTCCTGCAGTCACCCAGCCTGGGCCCTTTGTATATGGCACAGAGTGTTGTATTTACATTTGAATTAATATCAAAGCCTGAGACACAGAGGCTGAGAGGAAGGACACTAAAAGGGGGAAAGGTTAGTGCATCATCATTCATTATACATCCAGTACCACAATTTCACTGCATACAAATGACAAGGAAGGTGTCTTATCAGTTCTATTTTTTTAATTTTGATTTAATTCCAATCATTTTAATTTCAGATATCATATGGGTCAATTCTAGAATTTTCATTTGATTGCCTTTTATAAGATCAAATTTTAGCTAATTTTTAAAATCTTTTTGTCATTCCTTTTCTCTTCCTTAGTCGTGTTAATCAGAGTGAGGTTCCCATTACCTCACTCCAGCAGCTGAATGACTTGTGGGTCTGGTTCTGCTCTCTGATTTAATTATTCTATTATTTTTAGTCATGCAGACTGTACTTTGTTGGTCTTATTAATTTTTAAAGAATTCTGATTGCCTGTTAAAAAATACAGAGACTCCAGATGGTGTTATCTTTCACCTTTTTCTTTCTAGGCAGTTGGCGGGGTGGCGGGGGGTTTAATCCAATCACGGACAGTTCTAAGGAAAGACTAGGTTGCAGCGCTATTAGGGGTTAATAATTTATCCCAGTTCTCCCTATTCCCCTAGGATCTTCAGCTTGGCACCAGATATATTTTTTACTCCTCCTTCTTGTGAGTACAGAAATCTCATTTCTGTTTTTGAGACTACCGAAATCCCCTGCTCAGCTTTTCAGACACTTTCCACGTGGGTCTTAGCCCCTGCCCCATGTAGCCTGGTATTCAGCGCAAGTCTCAGGGGGAAAGCTGGAAGTGAGTTTGAAGCCCTTCAAGTCTCCTCCAAATACTTTGCCAGTTTTTCTGCGCCCTCCACAGTTTCAAAGCCTGAATCGTGAGCCTCCTGTCTGTGCCCAGAATCAACAAATGCCCCCCAGGGTAAAGGAAGTGAAAGAGGGTGAGTCCATGGGAATGAGGCTTTTTCACTCCACAATTTCAGCCCCTTTAGTTCTAGTTGCATCAGAAGCTTTCTAACAGACATTTGCTATATTTTATTGTGTGTTTTAATTTTTTTAGTTTCTCTTGTCAAGAGCCCTGCCCCACCATTAGCTAGTTCACTGCACCTCAAAATGCAAGTCTAACACATTGAAGTAAAATTCAACAGGTAAAATGCCTATAATTAAAGCACTTTAAAGAAATTTGCCGAAAACTGCCTCTGGGATTCAAGATTTAGAAGATTAATATAGTGACTTTTCATTTTTTTACAAATCAACATTTTGTTTACATCTGTATTAGCAATAATATTTACCATTTTTGTTGACACTTATTGCACACCTGGAAGCATTCCAAGAACTTTATATACATAATCTCTTTAATCCTCTATCAATACCATGATGTGGGATAACTATTCCCATTTTACAAACACTGTTATTGAGACATGGAAAGGTCACGCAGCTATTGAGAGAAAAAGCAGAGATTTGAGACTGAATCTTCTCCCAGCCACTAAGGCAAAAGCTACCTCACATGTGACCCATTTTGGCCTGTTGTGTGATTCACAATTACTTTCCTAATGACATCGTAAACTTTCCAAGACTCATTAATTTGTGGTTTGTCTTAGGTGCAGAGGGTTTCCTGCTACTCCTGCAGGGGTAGCAGAAATCTTTGTATTGGTGCAGGATCCTAAACCCTAGAGAATCCCCTGCCCCTTTCCCAAGGTTAGATGTTTTTTTCTTCTGCCACTGTTCCAGAAGCAGCAAGTCTTGCCGGGCCTTGTTCACCTGAGGGTTTTCCATCCCTCCACCACGGGCAGATGGATTTTGCTTCTATCCCGCTCTACGGATTAGTATATCTCTGTGTGTGCCCAGGTGGGCTGTGTGTATATGTATGTGCGTATGTATGAAAAGTTTTTTTCTACCCCTCTCTCAATGATTTAAAGCTTTTGCCTTCTATGGGGGACGTGTCCTGGAAGACAGGAAAGATTTTGTGCTTATCCTTCAGGGGCAGCGATCGTGACTTTCATGCCTGCACCACCTAGCAGGGCTGTTTCCACTCTCCGGCCCTACTTCCTTCTTTCTTTTGAGCATCTAGTCAAGGCCCATGAGAAAGAGCTTTTAAGTGTGTACTTGTGAATTCTTCTTGAGTCTTTTGGGCTCCGAGGTATTTTAAACTTTCATGCTAGCCCACGTTTGGCCTTGAAAAATTCATTTAAAATTTAGCTGAAGTTTTCTTACCCGTTTTATGGCAGCCACATCTTCCTCCCGTATTCTATAAACAGTGACATAGTTCCTGTGTCCTGTCTCTCCTGGAAGGAGCTTCTCACTCTTCAAAATTCAATCCAGGTCTTACGGTCTCAGAACCTCAGCTATCTGATGGGCTTGAGAGAAGTTATAATTTTGTATATTGCTTGTTTTTTTCTGGTTGTTTGGGTGGGGGGAACATTCTTTTTCAGCTTTCTCCAGCCAGAGTGAAAGAGGAATTTCTGTCCATTGTACTTATCTTGATATCCTGATGTCTGGTAACCAGAGATGACTACTGTGTCATTTTTTATCTTAATCTTCAGTGCTTTTTTAAAATTCTCTCCCTATTTTTTTTTTTTTTTGTTTTTTTGCAATACGTGGGCCCCTCACCGTCGCGGCCTCTCCCCTTGCCGGACGCGCGAGCTCAGCGGCCATGGCTCCGTGGCATGTGGGATCCTCCCGGACCGGGGCACGAACCCGTATCCCCTGCATCGGCAGGCGGACTCTCAAACACTGCGCCACTCAGGGAGGCCCTCTCCCTCTTTCTATCTCTTTTTCTCAGGTGATATTAAAACTTAGGAAAACATTGCCTGTCATATAGAGGACATTCATACTTTTAATTTCTGGAGAAGCTTTTTAAATGGGTCAGGTCCATGTTGCTTCCTAGTGCCCTACTCAAGAGATCCTTATATAAACTGAACTGAATTGCCTCAATATATTTATTTTCATCAAATTTAGAATGAATTTGTGCCAGAGTTAAAGGTGTTTGATTTCAATTGGTCCCCCCAATTTATTGATTTTATAATTCCTTGATATAGACAGCAATATTTTGTTTAGCCAGCCTGATTAAAAAGGTTGACTTGCCATTTTAGGGGAAGCTTATAGTAATATAAAGTGCTGATTTGGGTCAATGTACTTCTGTGATAGCTTTACAAAATTTTTGACTTTTAATATAAAAAGTGTCACTCTATTTGGTTTTGTTCATATGTTAGTTGAATGAAAAGGAAGAAACTTAAAGCTTAAATATAATGACATCTCATAGGGTCTGGAAATCCCTAATTTTCTGTTTCAATCCTAGTTTGCATCCTAGCCTTAAAATTTACTGTTTTAAGATGAGGTTCCTTAAGGTTATATAAGTTGTTAAGTTATTGATTGCTTTATTTCTAGGTCACAATATCAGACAATGCCTTTATATATTAAAGAAATAACAGAATTTTTAAAACAGTTACAAAACACTCGAGTATAGATGATATATTATCCAAAGTAAATATGACTCACTTAGCAACACCTAGATATTTTATGCAGACCCACGCATGGCTTAAAATGTGTATACAATAAGTAACGGTATATCTGTCTAGATCTGGCATCATACCATAGTTGACATCATACCATATTTTTCAACTTTAGTCTTGGATCACATTCTTTAACCTCCAATCTAAATACTGAGATTTCAGTTGGCCCTTTTGTTGAGTGTTTTGGGAGATGTGGGACCTGTTTTAGCCCAAGTCTTCTTTCTTTCGATACACAGTGGGAAGATACTGCCATTTGAAGTTAGACTAAAATTTTAACTCTGATTCCTCAAAAGTAAAGTTGGGAAGGGGGTGGAAATAACCTCTCTGAGGATTAGAGGAGATAACGTGTGAAAAGCATGGAGGTTAATATGTGGCCATTTTAAGACTCGATGTCATTTTCCTTTTCATTTACCTGTCTTTAGTATAGGGGTCACAGTGGTCTATGAGAACAAGTATAGCTCTAGAGTTGGACAGAGGCTCGAACTCTAGCCCTATTACCCCAAAATATTTTAAGCACTTTATATACATTATTTTATTTCAAATTTAGCCCTCCTAAAGGAAAACTTAACTTATAATAAAAGAAATCAGTATGGTGTTTGCCTCTGGGATGAGGAAGGCAAGAATTAACTGAAAAGGAACTTTCTTCTTTTTTTTTTATGAACTTTCTGAGGTAATAAAAATGTGCTATATCTTGATGGAAGATTATATGCGTTTGAAAAACTCATCAACTGTACACATTAAATATGGCTATTTCATAGAAGACAAATTACACTGCAATGAAAAATTGAGAGGAAAAATTAATCTTCTTAAAAACATCCTAAGGAATAGAAAATTTTATATCTACTTTTTCAGATGCAAAAACTGAGGACCTGAATGTTCAGGTAATTTCTTTAAGTTCACATTTACCGGTGGCTGTACTGAGGTCAAATCCAGGTATGTTTAAGTGCACAGCCCAGAAACTTAACCAACAGGCTCCACTTCCTCCAGGGAGACTGGCACATCCTGCCATGTTTTGCAATTCAAACTGTATTATTTTATCTTTAGTAACCGTATCACACAGACTAAGACAGAGCAAGATTCTTAAAAATATCCTGACTTCTTATAGGGATATGTGTTACACAAAACTCTAGAAAGAAAACATACCTGTTCCAAAATGTTTATGTAGGATGATGAGACCCAGGATACATCTAATGGAATCAGTTTCTCTCCCTCATCAGCATGCATTTCCAAGCATTTTGAGAGTACTAGTTTGGCTGTGATAACCTCAGGCAGCATATTCTGCCCAGGTCTGCTGTGCAGTGAGCCAGCGGGAGTCAGGAGTGTCTCAAAGACAGGGCTTTAGCAATCAAGTAAACCTGTTATCTCACCGTCTGTTAGAAAGCATATGTTTAAATTTCCAAGTCAGAAATGTCAGCAAAAGTCCCTGGCTGCTTCGGTGATTACAAAACAAAGCAGGCTCCATAACTGTGCAGGGCTTATGTCACTTCAGGGTTATTTTCTTCCTTAAATGAGGCAGCAACTTCTCAATTTACAATCACCTTGCTTGATACTTTTCCTACCGACTTCCCATTAAAATGCCTATAAAAAGATACAGAAAACCGAACCTGAAATGTAAATTTTCAAAAGGACAACTGATCAAATCAAAGGGACATGTGATTCAGTTATACATACATATATATTATTTTTCAGATTCTTTTCCTTCATTAAAAGATATTAAATATCGTTCTCTGTGTTATACAGTAGGACCATGTTGTTTATCTACTTTACATATAATAGTTTGTATCTGCTAATCCCAAACTCCTAATTTATCCCCACCTCCCCATTCAGGCCTTTTTAGCTACTCATTTTCTCCCACTACCAAATATTCTATCCTGTCCTCACTTAAATTAAAAAAACTTGTTTATCTATTGTCTATACCTGTTTCTGAGGCTGCATTGACCCAGGTCAACTAGTTTGCAAACTATCCAGTAAGACTGAGAAAATAAAAGGGAGGGAGACGCAAGAGGGAAGAGATATGGGAACATATGTATATGTATAACTGATTCACTTTGTTATAAAACAGAAACTAACACACCATTGTAAAGCAATTATACTCCAATAAAGATGTAAAAAAAAAAAAAGATACAGAAAACTGAACCTGAAATGTAAATTTTCAAAAGGACAATTGATCAAATCAAAGGGACATGTGATTCAGTTATACATACATATATATTATTTTTCAGATTCTTTTCCTTCATTAAAAGATATTAAATATCGTTCTCTGTGTTATACAGTAGGACCATGTTGTTTATCTACTTTACATATAATAGTTTGTATCTGCTAATCCCAAACTCCTAATTTATCCCCACCTCCCCATTCAGGCCTTTTTAGCTACTCATTTTCTCCCACTACCAAATATTCTATCCTGTCCTCACTTAAATTAAAAAAACTTGTTTATCTATTGTCTATACCTGTTTCTGAGGCTGCATTGACCCAGGTCAACTAGTTTGCAAACTATCCAGTAAGACTGAGAAAATAAATGTATTCAGATTCTCTAGGGGCATAAAGTATGTGATGTTCAAGATTAACTAGATAAAAATACTAGATTGAAATATTCTTAGCCACAAATGTACATATTATAGTATAAAATTTTTCAGAATTTTTCAAAAATATTTTAGAACATCATTTAATATAACTTTTCAATTTTCTTCAATTTTATGTGATCTTTCTAAAGCTACAATTCACAAAAAATGTGCACAAGTCACTTGTTCTATTAAAGATGACTTATGAAAACATGATTCTGTAGTTAAGTAAGATTAGAAGTCAGTGCACCCTATAGTTTTTCTATGAAAACTAACATTGTACGTCAGTAAATAATAGCTCTGGTAAGTACTGCAGTAAAAGGATCTGTTTAATGCTTAACCACAGTTTCTCTAACTTGCTTGAATACAAAATTTTCTTTTTCAGGCAACACCTGTCAAAATTCCATAGACATCTGTTCTAAATGTTTAAAATGCATAGTATTTTGAACATATTGGATTATCACCAAATGGACTTATCATTTCAGTGGGTCCTCCTTGAGGCTCTATATTTCAGACCTTTTTTCTCTTCACGGCAAAACAATTATAATTCCATTATTTATTTTTGTTCTCTATCTCCTCAATATTTGCAACATAGGTCAGAAACCACATCTCTCTGTTTTCATCATCATGTCTTAGGGCCTAGAACAGTGGTAAATATATAGTAGGTGTTTCATAAATGTATACTTAATTATTTTCTTGCTGGACCCAAATATCTGAAAGCAAAAAAGTATTTGGAGTCCTCTTCATAAGAAAGTTATCTGATACAAAGATGCTGCTGGAGTGCCAGTATTGGCACTTTTCCACATATTTGTCAGGAATAATATACATGGAAATGGTAATTCCTCCTTACTTTTGCACTGAAATCATCTTTCCTCATATGATCCCATAATTAGGGAGGAGGGAAAATGTTAAAAAGTGATAGAGGTCAAGGTTGCCACTTATATTAAAATCTTTTTAATAGCACTATCACTATTACCGATGCCACTAGCTGACATTTATTGAGCATGTTGTATGTGACAGTCTTTAAGTCACATGTCAACCCTATGAGTTAGGTACTATTATTCTTGGCATGTAACTGCTGAGGGAATTGGAGTTAAATAAGTTTAAATAAAGTCTAACAGCTAGGATTTGACCAACTTCTGTGACTCCATAGTCCTTTTGTTACTGTTGACTTAGGGGAAATCGATTATGCATGGAACTGTAGAATTTTAACTTTAATTTGTCTAACACTCATTTAACAGGTGAGGCAAATGCAATCCAGAGGAGCTCAGTGACTTGCTGAAGATCACCGACCTACTTAGTGTGAAACTTGGCCCTAGAAGCCAAAGCTTCTGAATTCTTAGTCCAGTTCTTTTTCTGCACAGCACTTTTTATCTTGCTCAGGTTAATTAAGAGCAATTAAATTAAACAGCTACTTTTTAGGGAAAACATCCTTACCTTCCATATGGAGATTAAAGATGCTTCTCGAGAGATGAGATTTACAGAACAGATATAATTACAAAATAGATTCGATTGGAAGCACTGCAAAGTTAGTATTTAATTGCAAAATCTATTTCTTTAAATATTTTTACTATACTTTTCTTTGTTTATTGAACTTTTTCCCTCTTTAAAATTATATTTAGTAATGGAAATATATGAGGATATATTTATCTGACAATTCCAAGTAGGTGGGAATTTGAAATGAAAAATAATTCTAGAACAGCAAGATTGATGAGGGCTTTTAAACAGAACAAAGACCCTGTTTTGTCTCATATATATGTATATATATATATATATATGCACATATATGCATGTATATATGCATGTAAGTATGTAAATATATATAATTATAGCAAGATAATAAGTAGAAAAAGTATCTCATTTTAATTTTTAAAATTTGTGATGGTGAACATGTTTTTCTTATATTTATTGGCCAACTGCATTTCTTTACATGAAATGCCTTCTTGTATATTTTGTCTAGTTTCTGTTGAGTTAATCATCTTTGTCTTCTTGACTTATGAAAGCTCTTTGTATTTTAAATACCTTAGGTCCTTTTCTGTCATAAGTATTAGAAATATTTCTCAAATATTTTATATACTTTCATGTCATTTTCCCCAGTACATTAAACACTTTTTATGACATCTATCTAAATGATAAAAAAGATCTTTCCCTCACTGGAACTATAAGAATTTTTCAAAAAGAAAAAAAAGACTGTTGCAGAGTGGACTGAATCAAGTCATCCTGCAGTCACTGAAATGAAGACTTGCAGCCATATGAACGTGGCAACAGAGTGAGCCTGATCGTTTGCTCTCACTGTGACAGCTCTGCATGACGCCAGATGCGCTCCCAGTGGAGTGACTTGGCAGGTCTTCCTCATGTGCTGCTAGTAATCACAGGAGAGGAAATCAGGCCTCACACCTGTGCTGAACCATTCAGGAGTTCTCTAGAGCCTGCAGAAATGTCTCATAGACACAAAGGGCAGAAAAATCTCCAGAGTGGGTTCAGTCTACGAATAAGCTAGGATAAAGTATTAAATCATTTGAGTTTCTTTTCCTGTGGGCAATTAGGTTTATGTTTAAAAAAAAAAAAGAGTGTCTTTCCATTGTCCCAATGTTCCTAATTTGCCATAGTTAAATATGTTACCAGTTAGAAGCAGCTTTTTAAGGCAAACACATATTGCAATTTGATTCTTAAATTATTATTAAACAAAGCAATGACTTCATTTATGATACACAAACAGGCTAATGTCTCTAGACATCTGGAATGTCTTTTCCAAATGTGTATGATTAATATTCTCATTTTACTCAGCACTGCAACTCATGCTTAATTTGCTATTTTCACTTTACTTCTGAAGCTTCTGCCAACTGCTTGCACTTGAGTCTTTCGCAGCATCTGTGACTGTTCGCCCTTGGTGATCCCATGAATGCCAGTCTGAACCAGACAGAAATGAATGCCCATCCTGGCATTTCCTTTTCACAGCTGCCTGATCTGAGGCAGACTACTTTATTTCTCTGTTTCAGTTTCCTTGTTTGCAATATCAATATCACAAGTTTGTTGTTATAACTGTGATGATTACTATCCATGTTATCATCACCTCATTATAGGGTATTGATAATGTTGGACAGATCAGTGAATAAACAACAATTCTTTAATAGCTCCCTCCCCTGATAAAGCAAATTATTGTCCCCACAAGCAATCCCAACTTCTTTTCCTTGATTCTACAGGCTTTTTATTAAGCTCCTTAAAGGTAAATGCTTCATGCTTCTTTGCAGTGCTCTAGTCCCTAACGTAGTGCCTTATGTAATTTGATCTTTCAATAATTTGTCAGGAGGAAGGACCACTTAGGTTGGGTAAATGGTTTCCCTTAGTCTATTACAAGGCAGTGGCTTTTAATGCAGGGACATTTGGCAATGTCTAGAGAAATTTTTGGCTGCCACAAATGGGGAGTGCTACCAGCAGCTGGTTGGTATAGGTCCAGGATGCTGATAAACATCCTAAAATATGTAAGACATGCAAACAACAAAGAACTATCTGGCCCCCAAGTGTTAATAGTGCCAACGTTGAAAAACCCTGATATAACAGAAAATATGGCTTTGGAGTCAGAGTTAAGTTCCAGTCCCAACTAGGTTGTTCTCTTGCTTTGTGGACTTGGACAAGTTGCTTGACTTCTCTGCACTTCCAAAGTTCTGTCTGATGTAAAATGTTATAAGAATCTAGATCCAGAAAGTTAGATGGGAGCAGAAATTCTTATTTTAGTAAGACCCAGAGATCTTCGTGTTTTTTAAAATTTTTATTAGAGTATATTTGATTTACAATGTTGTGTTAGTTTCAGGTGTACACAAAGTGAATCAGTTGTACATATACATGTATCCACTCTTTTTTAGATTCTTTTCCCATATAGGCCATTACAGTGTATGAGTAGAGCTCCCTGGGCTATACAGTAGGTGCTTATTAGTTATCTATTTTATATATAGTAGTGTGTATGTGTCAATCCCAATCTCCCAATTTATCCCTCCCTCTTTACCCCCTGTTAACCATGAGTGTGTTTTCTACATCTGTAACTCTATTTCTGTTTTGTAGGTAAGTTCATTTGTACCCTTTTTTTAGATTCCACATATAAGTGATATCATATGATATTTGTCGTTCTCTGTCAGACCCAGAGATCTTTGGATCTTAATAAGACTCAGGGATCTGGCTATTCTTTGGAGACAGAAAGTAGGGCGGTCCTGATCAAAGTGTGTTTACAGAAAGAGAAGGAAAATGAATATTGTGCTTTCTCCCTTTTGTAGCCCCTCTGAATAACCGTTGCTTTTGCCTTTCAAAGGCAGACCACTTTAATAGAAGCTGAAGCATGCCATAGCACTAACAGAGAGGATGTCGATTCTGTTCATCTGCTGAGCTCAGTGAGTAACCACACAGTTCAATGTTTGCCTAATTGACTGCATAGAATCACAAAGGTTTACTTTTACCAAGATTATTATAGTGAGGCTAGAGCCTGCAAGGAGACCGTGAGCATCCAGAGAATCAGGGCACAGCCTTGCGGGGGAGGGACGGGTAGCACATGTGCACCCACAGTAATTCACTGGCCAGTCTTCAAGCTCAGGCCCAATGCTGGCTGGCAGTGAGCCAGGCCAGGCTCTTGGAGATACATCAACCATGTGTCCGGTCTGTGTGTCCAGTTTGTGTCCAGTTGTGTCCAGACTTGCTGACAAAAACGACATGACTTCAGGTATGCATTGACACCCGTGGCATCTGGGCAAGCCGTGGGGCAGTTCTGTGGGTGGAACACATTTTCTACACAGAAGGGCCCTGATGAAGAGTCTGCGGTGGAATGAGACCAACTCAGGCAAATGAGATGTTGGAGGGACCACCGGACCACTTACCATTCATTTGAGGTTTCAAACAGGAAGGAGGGTTTCCATTTTTAAGGTAAGATCAAAAAGCTCTTCTTTTAAAACAGATTGTATTTTAGAAAACTTTGAAGTATGTGGGGAATAGAAGCCAAGGAGCCTATCCAGGGGCTGTGTGAGCAAGGATGCCATCTGTTCACTAAAATAAACTCAGGCGCAAACATGGCACATAGTAGGTGCTTAATAAACGATTACTGAATGCCCCACAGAAGCCCTGAAACAGAACACTCTTGAGTGAGTCTAGTAACATTTGACTCTGAACTCTGAGGGGAACACTCTGGGCAGAGACAGAGGCAGCCTCCTCCCTTGAGGGTATGTGGCCTGTGTGGAGGCCTTTGAGCTGCGTGATTCATAACCATTTTAGGAACATTCCTGAAAGATAATACCTCTTTCAAAGAAGTGAGGCTTAAGTTTTCACATAAAAGAGGTAACTGCAAAATCCAGTGGATTCCTTTCCTCACGTTAGCAGAGGCACTGCAAGGAAACCTCTATTAGAAATGAATAGAAATTATAAGCCAGAGTGAAATGTAACCAGACTCAACTGAAGGAAGTGACGAGTTAGGAGAGTTAATAATTTTTCCCTTCATAGCATGTGTTAATAACTAACATTTATTAAATGCCTACCATTTCCCACACATTGAGCTAAGTGCTTCTCTCGCATTTTATTTTGTGTTCACAACAACTTTATGACATGGATGCTATTGTTATCCCCATTCTATAGACGAGAAAATCGAGGCTCAGGGAAGGTAAGTGATTTGCCCAAGGTCGCAGAATTAATAGTAAGCAGTTGGGTAAGTATGAGTCTAGAATCTGGATTCTTAACCGCCATGCAATGGCAGTGCTGCAGCTGTACTGTTCAGTGAGCTCGTTCTCAAAGTCACAGATGCTCTGTGCTTATCAAATTGGCTCTGAGAAAACAATGTTTATGCAGGACTATCTAAAGATTATACTGTCCATTTGTTCCTCTAGGTACTGTAAAATCTATTTCTAGATTGCAAATGACCAACGGGAATGTCCCTAGATTTCATGGTTACGGCCCTTTTGTAGCGTGCTGTATTTACAGCAAGGATGCTCTTGTGGGCATTGTTAATTACACAGTGTCCTCTGAGGCCCCAGAGAAATGATTCTCTGGTTTTAATATCAGAGATGATTGTGCTTTTCCTAATGCCTTCAGTTTGCCTTCCTCTTTTGCACATTGAATCATGTAAATATTCACATTTCCTTCTTTGTTTTGGCTGCAAAAATGTATGGCCACTCACCTGGAAATTCATAGGACCTTGCACTGCAGGTAAAAACATCTGGCTGAGGCAGAGATTTGCCAAGTAATATTTTCCATTTGAGAGGATGCTCCAAGGTATTCCCTGACCTCCTATTGTTTCCATCTCCTGTTAATGGGAAGAGTCATGGTAAACGTCATGCAGAGGGTGAAGGCAGAGAGCAGTTGAAGGGTTCCAAGCACTGAACTAGGATAGGGGGCTATGCAGAAGACATATTCCCTATCCTCAAGCACTTTGTAGCTTAAGGGGAAAACATGCAAATTTAATTGTTATAAAATTGCATTCAAGTTATAGAAATTCTATAGAGAATTTCTATATAGAAATTCTACATATATTCTATATACTAAGATATTTCTCATCATAGTCACTAATCATTTTGAAAGTGATTCAAAAATGTCTTTTCATACCTATCTCAATTCCTAGACATTTTAGTGGTAACCATATCCTATATATTAATATTATTTGGAGCACTGTGTATTTGTTGCTTTATAAATATAGCTATTTTAAATTATTATAATATGGGTGATTTATAAGTGATCACATCTAAAGTAATATCCATAGTAATAAACATCTATAGAGATGTACAGTTTAAAGAATGCTTTCATAATAGCAAATCATCACAGTCATATAAAGTAGCAGTGATCTTTAACCCATTTCATAGATGAAGAAACCAGTGCTTAGAGTCGTTTGCCCAAGATCAAATGGCCAGCCTAGGTCTTTTGCTACATATTATTCCTTGCATTATATCAGTTGGGTGAAATTTAGAATCAGACAATCCTGATTCAGGGAAAAAGCTTCTCATTCCAACTGTTTTGTTCCAAAAGCATGATAAACCTGATAACTCCCTGAAATCACTTGGTTCTGTGCCTTTGTACAAGCTGTTCCTCCTGCCTGGAAAGTCTGTTCCCAGGTCCAACCTGAAAATCCTACAGACTGGGAGAAAATATTTGCAAACAATGCTACTAACCAGGGATTAAGTAAACAACTCATATAACTTAATATAAAAAAAACAAGCAACCCATCAAAAAGTGGGCAGAAGACCTAAATAGACATTTCTCCAAAGAAGACATAAAGATAGCCAACAGGCACATGAAAAGATGCTCACTATTGCTAATTATTAGAGAAATGCAAATCAAAACTACAATGAGGTATCACATCACACCAGTCAGAAGGGCCATTATTTAAAAGTCTACAAATAATAAATGCTAGAGAGGGTGTGGAGAAAAGGGAACCCTCTTGCACTGTTGGTGGGAATGTAAATTGGTGCAGCTACTATGGAGAACAGTATGGAGGTTCCTTAAAAAACTAAAAATAAAGTTACCATATGATCCTGCAATCCCACTCCTGGGCATATATCTGGAGAAAACTCTAATTTGAAGAGATACCTGTACCCCAATGTTCATTGCAGCACTGTTTACAATAGCCAGGACATGGAAGCCACCTAAATGTTCATCGACAGATGAACAAATAAAGAAGATGTGGTACATATATACAGTGGAATATTACCCAGCCATAAAAAAGAGTGAAATAATGTCTTTTGCAGTAACGTGGATGGACCTAGAGATTATCATACTAAGTGAAGTAAGTCAAAGATGAATATCATATATTATCACTTATATGTGGAATCTAAAAAAATGATACAAATGAACTTATTTGCAAAACAGAAATAGACTCACAGACATAGAAAACAAACTTATGGTTACCAAAGGGGATAGTGACGGGGGCAGGGTGGGGAGATAAATTAGGAGTTTGGGGTTAATATATACTCACTACTGGATATAAAATAAGCATACGAAAAGACCTACTGTATAGCACAGGGAACTATACTCAACTATCCTCAGTATCTTGCAATAATCTATAATGGAAACAATCTGAAAAAGAATATATATATATATATATATATATATATATATATATACGTACATATATGTATATATGTATGTATGTATAACTGAATCACTTTGCTGTACACTTGAAACTAGCACAACATTGTAAATTCACTATACTTCAGTTAAAAAATGCCCTATCTTTGCGTTCAGGTACCACATTCTCTGTGAAGCATACCTGTCTTCCTGAACAAAGTTAGCGGCCTCCTTCATGTTCATTCTGTTCCTTGTATATCTTTCCATTACCAGATTTATCACACGAGGATGTCCAGTGAGATTTCTGTCCACCCAGGCATGCTTTAGCAGCTAGAGGGCAGAGAACATGTCATATCCAGTAGGTGCTCAGTGAATCCTATTTGAGCTGAACTATCAGTAGGGTTCTTAGCTTTCAAACTGTGTTTGAGGCATTATCAGATGATATTTATTACACTTTTGCTTTTTTCTAAAATTCATACTGATATTCCAGGTGACCTACTTGCTTCACTGAGGTGTTTCAAAGCCAGGAAGTTGAAGTGTTATGTATTTTATTTCTCCATCTAATATATAAAGTTTGGAGGCTGTTGGAATGCAGAAAATTATCCAGTGATATAGTTAACCCAAAGAGATCTGGCTTTATCCTGGCCTGGTTCTTCAAGCCTTACAGAACATGATGAAGTTGGAAGGCCTTTCAAATGAATGTTACTGCCACTACAAATGCAAGGAAAGTGCTTCCTTCCAAATACCCAAGCTCTCAGAGATGCGGCCTGGCATGTGCAAGACACTTTACATGCAGTAATTCTTCCAACAGTCATGTGAGGCCCTATTATATCTTCATTCTCCACAGTTTATGAAAGCAGGTCAAGAAAGAGGTATAATGACCTGCCCACATACAATGGGAGATGTGAGATTTATGAAGAGCTGTGATTTCAAAATGGGTGCACTTTATACTATACCACATGGTATAGGATACTTGCTCTATGAGATATGATACTTGCTCTATGAGAAGTAATGACATAAATAAGAATGCTTTTCTCATTTAGTCATTCATTCAGATTTGTTTTTCCTAACCAGTGGCTTTGTTAAGCATTCTCTAACAGTGCACCTGGTTGAAAACTAAATTGGCTATTTGTCCTTGGCAAACCTCTGTGTAATTAAAGCTTTTGATAAAACTCATTTAAATTCTCAGGCTTGGTCTCATGGCCCCAACCTCTTGATCTCATTTGGTTTTAACTTTTCTTTTCTTTACCATTGTGAGTGAAACTCCACTTTTCTCACTGGACACCACTGTCTGGTGATTTTCATGTTTGTTTGTGTGATGGATTTCTCAGAGGTAGTCGTGGGAAGCATATAATATTCACATTAATCTCCCCCTCCCTTTTTCTTTTGTCAGCTAAAGGCCCAGCAAGTAGAGAGACCCCACACACTGAAGGCATACCATGCTGATTTTCAGAGGGGTGGCCTCAATTTCTTTTAGGCCACTGGATATTTTCATCTATCAGAAAAACTGGCTTTGAGGGAAATTGCCTGAGCATAGTTGTTAATGCAGTATTGATAGATCAGTGTCAGGAACTTCTGAGAATGGAGGAAATTGCGAGCGCCAAATACTAATACCCTTCCCTGGATATTTTTTAAAAGACTATATCTGTTTGGAGAGTTCAAATGCAGACCTCACGAAGCACATGAATGGATCTGAATAAGCTTTTGAGTAAAGAAGACCTAGGTTTGAAATCCAGTTTGCAGCAGTGGTTATATGATTCATTAAAATCTATTAAAATTTGTGATTTTATATGATTTTAAATATATTTTAAATATATGATTTTATGATTTTTAAATCATATAAATTTATCCATTTATATGATTCATTAAAATCTATTAAAATTTATCAAACTGTGTAGCAAAAACTTGCAAGTTTTTAGCTATTATTTCATCAACTATTTTTTTCAGCACCAAACTTTTCTCATCACTGGGACTCTGATGACACAAATATTTTTTATTGTCCTGCTTGTTTTTTCTTTTTTCCCCCAATATTTGTTGTTCAAACTGGGTTATTTCTATTTATCTATCTTCAGGTTTTCTGGCTCTTCTCTCTATTCTCCTCAATTCATTTCCATTTCATTGTTGAGTCCAACTAGTGAATTTTGTATTTCTTATTTTTTCAAGCTTTATTGAAATATAATTGACACATAACATTGTGTAAATTTAAGGTATAGTGAATTCTTTATTTCTGTTATTGTATTTTTTAGCTTAAAGATGTCTATTTGGTTCATCGTTACATCTTTTAATTCTTTGCTGAGACTTTCTATATTGCCATTTGTTTCAAGAGTATTCATGATAGTTTGCTGGATTGTTTTACAATAGCTGCTTGAAAGAGCTTGGAAGAGTGTCAGATAACTCCAACATCTCTGTCATTTTGGCCTTGACGTCTGTTGATTTTCTTTTCCAATGTAAGTTAAGATTTTCCTTATTCTTCATATACTGCCTAATGAATAGTGTTGATATTTTGTTTCAGGTAGGTTCAGGCTGCAAGTCAATCCCGCCTTCTGTGGGATGTCCATCTGTGGTTCTAATGTCAGTTAAGTTTTCAAAGCCTTTGCTTCTGTCTGTCCTGTGTACTACACCTAGCGGCCAGTCTGTGTCCTGGGCAGTGGTGTATCTTGGCTCGGTATTAAAGATTTTGGTTTGCTGGTTAGCATCAGAGCTATGCCTGCACAACTTGGGGTTTAGCCCAGGAGTTTATATACAATTTTTATAGGGTCACTTTCCTGAGCTCTTCTCTATTCATCTCCTTGGCAGATTCCAGTTTCCTGGAGCTCACTTTTCTGGTCCTCCAGCCAGAAAGCTGGGGTTTTAGTTACCCCACCTTACTACAAGGCCGGGACTAGGGTGAAACAAGTGAGGTACATGCCACAAGTGCAAAATTTAAGGAGACACCAAAAGTCAATAATAAAGTCAAAGAAAAATTTGATGTATCATTTAAAAAATCAAAAATAATGCACAAATACATAATGGACAAAATATTACAATTTTAAATAAAGACAGGCTCTGGTTCTGCACTTTATAACCCTGCATCACTCATCTCACCTTAATTCCAGCCCTGCTCTGCTGTGTGTTTCCACACCTGGGCCTCCACCTGACACCAAGTGGCAGGAAGAGTGGTGGGAAAAAATGGTAAATACAGCAGTTTGGTGGCACTTTGAATTCCAGTCTTCTTCCTCAGCCTGTCTGCTGTCATTTATTTCTCAGGGTCCTAAAGCATCTGCTCTATGCATTTTGTCCAAGTTTCATAGCTCTACTCAGTGGGAGAGACAAGGTGAAGGGTGCTTACCCCATCTTAACTAGAACCAGAACCAGAGAAGATTCTTCCTAAATTGCTATAATGAGTGAGATAAGAGTCAAGAGATAGACAAAAGAAGCAAGTTCTAGGTAAAAAAACAGTAAAGTTTTAAAAAACAAGTCTGTCACATTATTCTTCCTAGTAAATCTTTGAGTGCTTGAAAATAAAATTAACTTTGCAGACTTTCCAGGAATTACCCAATGTGTTCCTTTCCTTTCTTTCATCACTCAGGGGAAAGTACATACATGTGTGTGCACATAGACAGACATGTATACATTCAAGTTACAGAGAGAGAAAGAAAGAGAGAGAGATGGAGGGAGGGAGACAGGTAAGGATGCTATAGATTTAGATACATAGAGGTTCCCCATGTTTCCCTCAAAATTAATGAAAGAGAAAGTATTAGGATTGAGAACTTCTGAGTTCCTGTCTTGGCTTCCTCTTTCCTTATAGTTTTGGGGAAATTATCAGGGGGTAAACCTCTCTCATGGGTGCGGTATTTGCTAGCACTGACCATGTTGCAATCTGTCCTATTTATAAGAAAAAAGGACACTTACCTAAAGGGTAGATCATTGGTTTTAAGCAGGTGGATCAAGTTCAGTGCTGTCATTCCTTTAGCTATTTGCACATCTACCTTGAAAAAAGCTGAAAAACATATTCATATGCCCTGTTTGAAGTCCTTTGTTCAGGATTTCTGCTTATTTGCTCCTGGACTTAGGAGTTTTATTTATTGAATCTGGGCAGCTTCAGGCAAAAGAATGTAAAAAGCAGTGCAGAATGTATCCAAATATTGTTTGATCATGAATTTGATTGGAGAATAAGAGCTGTGTACAAACACTGTTGAATGCTTTTTAACTTTATGGCCGCTGGACATCTTGCGTCCATTGCAATGAAAAAAACAGTTTTTAACCTATATTTTGGCCCAGACAGTGGATTTTTCTATAATTCTGGAAACCCCTGAGACATCCCTCATATACTTTCACCCTTGTCTCCTTTCCTGCCTCCATCATGTCAGTGCTGCCTTCTCCCCCTTTCTCCTTCCTTTCCGGAAACACTGATTTAGCACTTTCTTTATGCCTGTCACTTTACTAGGCACCATAGGCTATAAAAAAGTGGATGAGATAAACACTGATCTGGCTAGGAACATCATCATCTATTTGAGGAAACAAGCAGGATCACGTGAAAGAGTTGAAACAATCCTGGAACGATATACCTTCAGGAGTAGAAATATCTCAGAGAGATGGTACTTCTAGATGATTTCTGATCTCTTTAGGGTCAGTCAGTGTCTCTCAGATTTGTCACTTTTGCACAGGCCTCCTCTTTTCCAAATAAAACAAGAAATTCTCTTATTGCTCATTGTGTGTGTGTGTGTGTGTGTGTGTGCGCACGCGCGTGTGTGTAGTGGGAGAGCTTTTATTTAAAAACGCATGTTACGTGTGTTTCAAGTGCTTGTTGCTACCCCAGATTTAGCTATTGCTTTATTAAGTTGAATTTTCTTATATTACCTTCCGTAGAAACATTTCTGTCCATAGCTTCTGAGCCGAGGCAGGTGATATTTACTCATCATGGAATTAGTCCTGAGTCCTTGGTCAGGCATTCTGAGGGCCACAAAAGAAGACCACCTGACTGTCCTATTTCCCTGAGCTCTTCCTTCCTTCCAGGCAAAGCTGCCCCATGAGGTCTCAGCTCTCTCCCCTGACTTGTTCTCTAGTGATGACGCTATAGGCAGCCAGTATTCTCTCAGGTATGCCAACCTAGATGGTTTCTGTCTGCTCCCACTAATTAGCGTGAGGAGCAGACAGGGACCTGCCTGGGATTTAGCAGTCTCCTGTGTATATAACCTGGCTTCCCCAGGCATTGTGCCAGGGAATTAACCTCCAGCAATATCATTCAGGAGGGAGGGTTTCCCATGGTGACAGCCCCTGGCAGGACCGACGTGGGGTGCTCCAAGGAAACCTGGAGGCTGCTAGTGTCAGCGAGGGATAATGAGTGCAGGAAGGGAGCCCTCAGGAATCTCCTCGGGTTACTGCCAGCCATCTCCTGCCCCAGCTTCTCAACACATCCCAAGGAAGCAATTAACACTGGTGGTGGAGCAAGGCTGTGTGCTGAAAGTGGCTGCTCTATTTAGCAAGGAGAGGGTCCAGGGCTGTCTCCCAGGCAGAGAGAGCTATAGCTGGGAGACTTTGTTACCTGGAAAGAAGCTGACTTTTGCCTTCTCCTGGGAAGTCTATGACCTAGGATTTGATAGAAAACAATTTTTTTTTCTTGAGAAGAGACAGATATTGAACATGGATGTAATGAAAAGACTTTAAAATTTTAGAACCTGGACTAGCTTTTCGATTTGTTTGAAGGGTCTATTATATGTCTCCCTAAAACCTCACTCCCTTCCCTGAGTTATGGGTTTTAGTGGATTTCGTTTCCAGGATTGGGTTCTCCATCTTTATAAGAGGGGAATGACAAGTCCCTGCCACCTGCTGGCTTGTAACAGCTCCCAGCAGAATCAGGGAGGGACAGAGCTGTCAGGTGTGAAGTGAAGGCTGTACTCGGGGATCCTGGAGCCTGTCATCCACACACACAACAGCCACAGAAGGAAGGCAGCAGTATCATGAAAGTCTCAGTAGGAGAAACAATTTTTGCAAAGTACATTTATCTCTTTTCCTTATCTAGGTGCTGCTTCTGTTGTTGGAATGGGGACTTGGAAACACATTATTTTCAGATTTATTAGTCTGTCATACAGAGTGAAGTCAGAAAGAGATAAACAAATATCGTATATTAACACATATACATGGAATCTAGAATAATGGTACAGATGAACCAATTTGCAGGACAGGAATAGAGACGCAGATGTAGAGAACGGATGTGTGGACACAGGGGGGAAGGGGAGGGTGGGATGAACTGGGAGATTAGGTTTAACATAAATACACTACCATGTGTAAAATAGCTAGTAGGAACCTGCTGTGTAGCACAGGGAGCTCAGCTCCGTGTTCTGTGATGACCTAGATGGGTGGGATGGCGGGGGAAGGGAGGTCCAAGAGGAAGGGGACATATGTATACATATAGCTGATTCACTTCACTGTACAGCAGGAACTAACACAACATTGTAAAGCAATTTTACTCCAATAAAAAAAGAAACTAAAATTTTTCTCAATTTCATGGGGCAAGCATGGGTCACCAAGGAGTATTACAATCAAAATCATCAACAACTAAATAATTCATTTAATTCATCGTTCATTTAACAAATCTTAGTTGAGCTAATAATATTCCATGTGCCAAGCCCTAAACATTAAACTGTGAAAGGTTCACTCCTTATATTCAAGGCACTCCGAATCCTTTGGGTAAAACATGCAAGAAAACTTACAATTTTAATCTGATAGAATGTGTATTGATTGTGGGCAAAGGCATTATTCAATGATACGAGAGTATAAATGAGGGACATGAAACCAGATGGCAAGAGGTAAGGTCAACTTAGGCAAAGAGAAGAACACGTGCAAGAGAAGAAAACATATGAGTGCAAATGACTTGCTCAGCTCACCACTGAGTAGGGGAGCGGCTGTGAGTGGGACTGGAAAGGCAGATAAGGACCAGTCTTTAAGGACTATGCCATGCTAGGGAGTACGGAATTTAGCCTAAAGTTGACATTTATATAAGAATATTAAGCAGATCTAATGGTATTTTATACTTCACCAGCTTAGAGTACAGGCAAGTTTACAACATAAGAATAAAAACATCCATAGAAATGTTTTGAGGATAAATTTTGATGACTTCTGTGGAGGGACAGATGTGAATGGGAATGAGAAGGACTCACAGGGAGCCCCAATGGTGTCTTCTATATTTATCTTTTTAACAAAGAGTTCTGAAACAAGTTGGCATAGCATTAGATGTGATAAAAATTGATGGGTGATAGGTATTGATTTAACAATAACTTTTAAAAGTACTAAAAGTTGTATCTTTTTAGCATTCAAATTCACTCAGGTCTCCATGTGTACTACTTGGCAAACGTTATAGACTGAATTGTGTCCCCACAAAATTTACATGTCGAAGCCCCAATCCCAAGTCTTTCAGAATATGACTGTATTTGGAGATAGAGTCTTTAAACAGGTGACAAAGTTAAAAATGAGATCCTATGGGTGGTTCAGAATCCAATATGACAGGCATCCTTATAAGAAGAGGAGATTAGGACACAGACACACACAGAGGGAAGACCATATGAAGACACAGGGAAAAGATGGCCATCCACAAGCCGAGGAGAGAGGCCTCAGAAGAAACCAGCTCTGCTGACATCCCGATCTTGGACTTATAGCCTTTAGAACTGTGAGGAAATATTTCGCTGTTTAAGCCATCCAGTCTGTGAGACTTTGTTATGACAATCCAACAAACTAATACAACAAGGATTTTAGAGTATCTCTTTTAGGGCTGCCTCAATACCAAGTAATTGTCTAAGAACCCTCTGGGGAATTTTTCAGCCTAGAGTGGCCAGTCCCACTTCTAGACTAAAAGGGAACTCAAGAATTAGACCTGGCTGCAGGCAGATGCTAGCTTTTTGAGTGCTTTCGTTTGCTGCCAAATGGTACAATTGATAACTAGTGCTGCGCTACTGAGTGTTTCCAGATCAGCTTCAGCAAAGACATCTTTGCTGTTCCAGATCATGCTCTCCTGAGCATTCTCTTCATCCAGAGGTGCTCAAGGTTGGATTTAGAAGGTCAGAGTTCTTTAACTTATTTTGAAGTCCCAGCCATTATCCCTAAAGTTTTCCTCTGGGATAACTTTCCTCTGGGATAGCAATAGGTTGGGATCTTAATATCTTCCTTTCTGGAGGTTCTTAAGTTCCTGTGCACATTTTCCCCATAACAGAGTTCTGCTTATTTAGGATATTAGGTGCCTATTTGATTAATATTTGCCCAAGGGACCTGTTAAGTCAGTCTCTGCCAAATAAATAGATCTGGTTTATGATGCTTTGCTGCTCCACCATGAAAAAGAAGCTGAATTTTTTTAAATGGTGAGTTTTCTTGCTTAAGTCTCAGATAATCTCTACAGTCATACAAAAGAAAAAATGAAATGATCAAAGTGATCTAGTTCCAATATGTCTCAAATTGTCACTAACACTATCTTCTACTAAATATACAAATAATAGATAGGGGTTATGGCCAAAATGGTGGAGTAGTAAGACCCTGACCTCACCTCCTCCCACAAACACACCAAAATTGCAACTATTTACACAGCAACTGTCTATGAGAACAGCCTGAAGACATGCAAAAGAGATTTTCCACAACTAAAGATATAAAGAAAGAACCACAACAAAATTAGGAGGGGCAGAGATGCAGTATAGTTAAGACCCACATCCCTGGGTAGGCAACCCCAAAACAGGAGAATAATCACAATTGCAGAGATTCTTCCCAAGGAGTGAGGGGTTCTGAGTCCCACATCAGGCTGCCCAGCTTGGGGGTCCTGCACTAGGAAGATAAGCCCCCAGAACAAAATGCTGGCAAGCACCATTTTGGAGTCCTCCCTCTAGCTTATTAGGGCCAGGGGCTTACCCACCCACCAGCAGGCTGGCACCAGCTCTTGGACCCCACCCACCAAGCAGCCAGCCATACCTGGACACAGCTACACCCACCAGTGGGCCAGCAGCCTCTGCCCTAGGTAGGACCTGGCAGCCAACCAGGACAGGGGCTGGGGAGTGGGCAGCCCTACCTATCAACGAGTCCACAGTAGTGCGCCCAGCCACAAGCAAAGGGCCCATGCACATGCATATGGGGGCACTCGTGGAGGATATAATTGGTTCCAACTAAAAAACAAAGGAACACACAAAGAATAAACAAATTTCTTCTCTTCCTTTAAGGTTCAGCTCAAAAACTCACTCTTATTTATGTGCTCCTAAATAAAGTGATTCATGGGTTTTTTTAAAATTCTTTATGATTTTTTTTAAGTTTGTCTATCCTACTTGTAAAAGTAAAGCCAGGGCCTCTTCCTTTTTCATCTTAAGCACCAGAAAGCATAGCAGAGCACCTGCATATAGTAAATGAATAAATGAATGAAATAGATTTGTGGAAAGGACTGCTGATTGCAATGTAAAGGATGTCTCGGATGTGACTTTAATGTTTCACCCACTAAAATCCAGAAAACAAAGTGAAAATGATAAATTATTTAAGCAAAAAATGGTGCGTCTGGACTAAATAAATAATAGTGGGGATGGAGAATAACAGCTCTTAGAGATAAACAATTGACAGGGCTTGGTGTTTAATTGAATAAAATGTATAAGGGGAAGGAAATGATTCCCAAACTGCTGACAGGGAAAAATGAGTAAAAGTTGCTGAATAAGCAGTCTTATCCTGAGATTTTTGGTTTTGTCAGCATTGTATAGAAGAAAAAGAATCACAGAGTAATTGAGAGACCCCCTAGCTCAAATCCTGTTTTTGTCACTTACTAGTTCTGTGATATCTCTTACTCTTTTATTCTCCACCTGTTAAATGGAGAACTTAAGAGTACCTTGCTCATGGTAATGTTGTGAGGATTACCTAAGGTCATACCTATAGAGCCCTTAAAATAGCATGTAACATATAATAAATACTCAGGAGAAATTAGTGTTACCATTATTAATAGTATCACTAGACACTCATACCAAGGTGTCTGCTTTTATTGAAAATTATTGCTTTCTCCAGGTTTAAAGGCTAATCTCTGCCCAACACATTATTTCATCTAGGTAAAGTTTACTTACCTATGAAAATTTCACATACTCTGGATACAGATTAGCTGGTCCTTGTCAGTAGCTTTAGTTAGCGAGTTGCTTTTTGGACTAGACCTGTGTGTCACAAAGACTCATTTACCTCTGCTCTCTCACATCTACTGCATATATACGTACTAAATGATAACCAGGTACTGGTCAGTGTTCTGAGAGTAAGTATACGGTGGTGAGTCAGAGACAAGTCCCAGCTCTAAAGAGCTATGCGTGTGGAGGGGACAGATTACAAACACACAAAACATTTATTTTCATATCAGGTACGGATAATTCTAGGAAGAAAACAAGAGAAAATTGGGGTACTATTTTAATAGGTCACAGAAGACGCTCAGAGTTACATATGGGCAAAGACTAAGTGAAGTGAAGGACAGTGTCATAACTATTTGGTGAAAACCCCTTATTGTTCCCCTTATTGTTCATACAGAAGCCTGTAACATAAAGAAACTGAGGCAGGAGCACATTTGGGGCATTCAGGGAATAGGAGGGAGAGTGGGGATGTGGTAGAAAATGAGTGCAGAGAAGAATGTAAGGGCTAGATTTCTCTTTGTAGCTCATTATAAGGACTTTAGATGGGAAGCCTTCTGAGTGTTACTAGCAGGGAATGACATCATATAATTTACATCTTAAACGTTTTACACTGGTTGCTGTGGATTAGGGAGGAACGAATGGAAACAGAATGGTTAGAAGTCTACGACAGGGGACCTGGTGAGAGATGCCATGCCTTACGTCAGGGTGGTGGTAGTAGAGATGGAGAAAAGAGGTTGGATTCTGGGTATATTTCAAAGGGGAAGCTGGGAGGATGTGCTGACAGATTGGATGTGTATTTCCATGAATGAAAAAAGAGAAGCTGTAGACGACTCTAACTTATTTGGTCTGTGCAACGTGGGGAATAGTGGTACCATTTACGAAGTTGGAAAAAACTGGGCATGGAGCAGTTTTGTGGGTGGTGGTGTAGGTGGGGAATTAAAAATAACTGTTAGTCATCCAAGCAAAGGTGTCAAGAGCCAGTTGGACACATGATTCTGAAATTCAAGGCAAAGTCTAAGCTACTCATATAAATTTGGAAATATTACTGAATAGAAATTGTTCCAAATCGTTTATGGAAACTATCCAGGGCGTGAGTATAATGTGGTTATGTGAGCTTAAAGTGGGGATTTTCTTTTAAGATCAGAGATATTTCACTGTTTGAATGGTAGTGGAAGAAATCCAGTAGAGAGAAAAAATGATGAAACAGGAAAAAGAATGGACAATGCTAGAGAAACATCTTTATATGAGAAGGAGGGTATTCGGTGCTAAGTGGAGGGGTTGACTTTACATACTAACAGGGGAGCCAGCAGAGTAAACATGTGCAGATGCAGGTGGACGGCGGGATGGGAAAGTTCTCTTCTCTGTGCTTTGGTTTTTCTTCCTGAAGGAAATAGCAGGGTTATTGGTTAAGAGAAAGGAGGTGATAGAAAATGTAAAGATTTGAGAAAAGAGGAAACCATGTGGAATTGTTGTCACCTTCCCCTCTGCTGTTTAGCCATATTTTTAACACTCATTGGCCAATTTAGTTTTAATATACAAAAAGAAAGAAAGAAAGAAAGAAAGAAAAAGGGTCTGGGTAAAATGTAGAGATAGATTTGAAATTGCCCAAGGCTGTTGAAAGCAGAAATCCTGGAATAAATGCAGATTTCAAGGGAGGTTGGAAAGGAACCAAGATAAGACGTGAGTATGTAATAGTAGCTTAAGAATTGTTGCATTATAAGGAAGGAATTGCTTATAGATAGATGCCCTTAAGACACAGGTATAGTTTTATATGCACAATTTCTTTATTATAAATAAATACCATAGAATGACAGAGCTGGTTATACAAACTGAGAGATTATATAACTCCCTAGTTTTCTATATAAGTATGTATGTCTTTGTATATACATGTATATTATATATTCTCCATTACCAGCCAACTTGGGAATCTGATGAGATCAACAAGTGGATTTCCTTCACAGAAGAATGGAAAGAAGCACATATGTACAATATCACACATAAAGAAATATTCATGGACCAAAGGGTAAGAATCCTGATTCTATCCCTAATGTGTCCTGAGTTAACCGACCTTCCTTCTCTCATGTCCGTTCTTGTGTATTTTATCCTCTCTGCCTGCAGTACCTATCCTTGTTTTCTCACCTTCCAAACTGCTGCTTCTCCTTCAAATTTGAAGTTAAGGTTTGCCTTGTCTGTGAAATTGGTTTTTTTTTTTTCTGATTCTTAACAAACCCTAGGGGCTTCCGCCTCCAAGCTTATTCCATAGTAGCATTTATTACTTTGTAACTGTTGGTTTGCAAGTCTGTTTAACTATTGATACTGTGGATTCTTTGAAGGCAAGGACCAAATCTTTTCACTTCTGAATCGTCATTACCTAGATTAGCGCTTTGCAAGTTTTCAATGAATTTTACAAATAAGGAAAAATGAGATCTGGAAGAGTGTAGGTGACTTAAGTAAGATAGTGGCTGCACAAGGCAAGCCCATGGTGTTTTTCTTGCCCAGTTTAGGTCTCTCTTTATTCTTCTGGTGTCTATCGGCTTTTAGGGAAGAAAACATTTTACACCAGGAAATGGTGGTAGTGTAGCCATGAAGCCAAGGGCACATCCAGAAGGTTAAGTGCTCCTCCTTGTGGCATCTCTGGGAGGTGAAGGTGAAAGTGACCATGGACTCAGAAAGCCCTGTTAGGAAGCAGGATGGATCTTTAGTGGGAGGGAAAAATTGTATCCCTCACCCTGTTCCCCAGGAAGGAGCTAAGATGAAGATGTTTCCTTTCACTATGAGCAAAAATTATCTTCATATCAATTATCACTATTATTTTCATTGGATTCCACAGGCATCTGAGTAGGTTCTTAGGGCAGGTACTCTCATCTCTATTATCTAACATAAGTCCTCACTACCCTATTGAAACAGATTTTCTCATTCTAATATTACAGATGGGAAAGCTGAGGTTCAGAAAGTTAAAACAATTATCCTAAGGATGTGCAGCCTAGAGCACTGGTCTTTGAACTCTTCCATATAGTGCACTTTCTACCACAGTCTGCTGCCCACTGGGGCAGTAAAAGTGTGGGTAGCTACAAAATGAGTTAGCCTTCCTTGGTACCAGAATCGTATCAGCTACCGAATAAGCAAAAGAAGCTGAGTCTTGGCCGGCAGTTCAGGTACAGAAATCAAAGCTCCTTGTTCCTATACCAGGACTCCAAGTGGTCAAAATATTAGGTGAAGACAAGGGCTCCTGTTAGGGGTGGAGGGATGATGCTGAGAGGCAGCTGGATTTCTCTCTCTGATCCACAAGCTCAGAACTCACAAGTAGCCAGCAATGGTTCCAATACTTGACCTGCTAACAGAGGTGAGTGACGAAGGGAACATATCTTCAGATGCCTCAGACAAAGGCCCCAATGTTTCCAGCCAGAAACATTTTTCTTGTTTAAGACTCAAGACATTCTTTTAACCAAACCAACAGCTTGGGGATAAGCAACAGCCCACAGGGGACCTTTTAGAAGGACTGGATACTTTCTTTATTGGAAGAAGCAATATTAGCTTTGATTTGATGGATGTTTTCATAAGCTACTCTCCCCTGCTCCTTGAGACTCTTCCCTCTTAATAGATCTAATAAACACCCAAATCACCACAATGGCATGATTAACACATTTTCATAATACAAGCCCCTGCAAGGCAATGATCATAATAATAGCTAACACCTATTGATCACTCATTATGTGCTAAGTGCTTTACCGGCATGATTATCTCATTTTATCCTCACAGAAAACCATATTGTATTGACCGAGAGAGGCTGGGAGTTTAATTGACTTGCCCAAGGTCACAGTGAGTAGTTGGTAGAGCTGGGATTGAAAGCAAACAACGTGACCCTACAATATATTGCCCGAAGGACTAACATACATGATGATTATCCTGAGTATCTGGGAACTGAGTCTCCCCCTGTAGGGCTGCTTCCCTAGTTTACTCAGCACACTGGAGATGGCATGAGACAGAGAACGTCCGAAACTTTCTCTTTCACACTCTATATATCTGGTCAGATGGCTGAGGAATAGCCCATGATCTAGCCAGCCATGTGTTTCTTAAGAGAAACAATAGCAATTAAAATTCTTACCTTAAGAAAAACAATAGCAATTAAAATTCTTACCAAGACTTAACACTGCAGGGAGAATTTATAACTGACAAAATGTGTAAAGAAATATAGGCAACTGGGTGCAACTTGGTACTTTGATTTTAAAGTTGACCTATTATTGATTACTAGTTTGCTTCAATTGTCATTTTTACTTTCAGAAATCCCTGGATTCTGGCTCTTTACATCTTTCTAGAGATTGCCATATCTGTCTGTCTTCTTTCCCACAGAAACCCTGCGGTCCTGCTGTGCCTCTCGTTACCCTGGTCACTGCCACCTGGCTCATTGCTGAGCATCAGAGGCTCCAAATTGTCCCCTCCCACCATCACACCAGTCGCTATGCCTGTAATAAAGCCCAGCAGGAAGCCAAAGAATTGAGGAAAAATCCTCCCCAGACCACATATTTGTCAGGGTATAGAGGCAGATTTGTCTGCAGGGTAGGTAAGGGGGCTGGGGAGGGCAGATGTGGGATGACCACCGCTACCCACAGGACTTGCTACAACCAAAGCGTGGATGCTGTGAGGATAACGGAACATTGAAGTCAGAACTTCAATGGTGGATCTCAAGTGGGGATAGTAATACCTAACTAATAGCAATGCTGTGTGGCAAAGTGAGTAGCAGACGGGCTATTTCCACTCCTGTAATTTGAGGATATAGATGAGGGGGCACTAGGAAGCAGATGGTGGAGCCAGGCATATCTGGGTTTTCATCCTATTTAGCAACTGTATGAATTTGTAGAATGTTTATTTCAACTTTCTGACCCTCAGCTTCCTCATCTGTAACACAGAGTTGAAACTACCTACCACAGGAGTATAGAAATAAGACAGTGTATGTCAGCAGCTACTGTGAGACCTGGCATCCATACTCCGACCCCCTTCCTTTCTTCTAGTGGAGCGCCCGTTCTCCTTGACCTCTGAAAGAACAAGGAGAGGAGATTGCCCCCAGATGTGCACTTACCTTCCTCCTCTTACTTAATAGCGTAACGACAGCAACGACTGCTCCAATCACCACTTCTAATATGACTGCTTTTACTAAGGCCACTGCTGCTGCTATTCTGGTATCATTTATTGTGCACAACTATGTAGCATATGAAAAGGATACCGTGTTATGCACTTTACCCATGTTATTGATTTTAATCTCAATGTGTCTGCTTCCTATCAAGTCTTCATTACGTGGTCTTGAAAAATAAGTATTCTATTATAGCCCAGGGTGTTAGCAGAGCAGGGTGAACACACGAGGCCCTCGTTAGAAACCCATAAGCTCCAGAGATTCTTGGAGACTAGGACTTGGCTGTGCATCATTTCTTTTCACCATCTCACCCCAACACCTCAGCTGAATCCCTCTTTGACTGATTTCACAACTCACCATGCTAACTGTTCTGTGCTCCTTTGCCGGTGTTTCACTGCAGCATTTTGTAGGCAAGCATCAATCTCCAAATCCTTAGGTTCTGAGTCAGGTAGAACAAAATCTCAGCATTGCTTTTCATGCTGTTAGTCATTCTCAAGCAGTTCCTTCCCTTTTGTTCCAGTCATTCTAAACGCTGGAAAACAACAGGAACAAAAGAGCAATCGGGAAGCCACGTCCTTGGATGTTATTACTAGAAAATAAAACAACATCCATTTTTATACTGTTGAACGTGCACTCGCTCTAAACAAAAGAAATTGATGAACTAACGTGAACAAAGTACGCTTTCTTCAGCCCTGCTTTAGACTGATAAGCAAAGACAATTAATATCAGGGCTGTTGTTTCTTGGTTCCAACTTTCTATCCCTGTTCCTAATTGGCATTCTCAAAGGTACCTGAGATTAGATAACTATTTAAGATTTCCTTCTGAATTATTTTTGGTACTCCGTGAAAGTTTATCACCTACAGGCCTTCTGAGGTAAATGAACTCCAACACATGAATAGACCTACAGAATGTCCAAACTAGAAAGAAACTTAGATACAAGATTTGTCTAGAGCACCTCACTTCGCAAGTAAGGAAACTGAGGCTTTGCGATGTGTGTGCTTTGGGAGTTCAGAGGGGTCTTCCTTGTAATACAATATTCACCTCTCTGTGTATTTGGTCCTTTGAAATTATTTTAAAATTGTACATATTGAAAAAGAGGTTCCCCTCTGAGTTTTAAAAAATCAGATGCTTCCAATACCCTAGTGGAGCAACATTGCTTTGATCAGATTCAGCTTGCTTCTTCCAGCACCCACTGGGCCCAGAGGAAGTGTGGAAAGTAGAGTGAGGGAACTATACTAAATCAAAAAATAAATTAACTAAAAATAAAATAAAATAAAATACCACCATGTGTAAAATAGATAGCTAGTGGGAAGCTGCTGTATACCACAGGGAGATCAGCTCGGTGCTTTGTGACGACCTAGAGGGGTGGGATGGGGAGAGAGGGAGGGAGGCTCATGAGGGAGGGGATATAGGTATGCATATAGCTGATTCACTTTGTTGTACAGCAGAAACTAACACAACATTGCAAAGCAGTTATAATCCAATAAATTTGTTAAAAATAAATAAAATAAAATGAGAAATAATCTACTGTCTTCAACACAAAGGAGCTTTCAGAACGTTATTGCTTCCTACCTGGCTGGTCAGGATTTGCCATGTGTGTCATTCCTGTCTTAGGGCCTGGGTCCATGTGACAAAGGACACAGATTACTTTGGGGGACCTGTTAATTCTTCTTCCCTCAAGTTCCCAGCCTGAAAAATACGCTGCCAGATATGCTAGCAGTCCAGGCTTCAGACCAGTTTATTTTATTTATTTATTTTTAAATTGTATATCACTATGTTGAATTGTTTTAGATTAACAATGTTGTATTAGTTTCAGGTGTACAACAAAGTGAATCAGTTGTACATATACAAGTACCTATTCTTCAAATTCTTTTCCCTTTTAGGTTATTACAGAATATTAAGCAGAGTTGTCTGTGCTATACAGTAGGTCCTTGTTGGTTATCTATTTTAAATATAGCAGTGTGTACAGGTCAATCCCAAACTCCCAATCTATCCCTCCCCCTCCCCATTCCCCCCAGTAACCATAAGTTCATTCTCTAAGTCTGTGAGCCTGTTTCTGTTTTGTAAATAAGTTCATTTGTCTCATTGTTTTAGATTGCACATATAAGTGATATCATATGATATTTGTCTTTCTCCGTCTGACTTACTTCACTTAGTATGATAATCTCCAGGTCCATCCATGTTGCTGCAAATGGCAGTGTTTCATTGTTTTTATGGCTGAGTAATATTCCATTGTGTATATGTACCACATCTTCTTTATCCATTCTTCTGTCAATGGACATTTAGGTTGCTTCCATGTCTTGGCTATTGTAAACAGTGCTACAATGAATATTGGGGTGCATGTATCTTTTCAAACCATGTTTTTCTCTGGATATATGCCCAAGAGTGGGATTGTTGAATCATATGGGAGCTCTATTCTTAGTTTCTTAAGGAACCTCCATACCATTCTCCATAGTGGCCGTACCAGTTTACATTCCCACCAACAGTGCAGGAGGGTTCCTTTTTCTCCACACCCTCTCCAGCATTTATTGTTTGTAGACTTTTTTTTTTCTTTTGCGGTATGTGGGCCTCTCACTGTTGTGGCCTCTCCCGTTGCGGAGCACAGGCTCCGGACGCGCAGGCTCAGCAGCCATGGCTCACAGGCCCAGCTGCTCCGCGGCATGTGGGATCTTCCCGGACCGGGGTACGAACCTGTGTCCCCTGCATTGGCAGGCGGACTCTCAAGCACTGCGCCACCAGGGAAGCCCTGTTTGTAGACTTTTTGATGATGGCCATTCTGATTGGTGTGAGGTGATATCTCATTGTAGGTTTGATTTGCATTTCTCTAATAATTAGTGATGTTGAGCATCTTTTCACGTGCCTCTTGGCCATCTGTATGTCTTCTGTGGAGAAATGTCTATTTAGAAAAACATTTTTAACAGAAACCTTAGCAGGATAAATCCAGTAAGACCCAAGGCTCCTTACCATGCTTGGTTCCCACCTGTTAGTTCCCACCTGTTACCCACAGTGCTGGTCCCAGTTTCTTCCCTACAGAAGTGGCTGCTTCTCTTGCTGCTGGTCCCATCTCTTGACAGATGCTAAAAGGTGGCCCCCCTCAGTGCCCTTCCAAGGATCTGAACAACATGGTAACTCTTTCTGTTCCTGCCCCAGCTGAGGAGTGAGGCGCTCCTGGCTGATCACCGACTTTTCGTAAATCAGTAGGTCACAGTCTAAATGTTTATCCACGCCTGCTCCGTACCTCTTGGTGCCCAGATTTCTGGACTGGAAAGCTGATGAGGCCCAGGAAGGGAAAGCCACGAGACCTAAGTAGTGGTAAGACTAGGATTAGGGTGGGAATCTCTGATTTCAAAGCCAGTGCCGTCTCGTCTCTCTCAGGTGAATTTCTCACTGTTGAGACACCTTAAAGAAGGGAAGTGTGGATAGGCAGTGGAGGAAGAGAGTGTGCCCTGTGGCACTTGTGACCTGGACAAGCAGGACTAAGCATGAACAGGGCAAAGCTTTCAAAGCAAAGTCTCATTCAAGAGACAGTGTGTCTTAGTAAAGAACAAAAGATTTGGAGTTGGACAGGCCTATGCTTGAATCCCAGCTGTGTTAGTTATCTACTAGCTGACTTTGAGAAAAATTGCTGAACCCCTCTGAACTGTGGTTTTCCAGTCTATAGACAAGAACTATAATATCTACACCATGAAGTTATTCTGAAGGGCTATATGAAACAATGTATATAAAAGACCTAGAAAAGCACCCAGTAGGTACTGACCAAGGTGATAACTATTATTAAGACTAGCCTGGCTGCATTCCCATCCTGATTTATACTTTAAAAATTTCTGGCTATTCTGCCATTTTTGTCACCTTTTTGAGATCATTAACAAGGAGAGTTCTTAAGAGCACCTGATTTTGAATCAGATGCAGCTGAGTTTGCTTTTGGGCTATAACATTTATTTACTATCTATATTACTTTAAGTAGGTCAAGCCTCTGCAAGGCTCAGCTTTTGAATCTGTAAAATGGGAATAATAATACCTCCCTGATAGAGATGAGCCTATTTTGAAGATTAATTTAGGTTGAATGAGACTATACATTTTAGTGAAAGCCGGGGCCTTATCTTATACACTGTGGTGTTCCTTGCATCTGGCAATGTGCCTACCATATAATGAATGCTAAAATGAAAAATTAATAATGTATGCAGTATAAGCTTTTAATACAGTGTCTTATTAAGTGGAAGCTACATCTGTCTTACCCTAGTTAAGTTATATGAAGGTGAAACAGAATTGCAAGACAATTTAATACCTTCTCACGGTAGGAATCTGTCTGTAATAGGCTGTCAGATTACCAAGATGTCTCCTTAATTGGCTCTGACAACTTTATTCTCAATAAATAAGTGCCAAGGAGATAAATTTCAGGGAAGGTGGAGGTAGATAGGATTAATAGTTGATTCTGGGCTCTGTTGTGGAGACCCACAGATGAGAAGAGTAGGTTCTGATATTTGGGAGCAATAGGTATGCAGACAGAGGATAGAAGATCCTAAAGAATGGAGATCTGGCAGTTAAGAAGAAACCATGAGGGAAGTGAAAAAGATGAGGTTCTGAACACCTGGACTTAAATCCTGCCTTGGAACTTGGGTAAGTCATAATTTTTGGTCTCAATTTTCCCATTTACAAAATAGAATGAATGGTACTTACAGAGTTATTGTGAGGATTAAATGGGACAGTGGGTATAAAAGTGAAACACTGAACCAAAATAATGAGTTATCCCTTGAAGATGGAACTTTGCTTCCTCTACTAAAGTTTTGTTCATTTTTTGGTCTTTTTTTTCCTTTTGTTCTAAAGGTTGGAGAATTTCTACTAATCTGTTTTTAAGTTCCTGAACCTTTATTTTGCCATATCAAACCTGCTGTTAAGCCCAATCTATGAAATTCTCCTTCTAGATTTATGGTTTTTCAGTTCTAAAGTTTCTATTTGATTTTTTTCTTTTTTGGTTTGTTTCCATTTTTGCCACTCAGGGACTTCCCTGGTGGTCCAGTGGTTAAGACTCCGTGCTTCCACTGCAGGGGGCAGGTGTTCGATCCCTGGTCGGGGCACTAAGATCCTGCATGCTGTGTGGCACAGCCAAAAAAAAAAAAGTACTATTTTTTCTGCTCAGCTTCTCCATATGTTCTCTCATTATAATTATCTTGAAGTCCATGAACATATAATATTTACAGTAGCTTGTTTTAAGGTTTCTTTCCTGCTAATTCTAATAACTGGATCATCTTGGTATCTGTGTCTATTGACTTATTTTCTTGCTTGATTATGGATTAATTTTCCTGCTTCTTTGAATATCTAGCAAATTTTTATATTATGTTTGACATTGCTGATAATACATTGTAGGGGTACTGAATGACAGTGTCTGCTTTTCAAAAAGGGTTTCCCTTTACAGTTACATAATGATGGATTTTATTGATCTCATCAGACTTGGGTTTACTCTTCCTTTGGGAGGGGGGTCTATTTTAATTTTGTTATTAGTTCTAGGATATACCCCTTAAAATAGGGTGTGGTCCTCACTCCTAAGGTAGAGCATTTCTAAGGTCTCATAAATGAGCAAGGTGCTCACCAAGGCTCCTTCACTTTAGCCTAAATTAGTCCGCCAGAATATTCCAGCAGTGCATGACCTCTGGGAGTTTCATTTAGGTCTCAGTCCTGCAATGGTTCCTCTCTTCTGGGACCCACAGGGTCTCACTTTTCACCCGGTCAGCCAGTCTTTGACAGGTCCATGGGGAAGAACCACACAGAAAATCTGGATACCTACCCTCTGCTCTACGGCTTCCTCCCCTCTGGTAGCCTGCTCCCAAATTCCAACCTCTTCAGGAGGCCTCTTCTCCAATCTCTGGTTGTTCAGTTTAACAAGACGGCCACACTCTGCTTGGTCGCCACCTTCCGGCACCATGGACAGGAGTGCGCCTCCTGACTCAAAGCCCGGGCAAACATGGCCTCTCCTTCTGCTTTTCTCTTATTTCAAAGATCACAGTACTGAGCTGCCAATAGTCCACTTCCTGCGAACAGCTGCTCCGTGTTTTTCTAGTTTCATAGTTGTTTCCAGCAGGAGAACAAATCTTGTACAGTTACTCTTTCATGGCCAGAAGTTGGAAAACTAAAGTTCTTTTTCTCTGATAATTACGATAGTATCCTGTTCTTTAATGGATGAAATATCTCTTCTCATTTTTCGAGGGGTAATAAGGATTGTTTGCTTGCTTGTCTATTCAGCTCCCTACATTTTCTTTTTTTGGTATTTCTTTTTGCGGTATGCGGGCCTCTCACCGCTGTGGCCCCTCCCGTTGTGGAGCGCAGGCTCTGGACGCGCAGGCCCAGCGGCCATGGCTCATGGGCCCAGCCGCTCCGCGGCATGTGGGATCCTCCTGGACCAGGGCACGAACCCGTGTCCCCTGCATCGGCAGGCGAACTCTCAACCACTGCGCCACCAGGGAAGCCCTGGTATTTCTTTTTCCTTTTTATTTTCATATTTATTTTGACTTCTGACTCATTTTAGAGGCCACCTGAAATGTATAGGTAAGAATCATTCAAAAGGCTGTTTGGAAAGTCTTTAGCAAGGGTGGAAGCTGTTGAATGATGTAACTCACCAGAAAGGTATTGATGGGAGGAAATGGCTGTTTTATTGAGGGACCTCCAGATGCTAGTAGGTGTAGGTCTATTTCTGTAAGCTGGCTAGTCGCCTCAAAGAGGAGTTCCTTAAATCTGTTAATGTGAAAAGAAACACAAGCTTCTGTCTTACTGAAGCAAACATAGAAGACGTATAGTCACCTGGCTATGTGGGCTAAGGGAGGAGGCCTGGAGTGAGGGGTATCATGAATAATTTCAACCAAACCTTTTACTTTCGGCTCTGTACTATTCCCTAGTTGTCAGAGATAACTAGGGATTTCCCTCTGATTTCCATTACACTCTCTAGTGCTGAGATGTGAACATCTTTCTCACTGCATTTCCTCTGCAGGGAAGTTTCAGTCTTCTGTGTATTGCTACGTCAATAACTATTCATGCATCTACTTTCCACCTTCCAAAATTGTGTGGCCAACTGAGGTGGGCTGTTGCCTCCTTTTAAAATATATTTTTAAATACCTTTTACAGATATTTTACTGGGATTTCAAGATGGAGTGGCAATAAATGTTGATGTTCAATCTACCGCATTCCACAAGAATAATATTGTTTTTAGAAGAGCGAAAGTAAGACTGTGAGGCATAGGCAAAGCGGGTATAATTAAAGAGCAGCCCTTTAAAAGTTTTATTCAAGCTCACTCCTCTAATAGTATAGATGCAATTCCCACACTCACTCCTCCACACATTCGATCCTGGTTATGCCTTGATTTCGCTCAAATATCTCTTGCCTTTCATTCTACGTCTATAGACCTGAAACAAGTAGAAGCCATTAGCTTCCAATTACCTTACTTAAACAAACACATTATGTTCATGTTACCTCGCCATACAGGCAAGAGCGGAAACAGCAGGAGAGAAAAACTGAACAGGTGTGATGGGGACAGGGGTCACTTTCCCACACACTCTGGGTTGCACATTAGTCCAGGTTCCCTCCTATTCACAGACACATATTAGTGATAGCCGTATCATTTCTAAGCATGAAAACACAATTTGCCAGGCTCTCTCCTGCCTTTCCTGACTTTATTTCAACAAAATAAACCCATTTGGAAGCTCCCTTGAAGCAATGTTCTTCCTGCCTCATTACAGCTACATCAACACATCAGCATTCTGGAGTTGCCCTGCCAGGCTCCCTTCTCAGCTGGAGCATCTCATAGCCAATTAAATTCACTCCAGCTCAGCTCTGAGACCTAGTCCTTGCTCCCTGATTGTTTTTCAATGGCCTTAAATCTAGTCAGCTGAAAAACCAAACCAATAACCAGGCAGGAATCATCACTGGAGTGAGAAATGATTGAAGAACTTTGTGCCAGGCTGAGGGCTGCCCCGTTGGAATGTGGCCCTAGATGTAAAATGAGCCTTTTTAGCACCCACTCAAAAGCAGTTGTGACTTCCAACACTTGGGTACTCTGTTTGTGTTTCAAATACCAGGGCTCGAGAGTGACATTTAGCTGCTGCTCAGGGAGTCATTCTGTCCTTTGCCATCTCACACCAGCGTTGTTTAAATGTTTGTCACAGCATCTAGGAAGCACAGGAAAATCAAAGCCCTAAATGTAAGGAACTCAGTGGTGGCATCTGGAGTCGGCTCTCTCCCTTTTCACCCATCAGTTTCTCCTCCATGTCTCAGCTTGATTATACCTACTTATACACTAATGCCCCAGCTCTCTATGGCTCCTTCTCTGAGTGCCCTCCCAGACCACCTGGAGAACGTCAGAACTAGAAGGGATGTTGGAAATCATGAACTCTAAATCTATTTTACAGAATTAAACAAATAACAAGAAATGACTTTTCTAAGATAACAAAGCAAGTTTATGTTCTGGCTACGGCAGGAATTTAGTGCAGGGGTGGGACCTGGGTGGGGTAAATGAGGCACTTACCTCAGGTGTAAAATGTAAGAGGGCGCCAGTAAATTCAGTAATCAGGATAACTAATGTTTTAATGCAATCTTTTTAAGAATCAAAATTAATGCAAAAAATCCTATGATAAACAAACAAAAATAAGGATTTTTAATAAAGATAAAATGCAACAGACCAGGCTTAGGATGAGGCAGGTGAGGGCTGGACCCTGTTTTTTATTTAAAACTTTGGTATTTTGTTCAACATGGATTTTTTTTGCATTTTGATTTTTAAAGCATTGCACTGAAATGTTACTTATCTAGATTATTGAGATTTTGGGGGTCCCTTTAAGCTTTGCTCCCAAGGAGCATACTTGCTTTACTCCAGTCCAGCTCTGTTAAGCTGTTCTCTGTGTGAGCCTACTTTCCACACCACTTCCCCGTCAGTCTTCTCACTTTGTGTCTCTTTTTTGTTCCAGCTTTACTGAGATATAATTGACATAAAACGTTGCCTAGGTTTAAGATGTACATTGTGATGATTTGATACACTTCTCTACTGCGAAATGGTTACCACAATGGGGTTAACACCTCCATAATTACGTGCGCTTCTGTGTATGTGTGTGTGTGTGTGTGTGTGTGATAAGAACATTGAAGATGATCTACTCCCTTAGCAACTTTCAACTATTTAACACAGTATTGGTAACTACGGTCACTGTGCTTTACATTAGATCCCCAGAACTTCTCTTTACACTGAAAGTTAGTACCCTTTTTTTTTTTTTTTTGCGGTACTCGGGGCTCTCACTGTTGTGGCCTCTCCCGTTGCGGAGCACAGGTTCCGGATGCGCAGTCCCAGTGGCCATGGCTCACGGGCCCAGCCGCTTTGCAGCACGCGGGATCTTCCCGGACCGGGGCGCGAACCCGTGTCCCCTGCATCGGCAGGCGGACTCTCAACCACTGCGCCACCAGGGAAGCCCAGAAAGTTAGTACCCTTTGACTAACATCTCCCCATTTCTCTCACTCCCAACCTCTGGCAACCACCACTCTACTCTCTGTTTCTATGTGTTTGGCTTTTTAAAATTCCACATATAAAGGATATCATACAGCATCTGTCTTTCTCTGCCTGACTTATTTCACATGGCATAAAGTGACTTATTTCACTGAGCAACATGCTATCACAAAACATGGATGTCCTTCTTTCTATGGCTGAGTACTCCGTTGTATAAGCATATGTATATATATTTATATATAATATACATATGCCACATCTTCCTTATCCATTCATTCATAAGCACTTAGGTTGTTTCCATATCTTGCCTATTATGAGTCATGCTGCAATGAACCTCAGAGTAAAGAGATCTCTTTGAGATCCTGATTTTATTTCCTTTGGATATATACCCAGAAGCGGGATTACTGTATCATATGGTAGTTCTATTTTTAATTTTTTGAGGAACTGCCATACTGTTTTCCACAGTGGCGGCACCAATTTACATTCCCACCAACACTGTAGGAGCTTCCCTTTTCTCCACACCCTCACCAGCACTTGTTATCTCTTGTGTTTTTGATAATAGCTACTCTAAAAAGTGTGAGGTGATATCTCATTGTGGTTTTGATTTGCATTTCCCTGATGATTAGTGGTGCTGAGCATCTTTTCATGGATCTATTTCATGCCTTCTCTCGATCCTGCCACACAGCAGGCTGGGTGCTGACAGCTTCCATTTTGCTTTCCCGAGGATGTTGCTAAATGCTTATTGAGGTCTCTCCCAGGCACACATATCCCGGCAGGCTTTCTGCACAAGCTCACTATCCACTTGCCCAAGCTTGCTCTCCCCACCATTGGGAGTGCAGGGAGCCAGCCTCAGGTAGAGGGCATATGGGTGAAGCTCATAGAATGCTGGGGGTGCTTATAAGCCATCTGGGGGATCCATGGGCAAGGCATCCCTCTGGCTCCTTGACAGGCCTCTCAATGGAGTCTGTGAGGCAGTTAGTAGGATCTGCATCCTTTATATGTTTGGAGCCCTGGCTGTTATTCTCCCAGTCATGCACTGCCCCCCAGTCATGCAGCTTAAGACTCTGGTTGGGGCTAGAGAGAAATGAGCCTCTTTGGCAGCATCCTGCACAGCTGGGGAGGCCAGGTGCTCACTTATTGCTCTCGCCACCCGCCCCTGCTTTGCTCCCCAAGAAATTAGGCGAAAAAGGGCTCCCTTGGCACTGAGCTGTGCCACTCTGGGGAGTGGTGACATAGGTAAAGTTAAACTGTTCCTCTTATTTTCTCCAGTGTGCTCAATATCAGATTTTGTTTTTTCACTCCAATGCTGTGCTGGAGCTTTCCACTGGAGTCCTGGACTGCCACAAAGGCTCTCTCATCTGTGGTGATTGTCTAAGTTAGTGTTCTCCAGGGGCTCCTGGATCACAGCTGAGAGAGGATGGACCCTGACCCGTTCAGGGTCCACAGCTGGGACCAAGGTCTGTCTGCCCATTACCTGTCACATGGGAGAGTGAGACTCCTCTCAGGTCCTTGGAATATGGTTCTGGATCCCATAGCACCCACAAAGGCACTTTTGTCCATGGATGGATGCCAAATATTGTTGTTGAGAAAAGGGATACGGTGATAGCCATCTTATTTGGCCATTTTGTGGAAATCACTCCTCCTTTAATCTCTTTAATCTCTTGATTCTGCCTTCATTGGTCTGGCAACTTTCACTCTACCCACTGAACACTGAGCTGCTTGCTTATTTGGACTTTGCTTATGAAGGCTTCTATGTGGATTATTACTTCTTTACTGAATCCCAGCCCTCTTCAGATTCACAGAATGGATCTTCTCTTTCTACATTTCTGGTCATGGCTGCACATGACTTTGCAGTCTCCAGATTCCATTGTAGTGTCACTACAGAAAGGAACATAAAATTGCCAGTTCTAAAAGCAGTCACCTTTGTGTTGGACTATACTAACTTATGGTACGAGGTGAAGAAATAGAAAACTAAACGTGGAAAATACGATGTGTTAGAAAGTCATCTGCTCTATATGAAGGTTCTGGTCTACGTTAGTTAAATGCAATTTTCCAACACAGATATGTTGCTCTGAGGCTCTAAGACTACTTGATCTGTAAGTTGAATCATTCTGACTTGCCTTTTTGGCTGTCCAAATTTTTGATGATTTAGTAATAATAATAATAATTGTTAATTTATAAATCAAGAACCTCATGAAATCACTTGTGCTCAAGGCCCTAGATGTCCTCCTCCATGCCTAGCATTGCTTTAGATAATATTGGAGCTAAGTACCAATATTGGAGCTAAGTACCATGCAGCATTTGAAGAATATCAGTTTTTTGTTTTTTTTTTTTTTTTTGTGGTACGTGGGCCTCTCATTGCTGTGGCCCCTCCCGTCACAGAGCACAGGCTCCAGACACACAGGCCCAACGGCCATGGCTCACGGGCCCAGCCCCTCCGCCACATGTGGGCTCCTCCCGGACCAGGGCACGAACCCGCGTCCCCTGCATCGGCAGGCGGACTCTCAACCACTGCGCCACCAGGGAAGCCCAAGAATCAGTTTTTTAAACAGTTAACCTACTGCTGACTTTGTGATAATTCCTATTTTAACAAATGCTTACCTTAGGAATTTAGGATACATTTTGTATATGATACAACGTGTGTGTGTGTGTGTGTGTGTGTGTGTGTGTATTTGTCTTAGAGAGGGAGTGACCAAATACACCAAGAATGATGATGGTCATGTAAGATGAGGACCTTCTGTTGCAATTGAGTAACGGCAGGTAGGAAAAGGCCTTTGCATCATAATATTTGTGCTGTTAATGTGGTTTGGATCAACTTTACCCAAGGACTCATGTCAAAGCTGATAGGAAAAACATAAAGAGGGAGTCAAACAACCTGTTCCACACATTTCCTTAAGATATTGATGAAACGGGGCCAGGTTTGGGGGTCTGTCTAGAGACAAAGCGCAAAGTACGAGACTAATCAGAGAAGAATAGTTGCCAGGGGTGTTGGTTAGGATATTAGTTCAGCTGTTTTAATGGAGACTGAACAACATAAGCTTAAATAAAAGGGAAGTTCTTTTGCTCTCCCATGAAAAAGTCCCAGCTGCCTGTATTCCCCAGGAATAGGGGAGCTCTGCTCTGCATGTTCTTCCAGGAGCCGTCTTCTTGGGAAATTCTACTCCAACATGGTCCATCCACTCTTTGGTCTGCAGTGAGACAAGGAGCTTGTACCATTACGCAAAACAACTGTAGGACTAAACACACTGCTTTGTCCAGCTAATTTTTCTTTTATTAGCCAGATTTTCTCAGTGAAGAAAGCAGTGTTTTGAATTGCATTATGATGCAAAGTTCTTATCTCCTTGTGCACTGCAACTTCGAGTCACACTGCTGGAATGAGTTGTGGTCTATGTCTTCATGGTTGAAGGTGGCCAACCACCACTATTTCAATGTCTGAGTCTCTGAAAAAGATGTTTATTACAAACAGCTTCCTTTTCAGGACATGCCTCAGAAATGTCCATGTTACCTCTGCTCACATCTCTTTGACTGTATTACCATATCTTAGTCACAGTGCAACAGCTAGAAGGACAAAAGACTGGAAAATGTAGTTGTTAGCGAGACACCGTGTGCCCAGCCAAAACTTAACGGTTCTTGTACCAAAAAGAAGGAAGGGATATGGATATCGGGGACAATTAACAGTCTCTGACACACTGTAGTTTACACCCTGAATGGTGGGGAATGGAAAGGCTAAAACCAGTAAGGATCTGGGAGCCAAATTAATAACATAAAAAAGACAAGTCATAAAGCACAACAAGGAAAAACCAATATCAGTTTTTGGGAAATTGAGAAGTTACAATAAATAGCACTTCTCTTTATTCTTCTGAGTTCTGAACTATTCAGAAAAGAATGCAAATTAAGGCAAATGAGTGACCAAAATACCAACTTTATTACTGAGAAAGAATATATTGGGAAATGTGGCTTATATTTATAAGCAAATGTGTTTCCAATAAAGAACCTCAGAGTTAGAAGAGATACCCATCCTGTGAGAGGTACTGCTGGACCACTAAAGGTGGTATCCCATCCATATACCTCCCCGCCAACACTGGCAGGACTTTTCCTGTTATGCCTATTTAGAGACTAAGAGCAATCAAGAGTGCATCATCTCTGCAGACAAGATCATCCCCCAAAAGAAAGATAGAAACTGAGCTGAGCTCACCCATTTTACTCTTCCCAAGTTTTCCAATAAAATGAATCACCTCCTCTTCTCTGGGGAGGGAGGAAGGATGTCAGTAGTATTACAGTAACAGAGCTTCCTCCTCCAGAACTGGCGAAGATACATTCCTCCCCTGCCACACTCCCCAGCTTTTGTTCTCTTAACACACTGGACTTTACAATTGAAATGATGGCTGACCTGTGGTATAACTATCTCCCTAATGCATGCAGACCTGCCATCTCTCAGGATAGTCTTATTCTCAATATCATGAGGATATTTTCAAATTATCAACCACTAATTCTTTGGATATCATCCTGAAACCACAGCGAACAGTGCATATTTGATCCTAGAAGTTTCTGAAATTGGTCCAAACAGCACATGAATTTCATTTCAAGGCCATTATTTCCCACTCCAAATTATCCGGCCATTTTTGTCCAGCATAGTCAGTCATAGGTTCTTCAAATAGATCGAATAGCCATATTACAATACTCTAACAATAAAATGCCAAGAAAGAAGTGCTACAAATTTGGATACAGGTATTTTTCAATACAGAGTAGAAAATAAATATTGAAGCTCAGATCTCTTAGCAGGTTAAAGCTCAATGACTTTAAAGTTCAAAAGAGTTAAATTTGGAAATAAAATTCTCTGGTCTTCATCATTTCCTCTCCAAGTTGATATTCAGCTTAATCTCAGACAGGGGAATGACGCATGCCTGGCTGGAGTTAAGATTCCTTCAATAGTGAAGCCTAGATGATTTTTCACTGGAACGGCTGTGGGTCCTTCACCTGAATTTGTTCAATAACAAATATCTGAAGAGCATCCCTCTTGAGAAATTCAGAGATAATAAGACATGTATGATCATCACAGCACTGACCGAACCCCAAGAAAATTTGAGAATGGTACAATTCTAGCCTCTAGAGGAGTTATCTCAGACAAAATTATGAATGTAATGTTGCCAAGGGTGATAGCATGGACTTTGTAGGATCTATATGGTGGAGGAAAGATGATGGAGAAAAACATTTTTTTGTTGCAGTCTAGAGACAATGTCAGTCTCTGGTGTCTTGTCCAAAATCCACAACCCGTTTCTTATAAACTTAACTGGGAGATTACTCTTGATTTTTTTTTTTTTTTTTTTTTTTTTTTTTTTTTTTGCGGTACACGGGCCTCTCACTGTTGTGGCCTCTCCCATTGCGGAGCACGGGCTCCGGACGCACAAGCTCAGCGGCCATGGCTCACGGGTCCAGCCGCTCCGCGGCATGTGGGATCTTCCCGGACCAGGGCACGAACCCATGCAGGCGGACTCTCAACCACTGTGCCACCAGGGAAGCCCCTTGATATTTTTAATTTACTATATGATAGGGGCAAAAACCACTGAGTCAAACCATCTCCTCTCTTATATGTGGAATTTGAGGCATTGCAGCTCTTTTGCAAATTTAGAAAAATATATTCGTGGGAGCCCCTGTCACTTAGGAGGTGCCTTTGTTTTCTATCTGATGCTTTGGAAAACTCTTCATTGCCATTTCCCCTCTGAGCCCTGTGTTTCTGTCTCTGTGGTTCTGAGAAGGGTATGGGTTTCATCTAGTGACAAAGCATCAATACACTCCTATAGGCAGATATTTTCAGACTTGGCCTATTGTGGCCTCATGGTATGAAACTGCTTAGGCCTGAAGACCCTCCTTCTAGAGAGGAGAGGGGTTTGCTTTCATATGAAATTGACCAACCCTGACCCATACAGATCCCTGTAGACTGTATCTTTGCTAATTGTGGTGTGGTGACTGGTGCCTTCGTGGCACACTCAGTGCTACCTCCTGTCTTTGCTGAACCTGAAGCCCAAAACCTTTCTTGAGGACCTTTGCCTGTACCTTTCCTGGGCCCAAAGTCTATACATTTCTTAAGAGGTATGATCTCTTTGCTGAGGCCCACAATTCGCATTTGTGCTGAGCACTTACTTTTGCTTAAAATAAGCAGACCAATGCGTATTTCCTTCAGACGTAGCACATTCAGTTGTTTCTATTAAAAAAACAACAAAAAAAGGCCACTTGCCTGGGGATTAAGCTGTCTTAAGCTGTAATATCCCATAATGGACAAAATCCTACATGCAATTGCTTAAGGCCTAATGCCATCTTCCCTGGTTAAAACAGGTAAAAGTTAACCAAACAACTACAAAAGCCAGCTGCATTGTTTCCTGTAGGCCACCAAAATCATGTGCCTTGACTGTATTGAAATGCTCAGTCACCTTACAAGTATTTTACCCCCAACCAAATTTCACTATCTATTTACCAATTATCCCGACCAATGCACTAGATTACAACACTTCTTGTATTAACATTCACTCCTCCATCCTACTCCCTGGGGGGTAAAGCCTGCTGCTCTAAGAACCTTAATCCCTGGAAGAGTAGAGCAAAAAAAGTGAGCAGTCTGCTCTCAAAGGTAAAGAAGATGGACAGGAACTGGGAACACATGATGAATTTGTCTTCCAAACTCAGTCATCATTTAAGAGTAAGAGTATGGAGAAAGGCCAGGGGTGTGAGTAGTGTTCCCTCTTTATGTAAGGTAATATCCAGAGAGGAGATTCTCCTCTAAAAACAGTCTTTTCTCACGCAAAGTGATCCTCAATTTTTCATTATTGTGACACATTAATGGATGATATTTACCTGAGCACACACTTTCAGAAACTGATGCATAGTTGTGAAATAGTTACAAAAGGCTGTGGGTTATATACATTTCCTGATGCTGTTAGTCCAGTGGTGCTCAATGGGGGGGTGATTGTGGTCCCTCCCCAACCCACCCCAGGGGACATTTGGCAGTGTCTGGAGACATTTTTGGTTTTCATAAGCTGGGAAGCATGCTAGTGGGTAGAGGCCAAGGATATTGCTAAACATCCTACAACACACAGAACAATCCCGCACATCAAAAAGTTATCTGGGGCTTCCCTGGTGGCACAGTGGTTGAGAGTTCGCCTGCCGATGCAGGGGATGCGGGTTCATGCCCCGGTCCGAGAAGATCCCACATGCCATGGAGCGGCTGGGCCCGTGAGCCATGGCCACTGAGCCTGCGCGTCCGGAGCCTGTGCTCCGCAGCGGGAGAGGCCACAACAGTGAGAGGCCCGCGTACCGCAAAAAAAAAAAAACAAAAAACTTATCTGGCCCAAAACATCAACAGAGGTTGGGAAACTCTGCTGTAGATGTAACTTCACACGTTTGTTCCCAAGTCAAGGAAACGTATTGGAATGCAAATGAGAGAGATGGCTCTTAATATGTGGATAACCTTGAAACTTCCCTGAAATGTGTTTTAATAAAATAAATCATTTACAAATTTTGGTAGTCTGCTCTGCTACAACATGTTTTTGTAATCTGAATTAGTCCATATATGATTATAAATAAAGGAATAGTGCCAACAAAATGGAGAAGTAACATTTTTTCCTATGTGACCTTTTTTTTCTAGCCCATTAGTGTTTTATACCACCTAGTGGGCACAGCAGAATCCAGATAAAGGAATATAACATTGTATCCAGGCCTGTTCACTTCTTGATTTACTGGTTGCAAAAAATGAAACCAGTTCTCCCTCACCTCCCATCTTGTATCCATAACTTTACAATGTCATTTTGTAGCTCCTACGAGCATGAACAGAAGTCTATTTCCACTCGTTTTGAATCTGGAATGACTTTATGACTTGCTTTAGCCGATCAACGGTGGCAGAAGAAACAATGGCCAGTTTTAAGCCTAGGCCTCGAGAGGTCTTGCACAATTCCATTTGTTCTCTTAAAACAATGTGACTATTATGTGAACAAGCCTAGACAAATCTACTGGAGAATGAAAAATCACTTGAAGCAGAGAAGAGCTATCATCTCATCTGAGGTCTTCTTAAATCAGCCAGGCTATTGCTGACCTGCTAATTGATCAAGATGCACGAGTGAGTCTAGCTGAGATCAGCCAAGCCTGGCCCAGGTCCATAAAACCACTCAGCTGACCTGTAGACTCACTAGAAATAATAAATTGTTGTGTCTTAAGCTACTACATTTGGAGTTTGTTTTATAACAATAGATAGTGGATATATAAACCTGAGCTTCATCTTGGTTTGTTCTGTCTCAGAAGTTCTTACTATACAGTTATCTCTGATTTTTGCATGTTTGGTCCTTAACTCCAAACCTAGCAGCCTCCACCTTTACTTAAACTTTTTTCTATCAAGTTACCTTCATTTTTGGGGTCTTATATTTAACAATAATATTTCTTTATGTATTAGGAATTTATCATGCTTGTTTTGCTCATATTTTTGATAAAATTTTCATTATTTTTCTGTTAGTGCTCTAGTTAAAATATTACATAGATATTGAGTGGTCTACTCCACTCCTATGTTTTCCATTGTCCTATTATTTTAGTACACAATTTTGCAGAATATTAGGTTTCCCAGTACTGCATATGTTGTGTTACAGGCAACAGAAATCCTCACAAATATTTTGAGTGTCAAATTCCTTGTGTCCTATCCTGCAACTGATCATGAAAAAGTAGTGTGTCAAGATTTCAGGTTAGGAGCTGTTGTGTCCATATGTTTTTGTATACATGTGTGTATGCCTGTGTGTGAGTGGGTGGAAATTCAAATGATTAATATTTTGTACAGTTATCATCACACTAATATGTTCCCATGCTATTCTGTGCAGTTTATATCAAATTATTCTAAATAGGTATAATAATAAACCTTGTCATGTATAAATAGCTCTACATTATATCAAGCGCATTTTTATCAGTAGCCTCATCTTAATCTTCATGGCAGCCCTGAAAGATAGCTACTTTTTTGAGTCCCATTTTACAGAAAGGAACTGTGGATGGGTTTAGAACTCCAGGTAGTACATGACAAAACAGGGGTTTAAAAAACAGGTTCCGTTTCCACTACTCCTTCATTCCAAGATGAAAGAGTCATCCTTCTTGTTTGTACTTGCTTAAGGAAAGGGCAGACAGGTTGTTCTTAGGTATTTTATTTCATTGCTGGAAATAGGGGACTGATGACCAGTGAGAAACTGTTCAGTTCTGGCAAAAGTTGAGTGAGGAGCACAATGGAAACCTCTGTGTGGTTTCTTTGTGTTACGTCCAAAAGATATCCTCCCCCCAAATTACATTCGTCTGATTATTTAATCAAACACTAATCTAGTCGTTGATGTCAAGGAATTTGGAAGATATAATTAAAGCTAAAGCCTTAAAATAAAGAGATTATCCTGGTTTATTGGATGTGCCCAACCTAATCACCTGAGCCCTGAAAGTTACAGAAATTTCTTCTGCTGGAATCAGAGAGGTGTGGCGGAAAAGGAAGGCAAAGAGGAGATGAGGTAGAGACATCTGAAGAGTGAGAAGGATTCAACCCAGCTTTGCTGGCTTTGAAGAAAGCCACATGGCAAGCAGATGTCTGCAAAGAAATGGGGACCACAGCCTACAACCACATGAAACTGAATCTTTCCAACAACCTGAATGAGGTTGAAAATAGATTCTCCTCTAGAGTCTGCATAAAGAAACACACCTTGATTTTGGCCTTGTAGGACTGGAACAGAGAAACCAGCTGAGCTCATCTAGACTTTTGACCTACAAAACTGTAGTAAATGGGCTTTGTTTCAAGCTATTATGTTTATAGTAGTTTGTTACAGCAGCTAGATAAAGGTAACACATTTTGTGAGAGGTATAGATATGCTGAGCAACTTTTCAGTGGGTGCTAAAGGACAGCAGAGATGAGTTCAGCGAAGTCTATAATAGACAGTTCTTTTTGCAGAAATAATGTGGATGCAGAGGGCTCATCCCAAGGAGTGGTCTTATGACACCATGGCAAACAAGAAGTTGAGGTGGGAAAGTAGGAAGATACGTGGGGTGAGTCTCTGCAAAGGTTCACACTTAACTAAGCTTCTCAAGTGGAGGTTTCACCAACCTCAGGGTAAAGGATACTGGTTGACATCTTAAGGCTTTCTTCATGGACTCTAGGTTCAGAGAGAAGAGGGTTGGGAGAAATAACTCAACTTACAAAGATTTTCGTCTTCACTTTGTAATTTAATCCTACTAACAACCTTGTAAAATGGGTACTTGTTTAACTCCTTTTTACAAATTAAGGATACAGACACTCAGATAGATAACATTCTTGGCTAAGATCAAACACCCAGGACTAATATGAAAGTTTTCTGAAGTGAAATTTCTTCTTTCTTATTGAGGTCTTCTTTTCCTTTTATCCTCAGTGTCTCATTTTACACCATAGTTTTACTAAACCTAATGTCTTCTTGGAAAAAAATCAAGGTTTAAATCTGAAATAAATAATGTAACCCTACTGCTTATTTTATTTTATTTTTATTGAAGTATAGTTGCTGTACAATATTGTATGTTACAAGTGTACAATACAGTGATTCACAATTTTTAAATGTTATACTCCATTTATAGGTATTATAAAATATTGGCTATATTCCCCATGTTACACAATCCATCCTTGTAGCTTATTTTATACCTAATAGTTTGTACTTCTTACTCTCCTACCCCTATATTGCCCCTCCCCCTTCCCTTTCCCTACTTGTAACCACTAGTTTGTTCTCTGTATCTATGAGTCTTTCTTTTTTGTTATATTCACTAGTTTTTTTTATTTTTTAGATTCCACATATAAGTGATATCACACAGTATTTATCTTTCTCTGCCTGACTTATTTCACTTAGCATAATGCCCTCCAAGTCCATCCCTGATATTGCAAATGGCAAAATTTCATTCTTTTTTATGGTTGAGTAATATTCCATTGTCTATATATATATCACGTCTTCTTTAACCATTCCTCTGTTGATGGACACTTAGATTGCTTCCATATCTTGGCAATTGTAGACAATGCTGCTATAAACATTGGGGTGCACATATCTTTTCAAATTAGTGTTTTTGGTTTTTTAGGATATATACCCAGGAGTGGAATTGCTGGATCATATGGTAGCTCTGTTTTTAGTTTTTTGAGAAACCTCCACACTGTTTTCCACAGAGGCTGCCCCAATTTACATTCCTACCAATAGTGTATGAAGGTTCCCTTTTCTCCACACCCTCACCAACATTTGCAACACTGTTGTTTAGACAGCCAATACCATGTTTTCTCTTAAAGAGGTGAAGACAACTCCAAAGAGTGTAGTGTTTGGTCTGTTTTTACCTGGTGGTGATTCTTCAGCCCTTGGCAGCAATATTCCTGCTCCTTTTGACCCTAAGGCCTGGTTCCCAGTGTTTCTGAGGTCACAGAACCATCGTTCTCTTAAGAACATACAGAGTTATGTATAAGAAGGAAGGATTGGATGTTTAGGAGAAAATCATATCTGTTTGGACTTGTCTTTGGTTCCAGATTTGGGCCACAGAAGGGTCCACTGGGTCCTGATATTGAAGGGTAAATGCCATCAGCCACTGGCGTTGGTTCCAACATGCCACATGCAAGCCTGGCCAAGTAAGCAGCTGTGACACTTCTTAGGAAATACTCTTACACAGACACATGTCCTCCAACCATCAGCGGCTCAGAAGGCCTCTGTTAATCACTTTATCTCAACTCTGTGCAGATTACACCTCTCTCTTTAAACTTGTTATTTTTAAGGGTCATTCATCGGGGTCCTGAGGTGCTGAAGTTAGTCCTCAGGAAACTTCAGATTGTCAAACAAGACAAATCTCCACGAAGTCTCCACAGCTCTGACTCTGTCTGGGATTAGAGTGCTCTCCACATGATTGTTTCAGCTATTCTGCCTGAAAGGGGAACCAGGACCACAAGTGCCATGAGGTTTTGGAGGAGGCAAAAGGGGCTCAGATGTGCTTGGAAATGTGATTTTAAAAAAATATTTTAATTTTTCTGGTTTTTGGCATTCAAACATCTGGAAATGTTTATTTTTATTTTTGGTTTCACTGCACGGCATGTGGGCTCTTAGATCCCCGACCAGGGATCGAACACTTGCCCCTGCACTGGAAGCACAGAGTCCTAACCACTAGGGAATTCCCTGGAAATGTGATTTTATTCTGATAGGCCACAGCATAGAAAGAGACATTGACCTTGAAGTGTTGGGAGATTGAGGTTAAGATCGTCTTCTACCTCCCCTCAGTATAAAGTGATTTCTACCTCTGTTTAGGAATGGATGTGTCTTCGTTCACTTCCTTGGGACTTTGCTTCTTAACACTAGTAATTCTCCCATTAACTGCACCCATATCCACACGCCAGCTTTAGTTCTTACAACGTATCTGCAAGGGACCACCATGTGACAAATGGACAAAACTAAAGCACAGAGAGATCCAGGGTGTATTTGGCTGGTCTGGATCACTACAGTATTAGAATTCAGCTTCTCCAGAGAAATGAGTTAGTGCATATACCTCAGGTGCCCCTTCATGAGTAATGTCTACTTTATAATAAGCACTAAAGAGCTGTGATTCTGAAATTGGGCACCACAACAAATACGGAAGGAGTAAAATTCAGAGATTAAGTGGGATCCCAGTTCAGAAGTCAGACAAACATATGTTCACGTTCCCAATTTGGACACATGATAACTGTGTGACCACAGGAACTGATCTTTAATCCTCAGTTTTCTGGTATATGAGAGGCAATTTTTAAGTTACCTCATAGAGTATATGTGAAGATTGAATCTAATATGCACGTAACACTTAAAACAGTGCCTGGCACACAGTAAATGCTGGCTTTTATCATGATTGTTTTCACTGTCATCATTATACAGCTCTTTGTCCCTTTGCTTTCAGTCATGTTGCCCAAGGCTTCTGCCTTTTGAACTTAAATACCATAATATCCTAATTAAAATCCAATTTCTCTGATTCTTTTGTCCACCATCCCTGTTTTAAGGAGTGGGCTGTCAGTGCTACAGAAACCATGGTCCCTGGACAGGCAATCTCAGCGTCATGGGAGCTTGTTAGAATTGCACACTCTTAGGCTGGGCCAAGACCTCCTGATCCAAATGTCTGGGGAAGGACTCTGCATCGTGATATGTTTTCCAGGAGGTTCCAATGCCTGCTAAACTTTGAGAAGCACTTTTCTAAGTCATTTGCACAGTTTGATGAAAAAGCTCTGAAAGTGGAGAAAAGATTTTGTTTTAAATCCTAGATCTGCCTCTTCCAGCTATGTGAAATTTGACAAACTATTTAATCTCCTTGACTCCAGTTTTTCTTTTATAAGTGTACCAAGTTCCTTGGAGGTTTATTATTCAGGTTATAGGCTAAGCCATATCAATGAAGAGATCCCTAAATACAGTGGTTTGTGCAAGAGATTCATTTATCTCTGCCTACATAGTAGCCCAGAGGCAGGAGGGTGGTCCAAAGTGAGTTGGCGTTTCTGTTCCATGAGGTCATCTAAAGACTCAGGATCCATCTATATCGACCCTCTGCCCTCTCCTGGGATGTTGTTTTGTCTGTGTGGTTGACTTGGGCTCCATGACACTGTGTCAGGCTTCTGCCTGCGGGAAAAGGGAAA
>NW_006784811.1:281274-307599 GCF_000442215.2 Lipotes vexillifer | reverse complement strand
AAAAGGGAAAGAGAGAGAGTAGAGAGGACAGCATTTTCTTCTAAGAAAGTGATGCAAGATTTGCACAGTTTACCACTGGCTGCTTCAGCAGCTGTGGCACATTTTACTATTGCTCATAGTGCCTTACTGAGAACCTAGACATTGGATCACACCTAGTGGGAAGTGTAGAAATGAACATATGAGCTGGGTGACCAGGTGCCCTGTACAAATTCAGGAGCTCTGGGTGTTCTGACCTAAAACAATGGGTACTCATGGAGACATAGAGTAGAAGACCCCGCACGAGTAAACACTCTACAAATACTAATGTGAAGTGAGATAGGTAGCATGGTGTTGAAGAGTCAGGCAGTTACGAGCACGAATGCAAGTTCTGCTACCTGTATAGAATGTGACCTTGGGAGGGTTATTTTTGCTTTGAGATTCACTTTCACCAGTTTCTCAAATAGAAATGACAATCCCTTACCTCACTGTGTTTTTTAGGACGATGGAGGGCTGCCCAATTTAGGCTACCTCCATTCCCAAGTCAGAATGCATTTTGATTCTTTTAATCAGAATGAAACAGGAGATATTCAGAATTAGAGTGTTTCACATGTCATTAATTCCTTATCAAATTCGACTGCAAGCAACATGCTGCAATTACCGTGCAGCTTTTGGCCCTCAGCCTGGAGATAGGAATCTTAATCCTAGGGCGCATTTGATGGTTGGTGGGGTGTGCATCACAGACATCTTGCCAACAGCCTAAAACACAGCTCTCAGTTCCAAAGGAGGAGGGGGGTGTTTCCATCTTTTTGTTGCATTCTTCGGGGCAGAAACTGTGGGCCAGCAGTGAAATATAATTACAATTCTCTATTGTCTTATTTGTGGTATAAACAAGCAAGTTCCTGGCTAATCAATTTATAGAAACAAACATAAAAGCAAATAAGCAGCCTTCCTCAAGAAGGGGTATTAAACAGGATTTGCATATGCCGTTTACTCTGGCAGAGCAGAAATGCAGCCTTCTCGTTACGGACCCTTTTGAAGAATAATGCTCTTTATGGCAGCTAGTTCCATCTGTCTTGACATCAGAAATCCTTTTTGGGCCCTATTTTTCTGCTTGCAGTTTTCCATCTCTTGGAAGGAGAACGTTTTCTGTATTCTTCAAGTTAACAAAGTCAAGGAGATCTCTACTTTCTGGTCTCTACTCCTTTCCTTCACAAACCACATCAGAGGTGAGAAACAGGAGAATACAGTATTCTAGATGTATTGCTACATTGCAGAGAGCCTGCCTATTCAGGCTCTCATTGGGGGTTCACTTTCTCTGGTTACCAAGGAAAGACTGTAGTAGTGGAAAGAGGGGCACAGAAAGCAAAGAAGAACGTTGGAGGCCTTCTTAGCTTGGATATTCACAAAAGCCCATGCCTGAGATAGAGATTTGTATGCAGAGACTTTATTTTAGAAGTGATTCCAGGGAAGAGGAATGAAGGTCATGGAGAGAGAAATAGGAAAGGGGGAAAGCCAATACAAAGATGTGTTATCAAGCTGCCCACTGCAGCAGGCAAATGAATTAAAGATAAGAAATGAAAATTGCTAAGAAAAGTGTTCAATCTAATAAATAAGATAAATAAAATACTAAAGCAAAGAAACTCTATTTGAGGCCTAAACAATTGGCAAAGATTTAAAAAGAAATATGTAGTGTTATTCAGGAAGGCGTAATACATGTATTTTCATTTACTATTGGTAGGAGTAGATGGTCTACATCCAGATATTTATTTTACAGCAATAAATAATAGAGGTACATAAAAATGCATGTATAAAAATAGAGGCTGCAGCATTTTTGAATTCCTGAAATGCTGAAAAATTATAAAGATTCTATCTCCCAACACTCTCTAATCTGCTTTACTTTCCTTCATACATTTATCACTACACCTCACACACACACATGTCCACACATGCATACATGTATCTTTGCTTGCTTACTATTTTCCTCCCCAGAGTGCTACCGAACTTGGGTCTGGCCGCTCACTGCTTGAGAGTCAATACTCGAGAGGGAAGTGCTGGTAGAAACAGAAAGGTTTTTTTCATCAGAAAGCTGGCATCCTGGGGAGAAGGCAGACCTGTGTCCAAAAATCAACGCCAAAGATTCTTCTCATCCATGAAAGTTTTTAAAGGGAAAAGGGGAAATAACCTCAGTTAATCATTGAGATAGGGGGTCAGATTCATTGCCATCTCCCACTGTGTGCAGGCTTGTCGATTTCTCGTGATCTTTCTTCAGATGCTATCTTGTTCACACAGTTTGTTTGCAAGATGACTGAAGGGGAGGCTGGGGAAAAGGTCTCGTCATCTGTTAATTAGTTATTCTTCATTTCTATTTCTTTGACCTAAGGAAAGAACCAACAGGTTAGGCAAGGCTTTGTGTGAGCAAAAGATCTGAAAAGTGTGCTTGGGCTGGAGGTTAGTTAAAATATAGCTTTGCTAAAGTGACAAGACGAAAGTGGCCTCCTGCAGAGAGCTCTTTACTGCAAAAAAACTGCTTACAAAATCCCCACTGTTAGACATTGCTCCACATCTATGAGATTATGGGTCAAGGTCTGTCCTCTGTAACTTCTTCATGATGATATAAGGTGCCGTATTCTCAGAGCGGAAGATGTCAACTTGGTTTGAAACGTCTCTTTGCTGACGGTTTTAGTTGCCTGCTTACATATATGGGCAGAAAAAGCTACAGTTATTCTGACGGCCACAAATATATAGATTATTACTAGCAATGGTGTTAATCCCCTTCTCTTAGGGCCAGTTCTTGGAATAGTGCAAGCCATAGATTCAATACTGCTCAAGACAGAGCAAGCTTATGTCATGGCTGAAGTCTGGTCATCATGCAGTTAGCTTTTTATTTATTTATTTATTTATGGCTGTGTTGGCTCTTCGTTTCTGTGCGAGGGCTTTCTCTAGCTGCGGCAAGTGGGGGCCACTCTTCATCGCGGTGCGCAGGCCTCTCACTATCGCGGCCTCTCTTGTTGCAGAGCACAGGCTCCAGACGCGCAGGCTCAGTAATTGTGGCTCACGGGGCTAGTTGCTCCGCGGCATGTGAGATCTTCCCAGACCAGGGCTTGAACCCGTGTCCCCTGCATTGGCAGGCAGATTCTCAACCACTGCACCACCAGGGAAGCCCCACGCAGTTAGCTTTTCCCCTCTGGTGGCAGTTATAATATCTGTAAAACGACTCAGGAATGTGTATCAGATGCTGAAAGATTCTGTGACTCTATTGTCCTAATAATTAACGCTTGAGCCTGCTTTTTTGTGACTCAGGGAGGCCTGAGAGATCTCAGCTTTTCTACAAATAAGAGGCAGAGGACATGGAGGGGCCTTTGTATACTTCAGGGAGCCCTGCAGGGTTCTGCTCAGTTTCAAGAGGATGTAAGTTCCACAAGGACTGTGACTTTATTTGTCTTGTTTACTGTTGTATCTCCAGCCTCTAGAACAACGTCCGACACATAGTGGTCATGCAGTAAATGTTTATTGGATGAATAAATGAGTTAATCATTAGGAAGTCTGTTGAAATTAAGAATGATATATCTATATAATGAACAACATTGTTGATATTAAAATAATACTTTAGAAAAATACTTAACACATGAGAAAATATTTATTGTGTATAATGAGGACACAGAAACACAATGGTTATCTCAGACCAATGAGTTTATGATAGTTTTTGTTTTCTATTTGTATATTCATCTGTATTTTCCAAATGTTTATCAATGAGCATTATGGGCTTTTGTAATAATCAGACAAACATTATAAAAGAGGAAAAAAATCCTAGAGGTCCAGTTCGAATGCAACTTCTTCCATTCCCTGAATTCTCCGATATTGGTGAGCTTGGTCTCTACAATGCCCAGGACACAGTGACTATGCCACTCACCTGCGATTTCTGATGTGCATGCACGATCCATTTGTCTCATTTGTGTGTATACCTCTTGGACTAACACGTTCTGCCCCCAGTGTCCTGCGTTGGGTGGGTGGAAGAATACAATGTTCTAAATAAGGCAGAGGGATAAGAAGATGAACAGAGTGGAAGAGAGTAGGATAATGTGGAGAGACCAAGATAGAGAGACCAGCAGAAAATCAGAAACAAAGCCCTGCTTGGTCCCTAAACATGACTGTAAGGTTTTTGCACCGTAAAACAGTACAACATTTAGCTTCAAAGAAATTCCCTAGAATTTTCTGCTGGCTGCATTTGATGCCCACTCTAAATGGGTACACGAATTCCCAGAATGGATAGTTCAAGAGTTTGAGAGGTAATAAAGAGACCTATTGTATGCTGCAGGAACGGGTAGATAGATAAAGGAATAAGAGATGAATAACCACATTAGAAACATGGAATTAAGACTTCAGTTACCCAGTGGGCCAGTTACTCTCTTACCTGCTTTCACCATATCCTTCCACCAACCTCTATGAAATGCAACTTCAGTGGGGACTGAAGAGGAGCCTGCAAGAAGGTACCTTGACTGATTTTTCCATAAATGTGCCAGAATCAATCATCCAAATGGGAACTGGACTTCATTATAGATCCCTAGACAGGCTGCACACAGATTTCAAAAGACGATGTTATTGCACTGTGCAATTTTGGAACTATTCTCTGGGGTCTGCCTCGTAGCCAGAAGTTGCTGTCTTCTTTTGTGTGTGTATTTAATTTTTTAGAACAGGTAAAAAAAAATCATTCATAACCATATTTGGGGAATATAATTGAGCTTTGTTACTTCTGACATAAAAAAGGGAAATTAAGATGACTGGATATTTTATTAAGTGAATAAAGAAGGAAGAGAGCTAAAATTCACTTTTCATGATGTCAGATGATTTTATAGAAGTCCTTCCAGTCAACCTCAACGAACCTTATAAGGAAGACATCATTTTCTCTATTTTTATTTTTTTAAATTTTTTTTAAAGGAGATGTTGGGGGTAGGAGTTTATTAATTAATTTATTTAGTTTTGCTGTGTTGGGTCTTCGTTTCTGTGTGAGGGCTTTCTCTAGTTGTGGCAAGTGGGGGCCACTCTTCATCGCGGTGCACGGGCCTCTCACTCTTGTGGCCTCTCCCATTGCGGAGCACAGGCTCCAGACGCTCAGGCTCAGCAGCTGTGGCTCACGGGCCTAGTTGCTCCACGGCACGTGGGATCCTCCCAGACCAGGGCTCGAACCCGTGTCCCCCACATTAGCAGGCAGATTCTCAACCACTGCGCCACCAGGGAAGCCCCATGCTCTCTATTTTTAGATGTAAAAGCTAAGGCTCAGAAAATTGAGTAACTTGCTAAAGGCCCCACTGGTAAGTGTCAGAGCAAGACTCCAAAGTCCATTATCTTTTTGTTGAAGCTCAATGCTTGAAGATAAGTCCTAAAGAGGGAACCTGTAAGAGTTCTAATTAAGGGCAGCAAAGTCATCTTTCCAAGAGGAAAGTCTATACTATAGGCAGGGGGAGAAAAACACCTGGAAACTTGGGCATATTCCTAATATAAAAAGGGTTATTAAGCATAACCAGAATAAATGAGAAAACATGGTGCCAGTTAATTCAGGTTCCTATCATCGTGTAACTGGACAAATAACTACTGGTTTTGCTTTTATCAAATTAAATAATATCCTTGAATGGAGAGAATGTTCTTACTGTTGAGTCCATATAAAAGAAAATATTTTATTGCATCCTTATATATAAATGTCTTATTTTTAATGTAAAAAGAGATATGAATGGTTTATTAATTGAAAATCTTTTTCTCCCTATCACCACTAAATAGGTGAGAAGCATGTTTTTAAAGGGACACCACATTACCACTTGCCCTGGGTGCTCACGAGACTTTGCCCAGCTCTGACTTCTGTTATATCCAATTAGTTGGAGTTTCCACAATATGCTGTCCTCACCTCTGCATTTGTCCACCCTACCGCATTTGCTGGGAATGCCTCCCCCGTTATAACCGACTCTTACTGTTTAGTGTTTAGGTTAGCTGTTACCTTCCCCAATGCAACCTCCCCTGACAATCCCCCAACTGCAAATTAGATCAGTTGTCCTTTATTTGGGCTCCCAAATAACATAATAGCATAATCTCTCAATTTGATTTACCCTAAGTTTTCTGAATAAGTAACTCAATGAGTGAATATTTGTTTGTATAAATTCCCTTGAATTTAGTATTATTAGAGCTACCGTACCCTCATCTTTTAGGAGACCTACCCTTTTCCCTTTTCAGTATGCGAAATAAATCTTACTCATAATGCCACAATTCTCTTTTTAGCAAAACAGCACTATGCAAATGCAGTTATTTCATTAAATGAGAGTTGATGTCAAAGACACAGATCTCCTAAGCTAGATTTAAGGATTCTAAATGCTTAGAGCTCTCATCCTCTGGAGGTCTCTAAACTGTGATTATGAACAATTAGAATGAAATTTATTTGTGACATTTAATACCTAGAAATATTCCATGTCCCTGTACATTCTAATTGGTGATATTTTGCTCTGAAATATTCCCTTTAATTGACTCTGGCAGTGGTGAAGACAGATCCAATTAAAGACTCATTCCTTGGAGTTAAAAAAACAACTACCAACACTGGTGTCAAAAAAGCAAGGTAAATTATAGTTGATGGGATTGTCAAAGCTGTTTGATGTCCTCAGTCCAGAGTGATTCCAATTATAAATAAGTAAGAGTAGGGCTTCCCTGGTGGCGCAGTGGTTGAGAATCTGCCTGCTAGTGCAGGGGACACGGGTTTGAGCCCTGGTCTGGGAGGATCCCACATGCCGTGGAGCAACTAAACCCGTGCGCCACAACTACTGAGCCCATGCTTTGCAACTACTGAAGCCCATGCGCCTAGAGCCCATGCTCCATGACAAGAGAAGCCACCACAATGAGAAGCCCATGAACCACAAGGAAGAGTAGCCCCCGCTCGCCCCAACTAGAGAAAGCCTGCGCATAGCAACGAAGACCCAACACATCTCCAAAATAAATTAATTAATTTAAAAAAATTTTAAAAATTAAAAAAAATCAAGACCTTGGACTTGGGTACAAGTCATGGCTTGTACCCTATCAGTTGTGTCACCTTAGTCAACTCGTTTTAACTTTTGAATGTTAGTTTACTTCTCTGTAAAACAGAGATACTACTACCTTCCTTAGAAGTTTCTGGAAAAACGAGCTGAGATAATGAATGAGGTGCTATCACAGCACTGAGGACTTAGTGTTTTCTCAATCAATGTCTTGCCCTTCCTTCTCTAGGCTCCTCTGAATTATTTTGACAGACCTAGCCCTGCTAAACTAATGCAAGGTCTCTAAGGCCTCCTCCTCTTCCTTCTTCTCGTCCTCATGGGTAGGTGAGATGCTGGTTCTCAGATTTTTGTATTTCATGGGCTATTATTTTAATGGGGAACTGAGAGAGGGTTAGGTATTTCCCTTGCAATGAAAGGATATTTTGTAAAACAAACGCTGTCTACTGTCACCATCTTTTCACAAAGATGAAGACCTTTTAACAACAAAAAATAAAAAGGATGTAATCCCAGGAGGGAAAAATAGCCCTTTAAGTTGAATATACATATATTTTTAAAAATAAATTTGTATATTTTATTTATTTATTTTTGGCTGCGTTGGGTCTTCATTGCTGTGCTTGGGCTCTCTCTAGTTGCGGTGAGCGGGGGCTATTCTTCTTTGCAGTGTGAGGGTTTCTCATTGCGGTAGCTTCTCTTGTTGCAGAGCATGGGCTCTAGGCACACGGGTTTCAGTAGTTGTGGCATGCGGGCTCAGTAGTTGTGGCTCACAGGCTCAGTAGCTGGTGGCTCATGGGCTCTGGAGAGCAGGTTCTGTAGTTGTGGCACACAGGCTTAGTTGCTCCGCGGCATGTGGGATCTTCCCGGACCAGGGCTCAAACCCGTGTCCCCTGCGTTGGCAGGCAGATTCTTTATCACTGCGCCACCAGGGAAGTCCCTGAATATATTTTAAATTATGAAAAATTAACTACTTGTGTTTACTCTGTTTTTCTTGTGTAGCCAGGGACTAGTGAGAGTTACATTAGGGACCAGCACCGGTCTGCACCCTGGCATATGGAGCGATGGACACAAGAAGTCCCATCTTCAGAAGGACAGACCCTAGGCTTGGCTATAGGCAGAGTTTCTTAGAACCTAGGTGCCCAGGTGACTGAAACACGTTTTCCAGAGACTAAAGAAGCCAAGTGGGTGAGAGTTGGATGGCTTTACCTGCCTCAGGTATGTCAGGGGCAATACCTTGTGGAAGGGATGGCCCCTGCTCTTACAGAAGAAGCACTAAATTAATATTTTATTTGGAAGAGAGAGAGAGAGAGAGATTTCTCAGTAGCATCTGAGGACTTTGCTGCCTCCTCTACAGCTCAGGCTTAGGCTGAACTCTGATGTAGGTGCATGTGTATATGTTACTGTGTGTGTATGTGTGCATGTGTGTGTATGTGTGTGTGTACATGTGCAGATGTGAGTACACACAATATGGATGTGTGTGTGTGTGTGTGCATGTGTGTGTGTACATGTGCAGATGTGAGTACACACATATATGGATGTGTGTGTGTGTGTGTGTGTGTATGTATGTATAGGGTTGTGGAGCAGTTATTAGTCAAATCTGATTTTGCCAATACCATTAGGTGTTAAGCTTCCTTAAAAAAAAATGCTGTCTTTAATGCACACATCAATATGGGGGTTGGAGGCTCTGTAGGGACAGCTGTGGTTTAAAGAAAAAGAAAGACTGAACTCCAGGTGCCCTCATACATCGATGGAGGAAGAACCCAGGCTGGCCCACACAGCTTGGAGGGGATAGTCTATCATCAAAGAACTGAATAACTGACCATGGTACTGAAACATTCTCCGCCTGCCCCAACCTTCACCTGGTAGGGCACTGCTGAAGTCTTGGAGGGAGAGATTCAACCCTCTAAGCCATTTGGTCAGTTTGTATGCATCCCCCTACTATCCAGCTGTGAACGCTTATGAAGTCAGACCAATCAGCATTCAAATACTGGCTTTACCATATACTACCTGCGTGAATTTGGGCAAGTTATTTAATCTCTCTGTGCCTCAGCTTCCCCATCTGTGAAGTGGAGATTATCCTACCTACAATGCAGGGTAGTTCTGAGAATGAGAAATAATTAATATAAAGAGTCTGGAGTAGTGTCTGCCACATCAGAGGTTTTCAATGAGAATTAACCTAATATCTTATTCAGTTGCATTTTTTATGTCGGGGAGGAGGCTAAGTGGAGGAGAGAGCTTCTACATTTAGAGGCAGAAAACTTGGTTTAGTTTCATCTATGCTGTTACAACCTTAGGCCAATGACTGCTCCTTTCTGCCTCCTTTGTTTCATCTGAAACATGAGCAGCTTGAGCTGGCTGATTTCTAAGACCTTTCCAGTTCGAATATCTACTCTTCTTGGTGGGCTGCGAATGAAATCATCTGAATGGGTGTTCACAGGGGTTGTCCTTGCGTCTTCCCTCCTTCTTCCCTTGTCTCCAAGCCTCCTGCCACTTCCTTAGTCAATGGATCTCACTGTTTCTCAATGCAGCCTCTGCACTCACTTCATCACTATTCTCCCTCTCTCTGTTTTCTACTTCTCTCATCCATTGACCACCCTGTTGTCAAAGTGAACGTTTGGAAGCTCTAATTTTTAAATGTTACTGACTTGCTTTATAACTTTAATTTGTTCTTTCATTTACAGACTAAATTCCATATTTGTCAGTGTGCCATTCAAAGTTCGGCACTGTTGGACTCTGCCCACTTTTCTAAATATACTTTATTAGAACTAATATTTTAATGTTTATGACTTTAAAACTAGACTCAAATAAAGAAATTCTAATTCTAAAAAAGGTAGGGGACTTCCCTGGTGACGCAGTGGTTAAGAATCTGCCTGCCAGTGCAGGGGACATGGTTTCGAGCCCTGGTCCGGGAAGATACCACATGCCGCGGAGCAACTAAGCCCGTGTGCCACAGCTACTGAGCCTGCGCTTTAGAGCCCATGGGCCACAACCACTGCAGCCCGTGTGCCTAGAGCCTGTGCTCTGCAACAAAGAGAAGCCACCGCAATGAGAAGCCCGTGCACCGCAATAAAGAGTAGCCCCCACTCGCCGCAACTAGAGAAAGCACGCACACAGCAATAAAGACCCAACTCAGCCAAAAAAAAATAAGTAAATAAATTTATTTTTAAAAAGGTAAAAAATATAGATAAGAATCACATACAATACAAAAATCAGAAAATTAAAAATCATTTTTAATTCTATTTTCCAGAGAAAACCAGCAAAGTGGTTTTTCTATATAAATGTATTCCTGTTTTTTCCCAATACATTTAAACTTTAAAATGGTGTACATTATAGCTTTGTATCCTTCTTTTTTTCATCAGTGAAATAGCATGAACACATTTTTATTTTAAAATGTACATTTTAAGACCACATATCATATAGAAACATAGTAATTCATAGTGTGTATCAAGTTTTGTGGAACTGTTAGTAATTTATAACTGTGTCAGATAAGATTCTTAAATGTTTACCCATGTGTATTCCTGATACCCTGTGAGCATCCTGTATTTGGAGAGCTGGATCAGAGGCAGGCATTGCTTCTAAAGGAGAGAGCCATTATAGCAGAAGGCAGAAGGAGAGAGAGAAAAAGTTGCATATAATTCAGGAGTATGAGAAAAGTGATTAGAAGAAGTGAGTGATTTATCAGATCTATTTTGTACCCCTCTGTTCTGTTCCAATACCCTTTCCTCCAAAACAAAACAAAACAAAACATGCAAAGAAACCAAACCAAAAAACCACCCACCAAGGTAGCAGTCCTCAGACATAGGAGATAAGAGGATGCTCAAATGGGTTTGGGCATCTAAGTGTGAGAAGACTGGTGGCTATCACTCCTAGGGCAGATTCTGGGGACCCAGGAAGACCCTGCATTTTTATCACCTTCTACTTCCTGGGAGGGGTAGAGTAGAACAGGCTGTATCCAGATAGAGGCCATTATAGAATCCCCCCCGTGACTCCTCAGGCCCCAGAGTGGCCTGGTAAGGGGCAGGGGGACCACACATTTTCTGTGTACTGGAGATGAGAACAGAAGCAACAGAGAGAAAAGGAGGCCAGGAGTAGCCTTCAGGGAAGAAGAGGACCCAGCAGTGAGCTGCAGGGACCAAAAATGGAAGAGTTCATAGGAACAGACCAGTGCCTCTCCCCACCGTGGGTTAGTTAGCATTGTGTAACCCTCACAGAACTTATATCCAAGCCAAGTGTATGAGGGGAAGACTAAGTTGAGTGAGATTTCATTTCTACCTGCCTGAATGGGAAATCAAATCAGACAATGAATTCATGCATAGGAAATGTTACAATTTTGCCTACTTGAGTTTGTGGACTGATTTATGTTGTCCACATAACCCTGTTGAACTTCCTTCTTGTCCTTAAACTTATTGCTCCTCAAAACACTTACCCCTTTAATTTAGGGTACATTCAATGACCTCTGTCTGAAATGCCTGTCTCATCCTCCATTCTCTCCAATTAAAAAACTTTACTCGCTATCTTGATTTGTAAAATTACTTTTCTAGCTGATGATAAAAATATCCTTGGTCATTTTAAATAAATATGGTATGTATCTATTAAAAAAAATTTACTCATTCTTCAGGACCTAAATTAAATGACCTAGCCTCTCTCAGACCTCTCCCAAATCCCCTAGGCATGGTGATTCCTCTTACATTGTACAAACACTTAATACAGCACTTGTTTCTGTAACCATGATTAGTTACATGCATATTTCACTAGACAGAGAGCTTGTGAAGAGACTAGACTTTGCCTCCTATCTTTTGTTTCTCAGAGCTTAGCACAAAGCCTTTGCACAGTGAGAGCCTTGATGTATGTTTGCTGAATAAATGGATTAGGGTGGTGGTGACCTGAGATGATATCAAAGGAGGAAAACCTAAGCATCAAGCATGGGCAGGAAGATGTTTCAAGTGCAAATCCTCTTGCTTTTTAAAAGACTAATAATCTAGCCACATATGATCACTCCATAAATCCAGCTATAACACCAGTAACTCTCATAGGTTATTAGTTAGAACCTGTGTCTCACCCATATTTCCATTTGTTTCTACCACGCTGAACTTATTTTTCATCTGCATGGCGGTGGATTCCCGTTTTAATACCATGGTTTTAATATCTGCTCGATCCATCAGAGTGCATTCAGTTGCCAGCCACAGAGATGGACTCTGACTTTTTAAGTACCCCAGAATTTATTCAAAGCATATTGGGGGCTTACAGATGAGCTAAGAGGCTGAAGGACCAGACTAGACAACCAAATAAGAATCAAAGCAGCTCTATAGACTCCAGAAACAGGAAGATCATCTTGATGGAGAACAGTCTGGCCAGGGCGCTGATTTTGCCATTCCAGCTCCTACCACCGCAATAAAAATCCTTCTAATCATCCATTTGCCTTTGCCTCACTTATTTGAGGTTTAGTATCTTGGGCAGGAGCATCTGATTTGTTCAATATAGACCATGGCCTGCACCTTAGCTCCCAGGGGGAAGGTAGTATCTGGCTGTTCAGTTTCCATAGTTTGAGTCAGAGACACTCCCAAAGTGAGAAAGATATTGTATGTGGACACATGTCCACTATCTCTGATTCTGTCCCTGTTTGGTAAGTTCAATCTTTCTTTTTCTGATTTTTTAGATCTTGGCTGCTGTTAATAGACCTGGCTTTGTTTATTACACTAATTTGGGGACTTTCTTCTGTCCTAGATGAGAATTCCCCATTCCAGCTTTCTGGTTTCTTAGAGCCCCACTATCGAACTAGTGCCCAGATTCGCTGTCTTGAGGGAACAGGAGGAAGGTACCGCATGCTCAGCAGGTCTTGGTCCTTCCATTTGCAAAATGACAGAGTCAGAGCTCAATGAATATAAGATTTGAGTATGAGAATGACTGCATCAGAATCATCTGGAGGATACACTTGACACAAATTTGTGGACATTTCTCTAACTTAGATTTGTGGGTGGTTCCAGGATGGGTCCAGGATGGGCCTTTGTACTTTCAGCAATCCTTAGATGGTTCTGACCTTCAGCTAGTTTTGAAATCCACTCCTGTAGACACTCCTTAATGTTCATTCCAGCCTAAATATTCTATTATAAATCATAATACTGTTGAGAATTTTAAGAACCAATGCCAGTAGGGAAGTTTATTTTGAGTCAGTGGATCTTTCATTCATTGCCCTTCAAGTCTTAACATTTATATTTCCACTTGGGATTGACTCTTTTGTTTTATATATATATACATTTTATTTATTTTATTTTTGGCTGCGTTGGGTCTTTGTTGCTGCGTGCGGGCTTTTCTCTAGTTGCGGCGAGCGGGGGCTACTCTTCGTTGCGGTGCGCGGGCTTCATTGCGCATTGTTGCTGCGTGCGCGGGCTTCTCATTGCATTCTCTTGTTGAGAAGCACGGGCTCTAGGCCTGCAGGCTTCAGTAGTTGTGGCGCATGCTGCTCCGTGGCATGTGGGATCTTCCTGGACCAGGGCTCGAACCTGTGTTCCCTGCATTGGCAGGTGGATTCTTAACCACTGCGCCACCAGGGAAGTCCAGGATTGACTCTTGATGTTGAGAATGATTGAGCTAAGATGATCACAGGGGCATAAACTTTAGGTTTATATAGTGAGTTGTAGGTCCTTAAAACCTTTTATTTACATTATATGCCTCAATTCTTATAACCCTGGGAAGTCATTAGAGGAGATGTTGATTATCCCAGGTTTACAATTAAGAATATTAAGGCATGTCTTTCCTACTCAAAGTTATGTGGGTAAGGCAGCCACATCAGCTGGGAACTTGTTAGAAATGTAGTATTTCAGGCCCTACCCCAGACCTACTAGAAAATATTTGGAATTTAATTTAATAAGATCCATGGGTAATTCTGCTTAAAGTTTGAGAAGCTGTTGATTATATGATTTTCCCCAAGCTCTTATATCAGGCACAGCTCATGGTAAGCGAAACTATCAGGAAGTGAAGAGATCATTTACAAGGAGAAATATCACTGTAGCCAGTACCTTAACAAAACCAGGTTGTGCACCATTTTCTTGGTGAGGAAGGTACATCTCACAAGGAAGAGAGTCAGGGCTGTCAGCAGCCATTAGACACCCAGGTAAGGAGGAAGAGAGGGACAGAGGTGAAAACAGCATTCCCTTTGGAGATGATTCTGAAGGCAGGACTTCTTTCTGCTGACAGGTAAGGGGAACTGTGTGTCTCTCAGGGTCTGACCTTGAGCTTTACTCCCACAGTGAAACAGAAGGGAAGAAGAGCAGGGCAAAACTGGGAACCTAACAGCACTCGAACAGTAATTAATCATGCTCTTTAGTTGGAGTCAATAATCCTCAGTAATTAAAAAATAGAGAACTTTGAAGTCTTCTTTGTTTTCCTCATGCCATTTTCTGATAGCATTGACTTACAGGCGATACTTAGAAGTGTTCATTCCTTTATTCATTCACTCGTTCTACACTTGCTAAGCGCTAACCAATGCTCAGTGCCTGGGATATGAAAATGAAGAACATAGATGCTTGTCTTATGACGCATTGGGAAAATGAATTGAACAGAGGGATGATTTCAATAAAATAGTACCCTCTTATTTGATTTTGCCTCGTGTGGGGATTTGCCTACTTATTTTTCAATTTTTATATCTCCTGACCAGAGAGAAAAGAAAATGGCCCATCTAGCCCCATCCAGATAAAACCCAGACAAAACTGTGATGAATTTAAGTTGCACTCCCCTCTATGAACCAATCGCTGTGGCCAGAGGACTAGAAACTCTGGGACAGTTGGAGCCATTAGGCCATTTCTGTGATTGGGCTGGGGACAGAGAAGTTACCAAAAAGACACAGGAGAAAGAGGGTTGGAAGGTGCTATTTCCAGCAAATAATTAATTTGTGTCCACCAAATAATTAATCCTCACATCTGAACTCAGAGTCCCCTAAGGACAAGAATCTGTCTAGGCTCACCATGACAACTCGTTCAAAGATAATTCATATTTTAATTTGGGTTTGGCTGGAAACTGTGTGACCATAAACCCACCCAATCATGAACAACAATGCTAGATTCTCTACAAAGGACAGTATTTAGTATCTGGTAGGTACCAAAAATTAACCTATAAAGTAAAATAAAATGCAATTTTAAAAAATAACAAAGGACTTCCACCTCGGGGAAGATGCAATAAGTGTACTTTTTCCTATTCCTCTCACTAAGTGCAACTAAAAATCCGATAATTACACCTAAAACAAATGTAAGCATACTCTGAAAGGCAGCACTTAGGACCTGAGGAGCTACAGAGTGGTGAGTTCCTGAATTTTCTTTTTGCCTCATCTATACCTGACATGGAGTTGAGGAAGACAGCAATTGGACGTATACAGGCAAACAAATAAATATCTAAACCTTGCCCTAATTCTCATACCATCTACAAAACTTAAGTCAAAATGGATCATGGCCATAAATGTAAATCATAAAACTTTTAGAATGAAAACATAGGAGAAAACCTCTAGGGTCTAGAGCTAGACAAATAGTTCTTAGACTTGAAACCAAAGCATGATCTACAAAAAGAAAAACTGATAAACTGGACTTTATCAAAATTTAAAAATTTTATCCCACAACAGGCCCTGTTGAGAAGATAAAAAGACAAACTAGAGAGAAGAGGAATATATTTGCAACTCACACATTCAACAAAGGACTAGTATCTAGATTATATAAAGAATTCTGAAAACTCAACAGCCAATAAAGCAAAACATCCAATTAGAACATGAGCAAAAGACGTGAAGATATTTTACCAAATAAGATACACAAATAGCAAATAAGCACATGGCAAGGTGTTCAACATCATTAGCCATAAAAGAAATGCAAATAAAGCCACTCTGAGTGAAAAAAAGTCAATTCTGAATGGTTATATACTGTCTGATTCCACTTATATATAATAGTCTTCAAATGACAAGATTATAAAAACGAAGAACAGGTTAGTGATTGTCAGGAGTATAGAGGAAGTCAGGGTGGGAGGAAAGGGGGTGTGGTTATGAAAGGGCAACATTAAGGATCCTTGTGGTGATGAAAATGTTCTGCATCATGTCAATATCCTGGTTATGATATTGTAGTATAGTTTTTCAAGAGGTTAGCACTGGAGAAAACTAGGTAGGAAAAAAGAAGGTAGGAAGGAAGGAAGGGAGGAGAGAAAGAAAGAAAGAAAGCAAAAGAAAGCAAGCCAAAGAAAGAAAGAAAAAAAGAAAGAAAGAAAGAAAGAAAAAGAAAGAAAGAAAAAGAAAGAAAGGAAGGAAGGAAGGAAGAAAGAAAGAAAGAAGGAAAGAGAAGCTGCATTCGGTTCTTCCTTCTAAGAAATAACAATGTTAATCTATTAATCATCTCAGGGCAGAATAACAAACCTCCATAGAGGTTGAGTATAAAAAGTGAAGTCTTCCCAAGAGCATGGTCTAGAAGGAGAAATGGCAGTGAGGGTAAAGAGCTGACTTATTGAAAATAATAAAGAATTTTGAATTTTCAGGGGAATCCCAGGAGGGAAGCAGTAAAAAGATAAGGAAATAAAGAAAATGGGAAGAGGCAGAGGGCCAGAAGCTTATTGGGAGAGCCCCTCAAAAGGAAATAAGGCCAGAGAGGAATTCCATATGGATGAAATTACTGAGGAGCTGTTGTAAAAAATGACATCTAATATATAATTTTTAGTTTTTTATCATAAAACAACCTCTCATTTCTTCTAAACATTTGATAATAACTGGTTTTTGTTAGTGTTCCTTTGGGGGTTTAAAGGAATAATGGTCCCATTCCTTTTTGGGATGATGCAAGGCAGAGAAAAAAACTCCCTAAAGTGAGACTTCAGTGAGAAGAAGGGTTCAGTGAAAATAGAAATCTGGAATTAGAGGTGATCAGGAAAATAGAGTACCTTAGTTTTACAGAAAATTTGAAGTCCCTGGATATCAGACCCATGGTATGTAAGATAGGTGTTAAAGCTCCAACTTCCATCCCTACCATTTTACAAAAATTGTTAAAGAAAAAAATATCCCCAGCAGACTGAAGGGTCAGTGGAAACCCAGTGACAGACACCTGGGTTACATACTCATATTCTTAGTTTAATATGAGTAATAGCATTGGTCAACTCATTTAGAGTTATAAGGATGATCATGTGTCTAGTATTAAGCTATGGCCTCTCAGCTCCAAGACCACTGTTCTATAATCTTTATGATGCAGAAACTGGAATTCTGCATACCACATTCATCCTTTACCAGCTGGCTCCCTGCTGGGTTCCATCAATAGGGGACCTTAGGAGACCAGAGAACATGAGGAAGAGAGAGAGGACTTGCTCTTTCCCATGTGCTTGCGCTTCCTGCTGGCATTGCCCCAGCAAGGGCTCTTCACCTAGGCAGTGGGAGACTTCCCAGTCTCCAGCTCTTTTTTTTCCCCTCAGCAACCTCAGAACCAACTTCATCATGTCAAAGACAATAGAACTAGCTAGGTTGTAGCCCTTCTCAGATGTCTAGTCCCAATTCCTCTTGGTTTCTTCAAGAGTCTAAGGTCTGTTAACTCCAATCTCTTCCCTTTGTTGCTCCATCCTAAGAGGTGGTAGGTGTTTCCTGCAAAAACTTTCTCATTGTTACCTCAATATTACTTTTTCTGTTCCATGTTTTTAACCAAACTCTTACATTATTTTTTTTTCAGTTGAAATATCTTGTATGGTTTCCTTTTTTCCTGACCAGACCCTGATGCTATACTCATATAAATTATGTTCATAAATGGAATATTTCTATGAGAAAACATGGGAACAAGTAGTAGACTTGGACGATTTACAGACTAAATGCCTCACTTCTTTTGAGACTGAGATGGACGACAGGCAGAACTCAGAAAGCAATTCAGCATTGTTTGGGAGAACCACTTCAAATTAGTCATCTTTTACGCCACTATGGAATTTATATTTTCCCAAAGAATGGATTTAATTGGGACAGATTTTTGCCTCTAGTTATAAATAACACAATTGGGTAGTTTTTCCACCAGGCTACATATGAGGTTAGCATCTAACTCACTTATTTGTCTTCTAATCCAGTCTGTTATGATAACATGGAAGAAATGATTTCACTAACAAATTTACAATGGTCATAGCAAATGGGATGAGGGTTGAAAAGACCATAGTTGAGGCTTCAAGTTTTTCTTAAAAGGTGCTTGTGTAGGTAATAAATAGGCACTTAGGGTTTCATGGATTTCCCCCTCAGTTACTGCAGTGTTTGCTCTAAGCACATAGGCATGCTAGATGTAATTGAGATACACATCCAGATTTCACTTTAATTTGAGAGACCTCTACACACACACTGAATATACTCAAGTGCCTCATTGGTTGGCCTAGGAGAGTTACAGATTAATTCATGGAGTTGTTAAAAGGTTATTGGCTATTTAAGAATGAATTCAAAGGAGAAGCAGAGAAGCTTGGGTAAGGAAGGTCTTTCAGGTAATACTTCCTGAATTGAAAAATGCCAATCTCGATAGGACTTCCTCTCCTGCCATTGGTGTATTAGCTTATGCTAAATGGAAATTTATTGCTTTATGTAAACTGAAAATTCCAGGGTTAGTCCTTCTCTAGGTATAGCTTGATTCAGGGCTCAAATAATGTTAGCTGGATCCATCTCTTGACTCTGCTTCCTCAGAACTGGTTTGGTTCTCAGTTCTGCACAGAACACAAGGATGTTTCACATTTACATCATCTCAGTCCTATTCAGCAGTTAGGAGAGTCTGCTTTTCTGAGAGCTCAAAAAGAAGTCCTTAGGTTGTGTCTTCTTGGCTCTGGGGGACGTGCCTTGTGACATGAGCCCATTTCAGAACCATATGATGGCAAGCAGGATGGAATAAGGTGACAAAGCTGGTCTGGACCACATGTTCCATTCTTGTGTCCTGAGCGTGAAACCAGCTTTAACTCAAAAATGACATGGAAGTGGGTAAGAAGTGGCTTTCCCAAAGGAAAACGAAGGTACTGGTACCAATGCCACAAAAAGATAGAGTGGATTTAGGGCAACAAATCCCACTATGTTTTATTTCTATTACAAAGTCATGCTGAAGTATCTCTTCTGAGTATTAATTTTTTTTTTTTTTTTTTTTTAACCACATCTCTGCTTCTGCTTCGCTGCTTTGAAAATGCCCAGCAATTGCCTGGCTAATCTGGATCTTGAGTCAGCTTCTTTCTTCTTGTAGTCATGGAGGATTCATCTTTGTTCTATGGTGAACTTCTGTATGTAATATTTTGAGTGGTGTGTAGCAGGCGGTATGATTGCCTTTTTAAGGGCAATGTTGGGGCTCTTGAGGAAATATAATTTAGCTGACCGTAGAGTCTGTGTCCTCATAATTGCAACCTCGATGGCTCGACTCCAAATTAAGAAAACAAAAATACAATAAGATGGCCTGTACCTACCTCCCCTAGCTGCTGATTCCAGAATTAGAAATGTCCAATTTAGAAGATCTGAGCAACCAGGACAGTTTGAAGCCTGAGCTTCAGCTATCCAAAAAGTGCAATGAGATGAGTCAGGCAGCTTTTGCCTATACACTGGACAACTATCTATCGCTCTGCTTACACAGAAGGAAGGGGAGAGGAGGATGCCTGAAGATGGGATCTGAATGCTTATTTAACACATGGGAAAGCAAGCTTTGGGGAAATGAGTCAGCTGGACTTATCACAGTAGGCTAATAATACCAGGATCCTAGAAAGATGAATCTTATTTTTCTGGACCAAAGCCCATTAGAGAAACTAAAGGAAGCCAAGGCTGGTTATGGTGAGATGGTAGGAAGGGACCCACGGACACAGTAGAAGGGGCCCACTGTCAAGCAGCTCAATGGGCCTGGCCACCCAACCCAGACAGGGTAGAAACTCCTTGCACAAACCTATTTCCAAGATGCCTTGGAAAGGACACATTCCAAGTCTGTCCCTTTCTTCTGATGGCATCAAATTCTGTCCCCAAGAGGGTTCAATCATTGCCATCCAGCCTGAATCTCTTTCTAAGTGAATATTCCCTGTTTATGGCCATGGATGATAGGGCGGACATTGGATCTAAACTTAGGAACCTGGAATCGGGACCTGGGAATGGGGAAAGTGAACAATTTGGCCTTGAGGAGTAGAGTGAAAAGGTCCTGTAGACACAGGGCTTCTCGTTCAGATTTTCTTGATGGTCCAGTTATATAATAAGCACGAGGCTGACATTCTCCCCCACGCCACTCCCTCTCCACCCCCCTCTGCCCGTTGTCCAAATGCCCCTTTTCTCCTTCACTTCCCTGCCCCTTTTGCTTACAGCAAATGGAGGTGCTGCTTCTTTAATCTGAGAACACATATACGCTTCATCTTTGCTCTTGCTCAAGTGTTAAAACACAACACAGCAAGAATTACAGAGGTGTGTTATGTACTAACTAATGAAAAGTTTACAGACATCCAAAGTTCTTAATATACTTGTTAATTGAACACATGCATTCCCTCTGAATCATCAAAGCTAGCAGAAGAGACATACTATGGGTAATCCAAATAGAATTCCTATATGGCTTTGAAAATTGTTCTCTTCTGACATTTCAATACTGGTGTGCCTGGAGTTCAGGGAATTCACAACAGGGAAGCAGCCATATGGCACATGGTGGCCAGCTGGCCTCTGAAAGAACAAGTGATTTCTCAATCCTACCTCCTGCTAAATGCCTTGCTGCTCTGGATCCCCTCCCAGGGATAAGCAGACATGCCTCCCACCCCAGTGCACAGCACCAGCCTGCACGGAGCTCTCTACACCCTCTCATCTTATGTGATGCTCTTTTTTGTCATACTTACAAGAAGGACAGCAGATATAACAGAAAGAGAAAACCCAAACCACCTTTCATTTTTCCTCCTTCCTTCCCTTTCCTTAGTGTAATACATTAAATTCACTTTGGGAGTATGGGGTTCAAGGATGCTTAGAATATTATTCCTGTCTTTAAAGATTTTGTTCAGCTTATTATCCATTTGATGCTTTAAGAATAAAAATTAATTAAAACTGTATGTAAAATAATTTTCTGAATGATTGTTTAAAATGATTATTCAAATGATGATTTGAAAACGTTAAGTAACTTGCCCAAGGCTGCACAGCACAGTGAAGGAGTAGCAGAAAGCAGTTTAAGGACAGAGGAGATTGCCTAGAATTCAACTCCCATTCAGGCTGGTTTAAATAATTATGGTGTATACACACCAGGGAAGAGTGCAGGGCCTTTAACAAGATTGAGATGCACTTATATATATGAAAATATGCCCAGGCTATACAGTTACAAAAAAAGAGCAGGTTATAATATAGGGTATATGGCATTATCTTTAATTAACTTACTAACTGAGAAATATTTGTACCAGTGTAGGAAAAAAGTCTGGGAGGAAGCCTACCATGCTGTTAACAGTGGTTAGTTACCTCTGCAGGAGGAACTGGATAAGTAGGGATGGGGGCGTACTGACAAAAAAAAAAAAAAAAAAAAAAGAAATTGAGTGTTTTTGCAACTCCTTGTGGTCCTGTTCTTTGAAAAAAATTTAAGGCAGATTCACCTAGAACACCTCCTCCTCCTCACTTTTAAGTTTCTAATAACTATCACATTGATAGTGTTTTAATGAAGTGGAGAATTTTTTTGTATTCTTTTGTGTTTTGCTTCTTTGATCTATTTTTTTACTCTAAAAAATTTTAGACATTTTGTCTTGATGACATTTACTTTGTGTTTATTTTAAATCATGTTAATTTATATTAGATTTAAATACATTTTAAGATACCTTTAATAGTTACAAAAGTCATGAATGATAAAGCTGCAGTTAATGTCATCAGGTTATAAGAACTGTGTATCAGTCTCAGTAGAGAGACTGGATTCAGAAGAACTTTCAAATTCGTAACTTATCTGATCAGATGAAATGACCCTCTACAACGGTTTTCATTTCATAAACTAGTCTTCAAAGGCACTGATTTAAAAAAAAACTTAAATTAAGACAATTTTTAGAGCAGTTTTATATTCACAGCAAAACTGAGGGGAAGGTTCAGAGATATTCTGTATACTCCTTGTGGAATTGATTTTTTTACATAAACTAGTTTCATCAAAATGGCTTTACCAAAAAGTATAACATTTAAAAGTGAAAAAAGGTGCTACAACTACCACTAGTTAAAACTTATTGAAAACTTATCATTTGCCAGGTACAGTTTTGAGTACATTACATGTATTACCTCATTTAACCCCCATTACAAAACTACAATAGTTCCTCTTCTTATCTCAATACTGCAGATCAGAAAAGAGTCACAGAAAAGTTAAATAACTTGCCCAAGGATATACAACACAACCAGAGAGCAGCGGAAAGAGAGAAGAGAAAGGGTAAATGAGATTTGTTCATAGACTTATGAACCAGCAACTACCAGAAACTAAGGAAGGTAGAGGCTGACTACCCCAGGAAAAGTGGGAAGCCATCTCAGATTGGATGCTGTGTTGTATCATGTATCCTATACTGTTAAGAGATGAGCAAATGAGTTAGCTATTTAGGCAGAGGAAGCGATTCCATTTAGAGAACTCTAGCAGAAGAAGACAGGTCATACTGCAAGCAACTCACTTCCAGATAAAAACTAAAATACAATATTATGGGTACTTTAAAAAAAAATTGTACTGGAGTACAATTGCTTTACAATGTTGTGTTAGCCTCCACTGCACAACAAAATGAATCAACCATATACATACGGATACCCCCTTCCTTTTGGACTTCCCTCCCATTTAGGTTACTACTGGGTACTTTTGAAAAGAAAGAAATTATTTATAATCTGACAACCTTAAAACAGAAATGATTCTCCATTTAACATTTCTCAAGCCTATATTGGAACACCGGCTCTGTTAATGCTCTCTTCTGGGTGCTGGCATGTAGAGGTATATTCCATGTAATCTCCACTTGCACGTAGCTCACAGTCTAGGGATGGAGAGTTGAGAATATTACATCAGTGTTACATAGTCATAAGTATATTATCTATTCACATCCAAGTTGTGTTTTTAGGGGGAAGCCTCTTTCTGGGCCATAACCACCTGTAGTTTTTCTTTATAAGCCTCCTGGTATAGATAGAAAATATGCAGAATAACAGCTGGGACAGTATAGCTGAGATCTGTTTGTACTTTGTCATTCAGATGCAAGTGCACATGTCATAATGTTATTTACCTCCTTTCTTCTGAGCAAACTCTTTGCACTGTCAGATCCACCTTCTCCGCTGCTGGTATTCTAGAATGGATCAAACTAGGCCAGACAGAGCTCTCAGGGGAAACAGATGAGGCTGTGTAAATGAAGCCTGCATGTTAGACAGAGTTGTAGGTCAGCACTGCAATCAGCCCTGGCATTGATGGATGACTGCTTTGTTCCAGACTGCCTGGTCGGGCCCTGTGAGGAAGTCCACCCTTTGCTTATCACCATGTAATAAAGCCCCATTCCTCAGTGGCACCAGCCGGGACTGTCACCTGTCAGCTCAGTTTGCTTCTCCTAATCCTCATTTAGACAGATCTACAATAACTTAGCAAGTGTCTTGTGTACTCAGGTTTCATTATATTATTTCAGTGGGTAAACTCGCTATTCTTTGGGACTGAAAATGCAGGAAAAATAATATGGTTTAATTTATTTAGAATTAAACTTGGAAGATTCTTCAGAGATTGTTTAGGTTAGTCGTCTCATTTTACAGATGAGGCCCAGAAAGGTGAGCTGACTTTCCTAAAATCACACAGCTTGTTGTGAGCTGAGCTGAGCTGGCACTAGTCAGATGATCTCTTAGCTTCAAGGTGAGCAATTTTCCACTACATTTTAATTGATAATAATTTAGTAACATTTTGTTATTTTCTTTTTAATTTTAGGGAATACAATAACTTTTTTGAAATTTCAATCAGGAACATAGGTTTGGGACGTTTGAAAGAGATGTGAGAGAAATTAGCCTGAGAAGGATTTGAGAATGGAAACATGAGGTTGGCATCATGACAGCAAGAGGGGCTAGTGGAGATTCTTTCATTGTTTGGACCTCTCTGCTCATATCCATGAACAGAGAACTCTGTATTAGGAGTCAAGTGTAGGCCATAGGTCAACAGAGTGGCCCCTTCTCAGTGCTGCATTATGCATACATGAGTAGGGTCTGAATAGGAGAGGTGTGGGGCATTCTGACATGAATTCTTCTCTCCTGCTTCATGTAAGGCCTATTCTGTCCATAAAATCTTCCTGATCATAGGATGGCAAATATCGATATTAAAAAGATAAGTCCATGTCAAATAAATGTGGAAAATCCTTCCAGATCACTCTGGACAGATGAAATGCATTAAACTTTTCTTGAACACTAGTGATAGGAAGTGATTACTTGTAGAGATAGGCCATCCTGCAATGGAATAACTTAATAGGAAGAACTATGACCTTCCTTAATACAGTCAGCTGCTTCCAGTAACATTTACCCATTGGTTCCCTCCATGGAATGTAAGACTACCCCTTGGGACTCATAGACTGATCAACTCCGCCTCTGATTCACTAGCCAAGATGATCTCTACTTGGTCCCTTCTCTGGATGCCTTTGTAAACAAATATTTACTATACACTTATTCTATGCCTAGACTGTGCTAAAAGATGAGAATACTAAGTAGATCAGAGTCTATCCTTGTCAGTTCATAATACAGATATTTAGAAAAATAATCATAGAGCAACACAACAGTGATGAACGTCACAAAATGGAAACACAGAGGAATGAACAAATACATCTAGTGTCTGGTGCATGGTAGCCACTTAGTAAGTATAAAAATAAGTTCCTGTATAAAAAATAAGTTCTGGGCTTCCCTGGTGGCGCAGTGGTTGAGAGTCCGCCTGCCGATGCAGGGTACACAGGTTCGTGCTCGGGTCCGGGAAGATCCCACAGGCCGCGGAGAGGCTGGGCCTGTGAGCCATGGCCGCTGAGCCTGCGCGTCCGGAGCCTGTGCTCCGCAACGGAAGAGGCCGCAACAGTGAGAGGCCCGTGAACCGAAAAAAAAAAAAAAAAAAAAAAAAAAAGTTCCTGGTGTTACCAGTGAGGTGAGGGTAACTAGAGATGAGTTGGTATTTAAATTAAGTCTTTGAAAGCTAGGCTTCAAGTTAAGAGGTACCAGTTAAGAGGTACAATCTGAACTCAATATTACCTTTTCAGTGCACTGGGATCTTGGATATATAGCGAAGCCAGGTATGGTGACTTGTCAAGGCAGGAGTTCCATCTCCTTTTTCTGGTTTTCCAGTGCTCCCCGTGGGAGAGATGAGCTGTCACCAACAGCAGGCCCTCTCGACTTTCCTTTGCTCAGGACGTCACCATCCCTACCTCCTTAGCACACCTCTCCTCAGTCCATCTTATCTACCACCCAGGGTGCCCATGCTTGTGCGTAAATGAAAAGCAGCACCTTCCCTCCCTTGAGCTGTGGCTTGGGGCCAGGAGCATGATGGGCTGCTGCCAGTGCGCAGCAAGTTGCTGAATGGGCCCCGCTGGTGCCCTGGCTGGCCGTGGCCTTCGTGCTGACACCTGCGCTCACTGCGCCGCGCCCCGTGGTGGCCTAGGGCTGATAAACACCGAGCCCCTGAACATCTTCCAGCTGATCCTGGAGCTGGAGGCGGCCGCCCAGGCGCACTACAAAGCCTGTGATTGGCTGAAGCTGGAGCGGAAGCAGTGGTGCCTGTGCTGCCGGGGGGCGTGGCGGCGACGCCGGTGCTCAGTCTACGTGAGCGCCCTTGAGTGCTGGAACCGGTTCCGGTTCTTGCATTTTAACTGCACCTTGGAGGGCCACCCCAGGGCCAGCCTCCCCAAGTGAGGCTTCAATGAGACTGCCTTCCTGTACACCGTATCCCCGGGTCTGCCTGAGGCGCATACTGGCCAAGGCATGCAGCGCAGGCTTCAGGGAGAGCTGGCGCGCCGGAGGCCCGGACCTGCAGAAAACCGGGAGGCCTGGCAGTGGGGCGGTTGGAGGGACAACCTCAAATGAAGCAGCAAATTCATCAGAGAGTTCCTGGGCTGGCGGTGGAGCAAGGCTCTGCGAACCCCCGTGGACTTCCACCACAACCTCCTGGTTGTGAAGGCAAGTGGGGCGGGGCGGCGGCAGGGGAAGAGATGGTGGGGTGAGGCTCAGGTAGTGCACGGGGCGGGGTCGGGCGCTCGGCGGGAGAGAGGGGCTTCGGTGGCAGAAAGGGGAAGTGGGGAGGGGGAGGGGGGGTCTGGGAGGAGGGGGAAGCCTCTGTCTCTGTGCCTCACTTCTAGCCATGTGGTGCCAGCCAGGGCCCTCTGAGTCCTGCTTTTTTTTTTTTTTTTTGGGGGCGGGGGGGAAAAAAAAAAAAAAAAAAAAAACAAAAGGGGAGCAACTCTGAAAAAGCCC